>NC_090932.1:1556987482-1557298444 GCF_040938575.1 Ambystoma mexicanum
GTTTCTGGAACTTAAGGTGCTCTGGCTCAAGACAGCGAGAGGCAGGGAGACTGTTACAGAGGGAGGCACCAGCAGAGGATAAAGATCTACCCACAAATCTCTGTGAAAGCGGCTCACCTGCATAGAGTTGTAGGAGAACGAGTGGAGGACTTTAGAGGGAGAGCATTTAGGAAGAGAGTTTTGTAGATAGTGTGTGCCCCGGACCCAGAAAGCCTTCTGGATAATGCAGAGGGTCTTGAACTTGATCCGTGCAGCCACGGGGAGCCAGTGGAGGGATTTCAGTGCCTGAGAGATGCGGTCAGTGGGCTTGAGGCCAAGGATAAGTCTTGTGGTTCTGTTCTGGATGAGTTACAGAGGACGGAGAGTAGGAAGTAGGAAGATTGAGAAGGAAGCTGTTGCAATAGTCCAGCCTAGGGAGAACCAGGGCTCTCGAGGTGTTGAGCCTCTAGGGGAAAGTGAGAAAAGGTAGAATACTTCTGAGGATGTGCAGTTGGTAGTGAGACTTTTTGGAGATGTCTG
Source organism: Ambystoma mexicanum (assembly GCF_040938575.1). Taxonomy (NCBI): domain Eukaryota; kingdom Metazoa; phylum Chordata; class Amphibia; order Caudata; family Ambystomatidae; genus Ambystoma; species Ambystoma mexicanum. The sequence goes on from NC_090932.1 coordinate 1,556,988,002, forward strand.
AGATGTAAGAAGAGAAGGAGAGAGTGGAGTCAAAGATGATCCCAAGATTTATTGCCTCATTGGTAGGTGAGGGCGCAGGGCCAAGGGAGGCGGGCCAGTGTGAAAGTGGGAGCAGGGGTCCCAATGAGGACGATCTCGGTCTTACTGGCATTCAGGCAGAGATTGTTAGCACCAGGTCTGAATTGCGGATAGATAGTTAAGAATGAGTGAGTAGGAGGAGGAGGCTGAGGGTAGCCTATATGGGATATGCGTGTCATCTGCATAACTCTGAAAGTTAGAGGTAAAGGTAGAGATCCTGTGGGCCAAGGGGGCCATGTAGATATTGAAGAATGAGGGGGACAGGTTAGATCCCTGTTGGACACCACAAGTAGAGAGGGTGATACAGGAGCGAAACGACCCAGGTTCGACCTGGGAGGGCAGGTCAGAAAGAAAGGAGTCGAGCCACGCCAGGGCCTGATCTGTGATGCCCAGGGTATCACAGAGACGGGTGATCAGGATGTTGTGGTTTACTGTATCGAAAGCAGAAGAGAGGTCAAGAAGAATGAGGGCAGAGGGAGAGCTAGAGTCAAGATTTGAGAGCAGGTCTTCACAGGTGTTCAGAAGAGCAGATTATGTGCCTCTGGATGCTCTAAAGCCAGACTGATGGTCATGGAGACAACCAACAGATTCACTGCAGAGGGTAAGTTGGATGATAGCCAGCTTCTCCATGAGTTTTCCCAGGAAACGGGTGATCAAGATCGGGCGATAGTTTGCTGCAATAGACGGGCCGGCAGAGGGTTTTTTGAGCAGTGGGTGCACAATAGAGTGCTTGAGAGGAGAGTGGAAAACACCAGTGGCGAAAGAGAGGTTGCAGAGGTCGGCCAAGGCTGGAGCAAGAGTGTCAATATTGTCCTTGATGGTTTTGGAGGGGCAGGGGTCCACCTGTTTGGAAGAGGCTTCCATAGACCGGACTAGTCTAGGGGCCTCATCACTTGTGACCATGGAGAGAAGAGGGAGAAGGGGGAGGGCGACCAAAGTGGGTCCAAGAGATGTTGATGCAGGAGGGGGCACGCAAGAGAGAGAGGACAGGATGGCAGGATGAAATGTGCAGCCAGGGCCGAGCAAAGGGCCTGGGTGGGTGCAGTAGAGGATGCGGCTGCAGAAGGGGATGCGGCTGCAGTAGGGTTGGCCAGCTCCTGGCAGACTTTTAAAAGTTTGGCTGTGGTGTTAGATGCCGCAGAGATGCATGCTTAAGTGGTAAGTGGTCATACAGGGGTCTAGTAAAATCTTCTGTACAGTTGAAAGTCTTTGGCCGGCAGATGATTGTAAAGCTAAGGGAAGTGAGACCTGCATTGTAAAAAAGTTGAAGGAATTGTGTGATTGGCAAAAGTTGGCAAGAGTGAACTCAACCGAGGGATGCTGATGAAAAGGGGGCGAAGTCTGAAGTCCCCATGGACAGTGTGTTGACAAGAGTGAACCCGGCAGAGGCATGTCCACGGTGAACTGTTTTAAAAGACATTAAGATTCGGGAATGTGTCCGATGAAATTGTGTTGAGAAGTAGTGAACCCGACGGAGGAAGACTGATATTTGAGAAGGGTCTGAGCCCGGAAGAGGGAGGACCCAGAGGTGAAATGTCATCACCCAGCGTGCATGCGGAAAGGAACTTTGTTTATTATTTTGGATACATCAGGTCCTCGGAGGCAAAGAGACTTTTTGTAGAAAAAGAGACTTAACCAGAAGGCCCTGATAGCTGAGAGCGGAACTGTTGTCTCGTGCTGGGAAAGCTTGTGCGTGTGCTGTACTCCGGAATCCCAACTTGTCCTGTGCTGAAAATGCAGGGAAGGGAGACCCTGGTTACCACATCTGACATATTATTTGTGAACACTTCTTTCTTTCCTGTGAACATTATCCCACACTCTTTTTGTATTTAGCATAAGGATTGGCAATAGGTTTTTCTTAGTATAGGCCCTTTTATTTGACAAGACGTCACTAGGACTGCCTTTTATTATTTTTTCTACTGTTTTTATGATCATGTTATCATCATACATCGTGCAAGAAAACAAAAACAACAGTCAACTCCCTGATCTAGACACAGCACCCAGGTACCCACCTCCCCACCCCTCCCCCACAAGGTCTCCATTGGTCACATACAGACTTGAATATCATTATTACTACAAATAATCGTTGCTGGTACAAACAAAGGTACTACAATAGCAAGTTCAGGGCGCCGATAGTATGTCCATTCATCCGCAGTGGCGCGGTCCGATAGTTTCCCAGGGGTACCCGCTAGGCACGGTCGGGCTCCTGCCACATCAAGCCAAATGGGTCTAGCAGTCACTCACGCTCAGCATCTGCACTCAAAGCGATGAGGGGGGTCTCATGGTGGGTCATCCGCACCCCACAAATGGGACCAAGTGTTTCCCTCTTTGGTCCTGTAAGCTCTGAAGGCTGCCCAGTAGTATTTAGACCTGCTGCGAGGAGGGGTTGTTAAATTGAATAGCGTCTCCCTTTGTTCGCAGTTGGACACGACGGTGAGCCAGTGCTGAAAAGTGGGGGGCCTAGCGGTGCTCCAGTACTGAGCTATTAGTGATCTAGCCTCCACCAAGGCCATGCCCACAAGGCGCTTCTTGCTGCTTGTGCCCTCCTCCATCAGGACGAGCATCCAGATCTTTCGGGTTAGTGGTATGTGGGTGTCCATCATTCTGGACAGAGTCCCGGCTATCCTTATCCACAAGGGCTGTATCCAGGGGCACAACCATGCATGGTCACACCTCCTACAGTTTGATGGTCTATGTGGATAAATCTTATTCAACCTGAGCGGGGCGTAGTATACGTTATGCAAGTACTTGAAATGTATCCGGCGGAATCTATTACTTACTGAAATAGATTTGGACTGTGCATATATCTTCTTCCATTGACCATCGGTCAGCGAGTATCCCAAGTTGGCCTCCCACCTATCCATGTGGGAGGTTACGTGGTTGGGTCCACCGGACCGAGGAAGGCGGTACAGGGTTGATACCAATTTACCTTTGGGTATAGGTGTGGTGATGTATGTCATGATCGGGGTTATTGCAGATGTGCTTTGGAAAATCTGGCCAGCTGGCGCCTAACACCTCCCGCAGCCGGAAGTACAAGAATTGGGTTATCGAAAGACCATTCTCCCTTGACTTTTAAGTCCTCCCAGGAGATTAATCTACCCTGAGGAGCTATATCCCCTAGTGTTTCGGTCTGCAAGCGGGTAAAATGTTGGATAAAGATCGTCTCATGTGTAAGGGGAATGCCCCGCACGCGGTAGAGGGCCATAGGTGGGGAGAACCACTCTCCCTGTCCCGCCAGGCTCGCCAACCTGTCCTATGCCCTCAGAGTAATTGCCACTGGCTGCACTTCCGCTTTATCTTGGCGTTCCCGGGTGCCCCAGAGAATTCCATTCAGGTCATCCGGTCGGGTGAGAGCCCCCTCCAGGGACGTGCAGAGTAGAGCCGTTGTGTGGGTCCACCACCAGGTGGCGTATTTGGCCTGTGCTACAAGGAAATACAGGAAGAGGTTGGGTACATCAAACCCCCCTGAAGAGCGGGTCGACTTAGAACGGCTAGAGAGAGGCAGGGGCGTTTACCGGCCCATATCAATTTATTCATCATAGCCTTCAATTTACCCCAAAAGCTTGCTGGGGGCCATATCGGGACATTTTTAAAGACATGTAGTAGTTTGAATAAGATTACCATTTTAGCGAGAGGGGAATGGGAAATGGGAAGCGTGAAGCGTGACCAAGTGTCCACCTTGTGTTCCAGGGTTGGAAGGGCCGCTAAATAGTTCTCTTCATATAGCCTGACCGGAGAAGTGGACACTCGAATGCCTATGTATCGGATTCCCTGCGGACACCAGGCAAAATAGTCACCGATGTCCCAGAGGTATACACACGGAGTGAGGGGGAGGACTTCTGACTTAGTCCAGTTGATCTGGAGTCCAGACAGGGCCCCGATTCTGGAGATTTTTTCCATCACTGGTTGTAGGTTTGTTTGAGGGTGTTTGATATATAAAAGTGTGAAAGCGAAGGATCGCTTTTATTGTTGAGCTGTGTGGAACCCGGCAGCCTGTCCTAATTGGCTCTGCGAGCCGTTGCTCTTGCCAATACTTTCCCTCATACCCGCTTCCTGGAGGAGGCGGAGCTGCGCGGGACACGTGACGGCACACGTGACTGCCTTCTGCTTCTAAAGCAGCTGCGAGCCGCCCGAGCGGCGCATAAAGTGTGAAAGCGAAGGATCGCTTTTATTGTTGAGCTGTGTGGAACCCTGCAGCCTGTCCTAATTGGCACTGCGAGCCGTTGCTCTTGCCAATACTTTCCCTCATACCCGCTTCCTGGAGGAGGCGGAGCTGCGCGGGACACGTGACGGCACACGTGACTGCCTTCTGCTTCTAAAGCAGCTGCGAGCCGCCCGAGCGGCGCATAAAGTGTGAAAGCGAAGGATCGCTTTTATTGTTGAGCTGTGTGGAACCCTGCAGTTGTCCTAATTGGCACTGCGAGCCGTTGCTCTTGCCAATACTTTCCCTCATACCCGCTTCCTGGAGGAGGCGGAGCTGCGCGGGACACGTGACGGCACACGTGACTGCCTTCTGCTTCTAAAGCAGCTGCGAGCCGCCCGAGCGGCGCATAAAGTGTGAAAGCGAAGGATCGTTTTTATTGTTGAGCTGTGTGGAACCCTGCAGCCTGTCCTAATTGGCACTGCGAGCCGTTGCTCTTGCCAATACTTTCCCTCATACCCGCTTCCTGGAGGAGGCGGAGCTGCGCGGGACACGTGACGGCACACGTGACTGCCTTCTGCTTCTAAAGCAGCTGCGAGCCGCCCGAGCGGCGCATAAAGTGTGAAAGCGAAGGATCGCTTTTATTGTTGAGCTGTGTGGAACCCTGCAGCCTGTCCTAATTGGCACTGCGAGCCGTTGCTCTTGCCAATACTTTCCCTCATACCCGCTTCCTGGAGGAGGCGGAGCTGCGCGGGACACGTGACGGCACACGTGACTGCCTTCTGCTTCTAAAGCAGCTGCGAGCCGCCCGAGCGGCGCATAAAGTGTGAAAGCGAAGGATCGCTTTTATTGTTGAGCTGTGTAGAACCCTGCAGCCTGTCCTAATTGGCACTGCGAGCCGTTGCTCTTGCCAATACTTTCCCTCATACCCGCTTCCTGGAGGAGGTGGAGCTGCGCGGGACACGTGACGGCACACGTGACTGCCTTCTGCTTCTAAAGCAGCTGCGGGCCGCCCGAGCGGCGCATAAAGTGTGAAAGCGAAGGATCGCTTTTATTGTTGAGCTGTGTGGAACCCTGCAGCCTGTCCTAATTGGCACTGCGAGCCGTTGCTCTTGCCAATACTTTCCCTCATACCCGCTTCCTGGAGGAGGCGGAGCTGCGCGGGACACGTGACGGCACACGTGACTGCCTTCTGCTTCTAAAGCAGCTGCGAGCCGCCCGAGCGGCGCATAAAGTGTGAAAGCGAAGGATCGCTTTTATTGTTGAGCTGTGTGGAACCCTGCAGCCTGTCCTAATTGGCACTGCGAGCCGTTGCTCTTGCCAATACTTTCCCTCATACCCGCTTCCTGGAGGAGGCGGAGCTGCGCGGGACACGTGACGGCACACGTGACTGCCTTCTGCTTCTAAAGCAGCTGCGAGCCGCCCGAGCGGCGCATAAAGTGTGAAAGCGAAGGATCGCTTTTATTGTTGAGCTGTGTGGAACCCTGCAGCCGGTCCTAATTGGCACTGCAAGCCGTTGCTCTTGCCAATACTTTCCCTCATACCCGCTTCCTGGAGGAGGCGGAGCTGCGCGGGACACGTGACGGCACACGTGACTGCCTTCTGCTTCTAAAGCAGCTGCGAGCCGCCCGAGCGGCGCATAAAGTGTGAAAGCGAAGGATCGCTTTTATTGTTGAGCTGTGTGGAACCCTGCAGCCTGTCCTAATTGGCACTGCGAGCCGTTGCTCTTGCCAATACTTTCCCTCATACCCGCTTCCTGGAGGAGGCGGAGCTGCGCGGGACACGTGACGGCACACGTGACTGCCTTCTGCTTCTAAAGCAGCTCCGAGCCACCCGAGCGGCGCATAAAGTGTGAAAGCGAAGGATCGCTTTTATTGTTGAGCTGTGTGGAACCCTGCAGCCTGTCCTAATTGGCACTGCGAGCCGTTGCTCTTGCCAATACTTTCCCTCATACCCGCTTCCTGGAGGAGGCGGAGCTGCGCGGGACACGTGACGGCACACGTGACTGCCTTCTGCTTCTAAAGCAGCTGCGAGCCACCGTTGCGGCGATAAGCCCTGTGGCGTCAAATCCATCGGCTGTTGTGCGGCTGTTTGGCGGAAGGTTTGAAAAGTGAATTGTCCACCTGAGGTACTGTACGCAACCAGTGTTATCACTCAGCCCATATTTAAGAACCAATAACTGTGATGAACTCAGGAATCTATTTTAGATATCAAGGCTATTAACATCTAAAGTTGCTATTTAATAATTCTAAAGTTTAGATAGTGTTTTTCTTAAGAAAGAAAGTGTATTTTATTATTCCATGTTCACCTTACGAACAGGCATGCCATCAGAAATAGCTAGAGACTCAATGACTACTACATCATCCATTGTGCCTAATATACTGGATATAGTGTTGCTTCCTCAAACCCCCATTAACCAAAACCTACCCACTTCACAGGAAAAGACCAAAAGTCGAATTCGTACATCAAAAAAAACCATCATTTTAACCCCAATTAATAAAAATCCAAATGATATACGCAATTTTTATGTAACAAAACCACAGGTTTTAATGAGTTCTAATTTGACTGCGCCTACTCCCTCAGTATTGAGTTGTGCAGACCTGATACTATCAAATGGTGTTAAGAATGATTTGATTCCTATATCAATTTCTAACTCAGTCAATGAGGTTTCTGCTCTCCCCTTGAACTCTTCTGTATCAGATCAAACTCTATTAACTGTACCTCATTCGCCGATTAGAATTATTAAACCTATGCGAATCTTCACTACTGTTTTAGAAGAGACGACCTTAGATTCGAATGTGACGACAAACGAATGTCAAATCTCACTATTGGAGAATGCTACATTAGCTTCAGTAATTATTGAAGACGTGGGACATACCTCTAATAATGAGTCTCTTTCTGCTTGCTCACAAATTTCTCATGAATGTAGAGACCTTGAAAGTTCAAGAGTTTCGATTACGACTGATTATGCACAGGCTTGTTCCATGGATTCAACAAGACAAGATGAGGAGATCTCTTTTTTGCAACCTACTCCTCGTCGTTGCCAAACTCCCAATAAGAAACGACAATCAACTGAATCTTTTCTGAACCCTGTTTTATTAGAAGTTACTCTGGGGGCTATTAATACTACTATGGCTACTTAATTTAAGCTTTTTAATTCTTTGGATCAGAAGCTAGCTATCCAAACTGACAAATTAAATCAAATAAGTGATTGGATGAAAGACACCTCTCTCAAATGTTCCAAAGAGTTATCCATAGTAAATTTGGAACAAAGGATTGTACAGCTTGAATCCATCTGGTCGCCTGATCAAGGCTTAAATGTACATTCAGGGCCATCCATTCTTCAGCGTATATCACACTTAGAGAGGATGATGCAAGATCCTCTAATAACTACGCCGGCATTACCAATGTTTACGAATATAATTCGGCCGATTGAATGTGTTGAGGAAGAAGACACAGCTAAACCTAATGAATCTTGGATTAGTGTTGATTCCCCCGTGAGAACTATGGGTCAATCTATACTAACCCAATCACGTGGAGACACCATCCAAAATCCACAGAAAGTGGGAGGTTCTTTGTTAAATAAGAGAAAAATTAAATTGTTGTCATCTAAACTTATACAAAGAAATAAAAAAGCTCTATCAGAGTTAAAAAAAACACCTCAGATATCTCTCCCGTTAGATACTACCACATCTCTTCCTCATAGACCTGCTGCCTTGCCAGTCTTAGGCATTGAGATACCTAATAACGAGGTTGTCGATATAACCGGCAATACGCGTGTTGATAGAACTTTGCAAGATATCCCTCTTCCCCCTCATATTGCTCCCCCTCTCAGGATTCTATCAGAAGTTACTAAGCCATCCCCTAATTATGATCCCTTGAATGAGCTGGTCTCTCTCTTAACATCTAATCCTGATAATATACCGACAACACAAACTTGCCCGAATGCACATACAAAATTAGTGGCCCTAAAGGAGGTCGATTCGACAGATGCGACAAAGGTATCCCTTCCGAGCGCTCTGATAGCGAAAGGAGAAGATCGTTTAACTGCTTTGAGAAATGCAGTTGATTCCTATCTACTTAATAGAAGATCTGAAGTGCTATCTGATGCTCCACATTCCTTTGAACAGCCCTCTCATACACTTAATGTCAATAAAAACCCACAAAATGAGGCTCGAGTATTTAAAAATAGATCTGAAAATTGTATGAAAATTATTCCTCCTTCCTCTAATATGCAGCACCTTCGAGATCAATCTAAAGATAGAAATAGGTGTCATATGAATATACACAATGACAGTAATAAACGCTATGTAAACGACGATAGTGCTGCATTTTCAAAGAAACTTAATCAGTATCATACTCTGATCCTGAAATGTCGTGAAGGGTCCTTCCCAAAATATGATTTATGTCGTGCTAGTGTCTTCAACATATTTGGAGACATAGAGGGACTAGAAGCCATTTCCTCATCAGATGTGGACCAAGTGGAGTTTCTTTGTGACAAGAACCTTTCCATCGTTAGGCTCTGGATAAAATCTGGTATCGTACGTAATACACTATGGAATGCCAGAATGGAATTATTTGATCTGGGTTTTTTGTTAGCCCAAGACCCAGCACGCCAGCAATCTAATGAGTCCGATGGAAATAAGTCTTCTGGAGGTATAAAACCCGAACCTACATGTGTCTGCAATTATTGCACTAACCACCTGTCATCTGATCCCAATGCAGGACCCAATATCTGTTCGTAACCACGAGTATCCGTCTCCACCAATACTTTTTCACTTGCTAGTTGGAATACTAGAGGTTACTCTCACTTGCAGTGGAATTTAGATAATGGATTGAATAGTTATGATATTGTGGCCCTACAAGAAACATGGTTACTAAATCTTCCAACATGGGACAATCATGAGATTAGTTTATTGCCAGCAGCACATGGTGGTAAAGGTAGACCTACAGGCGGGTTGTTAGTAGCAGTGAAAGTGAGCAAGGGATTGAAAATCTTCCCCTGGCAAACACCAAATAAATTCATTCAATTGGTTAAGATTCTCTTTAACTCACAGACATTTGCTCTTATTAATCTATATAGAAATCCGGTAGGCATCACTGATGATAGTTTTTATGATGCCCTTTCGTGTATTTTTGAGCTTATTTCAAATCAAGATAACATTGCTGGAATATTGTTAATGGGTGATTTGAACTTTTCCTGTTTCTATTCTAACGAGAGAAATTGGATTCGAGAAGGTGCAAGATGGAATACCTTTATGGAAGATCATGGATTAAGGTTGATAAATGGTGCAATCACAGGTGATATTCCACCTATGAATACCTGGGAAAAAAGGCCCCTCTAAATCTACCATCGATTACATCTTTGTATCGAACTCCATATTTATGAACACTAGCAAATTTGAGATAATCAAACAAACATCTAGTGATCATCACCTATTATCCTTGCATTGGGCGGTAGAAAGTGGTGACCTTACGAAAATTGCAGTGTACTATAAGCATACTCTAACTGTTAATAATGGCAGAAATCGATTTAAATGGTCTTCTAACAAACTACTGGCTTTGAATGATGCACTTCTAGATAATCAAATCTCATCAAAGCCTAGTTCTTATGTGGAAATTCTTAGCACCTTCGCGAATCTTTTTCCTGCTCATAGTAAACCAGGTAAAAAACATGCCCATGGCTTTGATCTAGCGCTATGTGAACGAAAGAAAGCCTATAGAAGAGAGATCAGAATTTCTCAGAAATTACCATTAATTGATCGAAATAAAGCTGTTAAAACTGCTTCTTCGAAATATCGAAATTGGGTCCGAGCAAGGAGAGCTACTTTATATCAAAAAGATAGTGAATGCTTTTTATCAGCTTGCCGTGGTAAAAATTCAGCCCTAGTATGGGAACTCCTAAATAAATGTAACATCTCATCCCAACCCCATGCGCAACTTAACGGCGTACCTGAATCGATGTGGATTACACATTTTTCATCCTTGTATAATGATCCTATGATGAACCATTACATTTACAATAGTAATGTTGTAAATAGTTGGTCTTTACATTTTACAAAAATGTCCATTCAAACCTTCATTAAAGCTTCCTCGTCATCTAGAGCGGCAGGCTTAGATGGGCTGACCAATGTAATGCTTAAACAAAATATAACAGAGTGGTCTCTAATCTTGAATAATATGTTTCAGCAGATACTACAAACTAAAAATATTCCGCAATCATGGCGTTCTTCTGTAATCATTACAGTCTATAAAAAGGGTGATCGAACTGACCCAAAAAACTATCGTCCTATAACGTTATTGGACGTACCGGGAAAAATTTTCTGTAGACTGGTGCTAAGAGATTTTAATGATTGGACAAATAAAGTAAATCAACGTGACCCAGCACAGACTGGATTTGTATCAGGGCTGGGCACGGGTATTAATTTGATTACCTTAAATGCTATAAAACAACAAGCAATATATAAGAAGCAAGCCAGATATTTTGCGTTTGTAGATCTTCATTCCGCATTTGATTCGGTCTCAAGACCAAAACTCATAGATAAGCTAGTGAAAGCGGATTGCCCATCTACTCTTATTGACATTATTTTTGCCCTCCACTCACAAACCAAGGTTTATGTAAGGTTAAACTCTGAGGGGCTTTTATCAACCCCTATTCTAACGCTTAGAGGGCTGAAACAGGGATGCATTTTGGCAGCTGCCTTATTTAATTTTTTTATTAATGATGTACAGGATATTTTTCATAAAGTAATCACTGATGCTCCTAAATTGAACAATGTAAAAATCTGTGCATTGTGGTATGCAGACGATCTTGTGTTAGTATCAAAAACCCCAAGTGGTTTACAAAATCTCCTGTTAGCTTTATGCTCCTATTTTAAAGAAAATGAACTTGTAGTAAATACGAGTAAAACACAAATCGTTGCATATGTTCCTAAAGGTACACGCAAACATTTAATGAACTGGCAGATTGATGGGATACCCTTAAAGACGGTACCAAATTATGTCTATTTTGGCTTGATCTTTGAGGGCACCCCAACGTCAGACTCACATCTGAATAAAATTAAGCAGAAGTTAACCACAGCAATTTGTCAGACACGAGTAATCACTTCTAAATATGGTAAATTTTCCATCAAAGCTGCCATTACTTATTGGGACCAGAATGTGGTAGCAACCGTCCTTTATGGTCTGGAAACACTAATTGTACCCCTAGGGTTTCTGAATTTATTAGAAGCCAAGTTTTGGCGTGCAATCTTAAATCTACCTCAATGTATTCCAGGAGTGTTAATAAGATATGAATTGGGGTTAATTTCTCTAAGTGCACTATATAACTCGCGATTATGTGCTCTATTTCGCAAATGTTTACTATCTACATATGGTCACTCTACATTATCAACCATATCAAGTTATTTGACTAATTCTACAGAATTGTTTCCGAAATACTGGACTATGAAAATTCTAACAATCATGATACATGCCGATATTTCACTAAATCTGCTTATTGCTCATCCAGAGCTGGCGAAGAAGAAGGTGTACATGATGGACTGGATTGACACCAGAACCTTGTGCCTAACTTATAAAGACTTTGATCCCACAATCTTTGGTCCAAAACGCTATAAAAACATTGCGTCCTATTTACGTTTAGCACCATCTGCTGCTTTAAGATCTGCGATTCTGCGGTTAAGGTTCAACATCTGGCCTACTCGGGAGGTCAAAACAAGAAGGAAACAAATTGCTGCTGACCTTGTCTGGTGTCGGTTCTGTAAAAATGCTATGATTGTAGAATCTCTTCAACACTTAATACTAGAATGTCCTGCACTTAGCACTTTAAGAAAATTGCACTTTGTTAATCATTTTGCATACTTTGCACAACTTGATCCAAAAAATAGATGGGTCGCCTTGGCTGCTACTGAATGTATGAGTATAAGAATTGCAACAATTAACTTTTTACAGGCCTTGAACCTAGAATGATGATGATTGTATAATATGAATTGATATAGTTTTTTTTGTCTGTTTTATCTAGATTTTATTCCTAAGAATTTCTAATTTGTATAAATTGAAAAAGTTGATGTAAATTTCAACTATATTCAATAAATAAAAAAAATATATATATATATATTAACATGTCATCCGCATATAGAGAGACAATAGTAGTGTGTGAATTAAGTGTTATCCCCCTATGAGCATGGTAATCCCTCAGGGCACAAACCACTGGCTCAATCGTTAGGGCGAATAAAAAAGGGTAAAGGGGGCAACCCCGCCTAGTGCCTCGGGATGGGAAGAGTGGACTGGACTGACTGTGGTGAGTGTAAACTAGGGCTCTAGGAGCGGTATAGAGCAGGCAACCCCAATGTAGGTATTGAGTGCCTAGGCCAGCGCAGCGGAATACCTCAAACAAGAAAGGCCATTCGACCGAATCGAACGTCTTTTCGGCGTCTAATGCGGTGACCGCCAGAGGGACTGAATGATTCACATTATGCATCAGGGTAAATAATCTGCGGATGTTATTCTGCGTGGAGCGGCCGGGTATGAAGCTCGCCTGATCGGGAAGGACCAGGCTGGGCATATAGGGCAGGAGTCTGTCCGCCAGTAGTTTCTCTATAATTTTATTGTCCGTATTTATCAAGGAGAGGGGTCTGTAAAACGAGCATCTACTTGGGTCTTTGTCTGGTTTAAGCAGGATAGTTACCAGGGCCGTTCAGGTGGACCCCGGGAGGACTCCTTCCGAGCAGGCCATTTCAAACATACACTTCAGGTGGGGAATGAGGAGGGCAGGGAAAGATTTATATAGTTCGGCGGTAATGCCGTTGGTTCCAGGGGCCTTGCCGTTCGATATGGGGTCCGAAGACTTTAAGAAGTTCTTAATCTGAGGGGGGGCTATTTAGGGAGGAGCCATCCTTTGGGTCTAACCAACCCAGAGCGACCCTATCTAGGTATTGGACTATGTCATCATGCGTCACACCCTTGGATGTGTGGAGTAAAGTTCAGCGTAGAATTCTCGGAATATGTGATTAATTTCCCCTGAGTCCCTAGTGAAACCAACTTTTCGCCTACCAGTTGGGGGCATACTACCATTATCTACTTGGATGACATCCTGATGCACTCCAAGGACCCTCTCTTGCATACGCTGCGTGTGCGAGAGGTTCTCCGAAGGTTGCAAGCTAATCATCTTCTGGTCCAACTGGAAAAGTGTGAATTTGACGTTGCTGCTTTTCTGTGCTTGGGTTATCGCAAGTCGAAGGACGCTAATTCTGTGGACCAGAGGAACGTGGATGCAGTACTACAGTGGCCTAAACCTGGCACCTTGAAATATTTCTAACGCATTCTTGGTTTGACACATTTTTCAAAAAATGTGTTCCTCCCTTTTCCCGTGTGATCCTAACCTTACTAAGTTGCCAAAGCCATCTAGGTCGTTTATATGGACTTCGCAGACGTTTTTGGACTTAAACTATCTGGTCCTCCATCAAACGGATCCTCTGAAGCCATTTATCGTGGAAGTTGATGCTTCCATCTTCTCGATAGGAGAATGGGTTGGAACACCCCGTGGCCTATTATTCTAGGAAACTAACCGTACCAGAACAATATTTGGGGATTGGGAAATTACTCCTGCCGATCAAAAGCGCTGGTAAGGAGAGGAGGCAGTTCCTTCTTGGTGCATTGGTGCATGGTGCATGACATCCTGTTGAAATTCGGTTCGACCACCACAATCTACAAGTCCCACAGCCATTCAAGTGATTTTGAAGTGGCAGTATTTTTTTTAAAGTTGGTAGCAAAATTATTTTCACCGAGCAAAAAAGTAAGTTCCATTCCCAAAGGGAGTATTTTATAGGCGAGTACAAATATGTTGTAACTGTATAAGAGAAATGTTTTGTAATGCATGTGTTTAGCACCTAGTTATTCATTCACATTAAAGGATACAGTTGTCCCTCTTTGAATCGGGCAGTGCCAGAGGGAATGCGCCCCTATGTGTCGGTTTCTTATGTTTTGTTGGGGGTATTTTTATTCTATTGGAGTGATGGTGACGGATGCACCGCTTATCTGTAGAGCTGGTTACCTTCATAGATCTGCACGGGTTATAGTATATAGCATGCCTTCTGCAGGTGCGACACACACAACAACGTGTGCTCCGTGGCCGCTCCACCAGTGTTCATTTAATAAACATTGCCCATCTTCATGTACTACAATATACTAGATGCCCTCACTCGCTGGTATTGGATCATGCTTTATTTCAAGTTCTGCCCACTGGGCCCATGTGCATTCACCCGTGTGCTAGCTCTCGCTGCTCCCGTGGGGACTATCTTGTGTGTCTCGCGCCCCCGTTTGGGCCTAGCTGAAGTCTGTCTTCGCGCCCTTTACTGCTCCTCTTAGGAGGCTTCCCTTGTGCACCCCATCAGTCGCTGTTAGCTGGGTGGGGTTCTTCCTCTGGTGTCTTCTGTCTGGTTCTGTGCTATATTGGCTCGCACTACCTTGTGTGTGTGCTAATGCTAGTGGAAGGGGCCGCTTGCCAGACACATCCTGCGTTTTGATTCCTGGTGCTTGTGAACGCTGCTGGCTGCCTGGGGTGGGGCATGGCCATCTTGCCTTGTGCACTCCGATCTGGTGGACGCTGCTGGTCACCTTGCCTTGCGTACCCCAAAGCTGGTGAGTGCCGCTGGCCAGGAGGGGCTGTGTGTTACCCTCTTGTACTGCTCTGCCTGGGTAGCCCAATGCTGGTAAACACAGCTGACCATGAGGAGCGGCATGTTACCCTCTTATAATGCTGTGCCTATGTAGCCCAATGCTGGTAAGCACTGCTGGCCATGAGGAGCGGCATGTTACCCTCTTATAATGCTGTGCCTATGTAGCCCAATGCTGGTAAGCACTGCTGGCCATGAGGAGCGGCATGTTACCCTCTTATAATGCTGTGCCTATGTAGCCCAATGCTGGTAAGCACTGCTGACCATGAGGGGCTGTGTGTTACCCTCTGATACTTCTCTGCCTATGTAGCCCAATGCTGGTAAACACTGCTGACCATGAGGGGCTACGTGTTATCCTCTAACATTGCTCTATTTACCCCAATGCTGGTGAACACTGCTGACCACGAGGTGCTACGTGTTGCCCTCTTATAATGCTTTGCCTATGTAGCCCAATGCTGGTAAACACTGCTGACCATGAGGGGCTGTGTGTTACCCTCTGATACTGCTCTGCCCATGTATCCCAATGCTGGTGAACACTGCTGTCCATGAGGGGCTGTGTGTTACCCTCTGATACTTCTCTGCCTATGTAGCACAATACTGGTAAACACTGCTCACCATGAGAGACTGTGTTACCCTCTGATACTGCTCTGCCTATGTAGTTTAATGTGGGTAAACACTGCTGGCCATCAGGGGATGTGTTACCCTCTGATATTGCTCTATTTACCCCAATGCTGGTAAACACAGCTGGCTATTATGGGATGTGTGTTACCCTCTGATATTGCTATGCCTATGTAGCCCAATGTGGGTAAACACTGCTGATCATGAGGGGATGTGCATTACCCTCTGATATTGCTCTTTTTACCCCAGTGCTAGTAAACACTGCTGGTCATGGGGGTAGGGGGTGTGTTAACCTCTGATTCTGCTCTGCCTATGAAACCCATTGCTGGTAAACACTGCTGGCTATCAGGGGATGTGTGTTACCCTCCGATATTTCTCTACCCTCTAATATTTCTCTACCACAATGCTGATGAACACTTCTGGCTATTGGGGGGTGGGGGGTTAACCTCTGACATTGCTATGCCTATTTACCACAATGCTGGTAAACACTGCTGAACATGAGGGGCTGTGTGTTACCCTCTGATACTGCTCTGCCTCTGTAGCCCAATACTGGTAAACACTGCTGACCATGATGGGCTGTGTGCTACCCTCTGATACTTCTCTGCCTATGTAGCCCAATGCTGGTAAACACTGCTGACCATGAGGGGCTGTGTGTTACCCTCTGATTCTGTTCTGCCTATGTAGCCCAATGCTGGTAAGCACTGCTGACCATGAGGGGCTGTGTGTTACCCTCTGATACTTCTCTGCCTATGTAGCCCAATGCTGGTAAACACTGCTGACCATGAGGGGCTACGTGTTATCCTCTAACATTGCTCTATTTACCCCAATGCTGGTGAACACTGCTGACCACGAGGTGCTACGTGTTGCCCTCTTATAATGCTTTGCCTATGTAGCCCAATGCTGGTAAACACTGCTGACCATGAGGGGCTGTGTGTTACCCTCTGATACTGCTCTGCCCATGTATCCCAATGCTGGTGAACACTGCTGTCCATGAGGGGCTGTGTGTTACCCTCTGATACTTCTCTGCCTATGTAGCACAATACTGGTAAACACTGCTCACCATGAGAGACTGTGTTACCCTCTGATACTGCTCTGCCTATGTAGTTTAATGTGGGTAAACACTGCTGGCCATCAGGGGATGTGTTACCCTCTGATATTGCTCTATTTACCCCAATGCTGGTAAACACAGCTGGCTATTATGGGATGTGTGTTACCCTCTGATATTGCTATGCCTATGTAGCCCAATGTGGGTAAACACTGCTGATCATGAGGGGATGTGCATTACCCTCTGATATTGCTCTTTTTACCCCAGTGCTAGTAAACACTGCTGGTCATGGGGGTAGGGGGTGTGTTAACCTCTGATTCTGCTCTGCCTATGAAACCCATTGCTGGTAAACACTGCTGGCTATCAGGGGATGTGTGTTACCCTCCGATATTTCTCTACCCTCTAATATTTCTCTACCACAATGCTGATGAACACTTCTGGCTATTGGGGGGTGGGGGGTTAACCTCTGACATTGCTATGCCTATTTACCACAATGCTGGTAAACACTGCTGAACATGAGGGGCTGTGTGTTACCCTCTGATACTGCTCTGCCTCTGTAGCCCAATACTGGTAAACACTGCTGACCATGATGGGCTGTGTGCTACCCTCTGATACTTCTCTGCCTATGTAGCCCAATGCTGGTAAACACTGCTGACCATGAGGGGCTGTGTGTTACCCTCTGATTCTGTTCTGCCTATGTAGCCCAATGCTGGTAAGAACTGCCGAGCATGTAGGACTAGGTGTTGCTTGTCTGATTCTGTTTTCAGCCTTGTGTACCCCCAAAGCATGTCAACGTAACATCCGCTGGCCTTGCGAGGGTCCTCTTCATGTTTTGCCCTATCTGTTTTTCTATGATACCTCTTGTCTTGGTACTGCAACGCTGCTGAACGTGGCAGACGTTGGCCACATGAGTCGTGTGTCCTCTGGCGCTGTTCTATAATACATGTTGCCCTGTGTTCCCCAATGCCGGTTATAGTGAGAGCCATTGGCCTGGTTTAGGAAAGCCCTTTGGTCTGTCCGCTTCAAGCCATCACTTGGCTATATGTGCCCCTCTCCCTCCCGAGCCCTTTAAAGCTGGCCGAGCCAGTAGTGGGGTCAGCAGTTGGGCACGTTCAGTGATGGTGGCTGCATTTCTTCTCTGCATTTAGTTAGCTCTTTTTGCTGTGTTCTCTTTTATTCCTCTCCTAGTTGCCTTGGTAACGTCCCCTGGAAACGGCCTGTGCGATGCATCGTAAGATCTTCACAGCATGACGGAAGGTGCAGATTCGGCATCTCGAGCAGCCCCGTGCACCCCCCCTCCCCAACCCCCCTTTGCGCCTGCGGTTTTCCTTCACAGCCCCCATCACGGCACCCACACTCCACCTTAGCACGGCTCCGTGCACAGCCCTGCCTGCCACTGCGTAGTGCACTCACGCATCTGCTCCTGCCCTATGCACAGCCCCCCCCCTGTCACTGCTCCATGAACACCATGCGCTGTTGCTGCATGTGCACATCCCTCCATATCACTGCCGTGTGCACACGTTGGCTCACTGCCCGTTAACGCCACTGGCCGCCCCGGACGCATGGACATCTGTTACTGGCATTGCACCTTCCCTTCGTCACCGCTCCATGTTCTGCCGACACCTGATTGGCATCAACGCTTGCCCTTTGTCACTACACCATCACCATGCCCTTCCCTCGCGGATGCTCACCCCACCCCCACATAGCGGCCGCTGCCATCACTTTCCAGGGCCCGTGGTTAGCCTTCCCCTCTATTCCTAGGATATACCGCCAGCCCTGCAGTGCCCCTACCCGGCTCCCACCAGACCTGTGCCCGTGCCCTTCCCTGCTTCTCACTTATGCCTTGGCAATGCACGGTACCCTCTTCGCTGGCACACAACACAACTTCACTGCCACTCGCAACGCTTTCAAATTGTGAGTGCTTTAGCTGGCGGAATTGGCCATGACGTTCCTTAATTACTTATAAGTACAAAGAAGTATGACGAAGTGACAACCTGTGAGAGAACAATTTGAATGTACACACGTTTCCTTGGTCGGCAAAAGAGACTTGTTTCTCAGGTGATTGTGCACTACACCTGAAAAGGTATTTGACCCAGGCGAGTGTAACCCATACCCACAATTTCATGGGGGACGTGTAAACTGTACCCGAAGTAGCCTTTCCACAGGTGAGGGTAAGCTTTGCACGAGGAAGAGTTTTCACGAGCTGTGTAAACATTGGCATTGGGAGTCTTCCCTGGGGGTGTAGGTTTCTGAGGCGAGTACAGGCTGTAACTTTGGTAGCGTGTTTCTGAGGCGAGTACAGGCTGTACCTGTGGCAGCGTGTTTCTGAGGCGAGTACAGGCTGTACCTGTGGCGGCATGTTTCTGAGGGGAGTACATGCTGTAATGTGGGGCCGTGTTTCTAAGACGAGTACAGGCTGTACCTGTGGCGGCAGGGTTTCTGAGGGGAGTACAGGCTGTACCTGTGGGGGCGTGTTTCTGAGGGGAGTACAGGCTGTACCTGTGGCAGCATGTTTCTGAGGCGAGTATAGGCAACGTTGCCAGGCACCAAGCGAGGCCAGGTGACTGGTGCCCCATGATAGCAGGCATGGGAGAGGGGCAGCAGCCCACAACCAAGGGCAGGCTCTCCCACTCTCACACCTTGGCCAGGCGACACGCAGTCGCAGCACTGCAAGGACATGAAGGAAGCGTGAGGTGTGAAACAACACCTCGCCCTTCCTTACCAATTAGGCGCTAAGCACCCAGGTTGTGGGGATGCAGGGAGACCAGTGAACAACAAAGGTATGCACCCCTTGACTCTTGCATTCCCTCTGTTCTCATCCTACTTGATCTCTCTTCTGCCTTTGACACGGTCAACCACACAATCCTGCTCAACCGTCTCCGGGATAACTTGGGCATCACCGATCAGGCTCTGGCCTGGCTGACCTCTTTCCTCTCTGATCGACCCTCCCAGGTCCAACTTGGGTCCTTCCTATCATCTGTCTTCCTCTCCACCTGTGGTGTTCCCCAGGGCTCTAACCTCTCGGCCTGGCTTTTCAACCAATACCTGGCAACTCTCGCCCGCTGTATTGCCATTTTCTGCTCAAACCTCCAGTGCTACGCAGACGACACTCCACTCATTTTCAGGCTGCCCTCGGCCACCTCCTCCACCTCTCTCATCACTGATTGCCTAACTGCCATCCAAGATTGGTGTGCCGCCAACAAGCTTTGTCTTAATGCCAGCAAGACAGAGATCCTCCTCATTGGCACACCATCACCTTCCTTTCCCCTCACTCTCTGGCCGGCCTCCCTTGGCCCTCCTCCTATCCCCACCTGCGAGGCCAAGAACCTTCGTGTCACCTTTGATTCCACACTCTCCTTCTCTGCCCACATCGCTGATGTATCAAAAAAGTCAAACCTCCTACGGTACCTCCTCAGAGGTATTCTTCCTTTCCTCTCATTCCCCCAGAAGCTCACTGTCTCCCAAGCTCTGGTTCTCTCTAAGCTGGACTATTGCAACAGCATCTTTCTTAATCTGCCTGCTACTACTCTCCGTCCTTTACAACTTATCCAGAACAGGACTGCGAGACTTGTCCTTGGCCTCAAGCCCTGGGATCGTATCTCTCCAGCTCTGAAATCTCTCCATTGGCTCCCAGTGGATGCAAGGATTAAATTCAAAACCCTCTGCATTGTCCACAAGGCTTTCTGGGGCCTGGGTCCAACATACCTTCAGCTATCCCTCCGCAAATACCTCCCATCTCGAGCACTCCGCTCCTATACCTCTAACTCCCTCAGGGTCAGTCGTTTTTCAAAGAAACAAGCTGGGGGTAGATCTCTGTCTTCGGCTGGGGCCTCACTCTGGAACAGCCTCCCTGCCACTCTAAAACTTGAGGAGAACCATCTCTGGTCCCGGAAGCACCTCAAAACCTTCTCTTTGCTTCTGCCTTCTACTCCCCTGTTGATTCTACTCTCCCTCTGCACCATGCACCTGGCCACCCTCTGTCCTCTGGGCCCAGGTACCTGCTCATCTTGCCACCCTCACGCACTGCCTCCAGGCCACCCCCTGCACTGGGGTCTGTATCTGTACCCATACAGCCCTCCCCTTTTCTTCCTGCACTTTCAGACCTACACGGCCTGCTGCCATAAACCCAGCACTTGCCACTTGCTGGCTGCACTCCCATTGTTTGTTGCCTTTTTATTTATTATTTTATTATAATTTTTGTTTTTTCCTTCTCGCTCCGCACTCTCCTTTTGTTCCCCCTTCCATGCACTTCTCCCCCTTCTCCCTCTACCCTGCACTTGCATGTTCTCAATGTCACTGGGCCTAGTAAGATCGTTGTTTTTGTTCTTCCCTGTTCCCTTTCCCTGCCTTGTCGCGCTCTGAAACACTTGTGTATGAGCGCAATAGAAATAAAATATCAATCAATCAAACCCCTAGGTGCCTAGACAGCCAGCGCCATTGCCGGCCTGGGGGCTGGTCTCACAGCCCCCACACGTACACACAAGGACCCAGGGCTACCCCAGTGTCCTATATAACGAGCTGCTTGCAGCCAAACAAACACAGTTTGGGACCCTGCACGGGGACCCAAAAACAAGCGAGTTCACTGTGAACACAGAGTCTCGCCTACTTTTTCTTCTGAACATCGCCCTGTTCAGGCTAGCTTTAGAAGTACGGCTGGAGTTTTACTTACTCCATAGTACTGAAAAAGGAGAGCCAGTCCTTTTCCGAGAGTCTCGTACTAAAGGAGAGCGGATACAAAGGGTCGTCGCCGGCCAAAGTTTCTTGTGAAGGCGGAACGGCTGCTGGAAACTTTCCTGGGTTTAAAACTGCGTGCAAAGAGGAAGAGGGGTGCAATGGCGGGCGAACGCGCCAGGGAAGCTGGCATGGCGGGCGCCGCCCCTTAGTGGGGGCGGTCCAGCCACCCTCCCCCCCTTCACAAGGGTCGACGGGTCAGGGGGGCGGGAGGATGCGAGGCACACGGAGCCCGCCCCCCTGAAGTGCGCGAAAGCGGAGGGGCGGGAAACCGGGGAGAAGCCGGCCCATAAAGGCACGGGCTTGTGTGAACAATCACACATTCTTCCTCGGTTTCCCGCCTCACTGGAGCTCCGTTTCGTTTCGATCGTCGTCGGGGAGCGGGAGGACGGTACGCGCTTCGCGTTTGCTGGAGGTCGGCGAGAGGATTACAGGAGGTGCTGGTGGCGTTCCCGCGTCTGGTACAGGAGGAAGGTGCTTGCGTCGTTACCAGAGGTCGCGGAGGAGATCGCGGGAGGTTCCAGTAGCAGCGGTGGTCGGTTCCGGAAGAAACATATAGAGGTGGGTGTAAGGGAGAACCTAGACTCGTTTATGTGGGGGGCGGGGAGACGGAGAGGGGCAAGGGGGGACGGGGGAAGACGGTTGGAATGGTCGGGTCGCGGTGGGGGGGAGGCGCATGTGTGGTACCGGTCGCCGGGGCTCAGGGTTGCTCGCAGGGCTGCGTCGCAGGGCGGATCTAGTGTATATTTCAACAAGAGTGTTTGTGCGGGGGTGATGTTTTCGGGTAATGCAGTGTTTTGTGCAGTAATGCGGGGGCGAGCCGGCCATTGCGGGGAGCTCTTCTAGGGCATTGTTTGTCGAGTGTCGGAGCCGTTTGCGACCGCATGCGGGGACCAAGAGATAGGATGTTTTTTCGGCCGGGGGGTTGTGCGGACCTAGTGGGCATTGTGCAGTGAGGTGGGGGCGGGCATGCCATTGCGGGGAGCTCTTCAGGGATGTCAGTGGTCGAGTGTCGATGTGGGCCTAGCATCGCTCGGTCGTGTTTTTCGGCCGAGGGGGTGTGCGGGCTTGAGGGGCATTGTGCAGTAATGCGGGGGCGAGCCGGCCATTGCGGGGAGCCCTTCTAGGGCATTGTTTGTCGAGTGTCAGAGCCGTTTGCGACTACATGCGGGGACCAAAAGATAGGATGTTTTTTCAGCCGGGGGGTTGTGCGGACCTAGTGGGCATTGTGCAGTGAGGTGGGGGCGGGCATGCCATTGCGGGGAGCTCTTCAGGGGTGTCGGTAGTCGAGTGTTGATGGGGGCCTAGCATCGCAGCTGGGGGGGCGTGGAGCTGAGCGGTGGACGGAGTTCGGTGATGCGTTTTTGCCGGGGGGGTGGGCGATCTTAAGTGGGCATTGTGCAGCGATGCGGGGGCGGGCTAGCCATTGCGGGGAACTCTTTAGGGGTGTCGTTGGTAGAGTGTCGGAGCCGACAGTGCCCGCACGCGGGGACCAAGACATGGAGTGCGTAGCGCTAGGGCAGGTTGGGGAATAATCATAATGAATGCAATATATATATGCTCCCGGTGCCGACGGTAATCAGGTTTGGGCACAGTGTTACCAGGGCTAATGCAGTCGAAAGCGGCCTGGGGCGTGTGCTTAATTAATCTCGGCCAATGCATGTTCGAAGTATTGTCAGCAAGTTCCTAAAGCATGGCGACATAACAGAGAGTAGTTGGAACGAAGTGGGTCCCACGGTTCCAATCACGTGCAAAAAGGGCACGTGCACAGCCCGGGGCTCCAGGTCGCAGCGCGAGTCCATAGTAATGTTGGCAGGCAGGGAAACAATGTGTTGCAAGGGCTCGTAACAAGCTGGGAGGGGGGCTTTCCGTTTAAGCGAGATGTATGCTATAAGGCAGGAAAGTTAGTGGCAGGGTGGCAGGGTTCCATTTGCGGGGCGGAGGGCAAACATGCGCCTGGTGGTGAAACAGTGCACAGGTGCGGGACCGGGAAGGGTCCATGGATGCGAGGGGGCACGGCATTAGTGCCACGGCAATTGAATGAAGTGGTGGCACGGGCGGGAAGCGGGAGCGTAGGGTACCGGGGACGCAAGGCAAAAACATGCGAAGGCCCACAGCGTAGACATGCGATGAGGGGCTGGCCGGAGCACAGAACAGGGGGCGCTGTTAGACAAAACCTTGCTTACATGCATGAAACAGCATTAGGGTATATGGTGGTCTTGCGGGCGCACGCAGGAGAGCGGCTAGACCGCTAAACGTGGGTAAACTGTATTTCGTTGCCGGCAACCGCATGTTCTGTTGCTAATGATTGCCTTGGCTTGGGTGTGGTAGGATTGTTTATTAAGGGAAACGACTGATAACGTTCCTTATTACTGGAAAGAAGGAAATTTAGCGAAAATATTCGCTAATACAACTGGACCTAACGCACCCACCCTATTTGACATATTAATGACTAGTGCCAAAATATGAACTTGTTTTGTCGATTTGCCAAGTCTAAAAGTTAGCCAGTTTTGGCAAACGTGCGCACTTCGTGCCACATGGCCTCTGTCATGCTTCCAGGATTCGTGATGGGTAGATATTGATACATATATGGACATCTATGATTGTCGAGCTATGTAGTACCAGCTCCACATTTCCCTGGGTCCCTGTCCATCCTAATTTGGGGGAACTGCAATTCGGTTTAAACCTGGCACGATATCGTTATGCCGAACTAGTAGGGGCATTGGGAAGCTTATTTAGTTAGCGATGGCGAGACCATTCTCTTCCAAACAATCCAGGGAAATACGTTGAAGTGCCTCACCATCGTTGCGGCTCGAACTGCTAGCAGCGTAGGGCGGGCTATGTGAGGGTGGGGCAAAGTCGAGCAAACATAGGGGGATGCCGAGGTTAACGGGTAGAGGGGTTTTGGGATTTGGGTTGGAAGATTATTACAAGTGCGAAAGGATGTATGGTTTGTGTTCTGGTAGGGACACACGCGTGGCTGGTAGAAAGCCCTTGAGGGGGTACATTAAGGGGCCCCCACGCAACGGACTGACTCCAGGTACTTCAACATGGCGGCGCGCCACTCTTTTGGTTGGTTAATAATTTTAGAAAGGGGCATAAGGGGGTAAAGGGTACATGAATGGCGGCAAGGGACATGCAGGGCACAGGGTGGCTCAGCTAAATCAAGTTTTACGTACACCACAGTGACCCATACATTTGTTTTACATAGGTCGACATGTCGGTACATACAAGCGCAGTTAACACCGGGCCGGACGTGGTAGAGCTCGTGCTATCCGAAGACGGCCAGACATTGGAGGAAGCGGCCGGACCATCGAACACGGGGCGAGGAATGGACACACAATCTTGGGCAGAATTTCTAGCCCTCACCAAGGTCTTGGGGTGGCAGGTGGCCATGGCAAGGATGGGGGGCCCGACAATCACCAACGTAGGCGCCATCCCGGGAAGCAACCCAGCCGGGGGCAAAACCGTGCCGGAAAACAAGGATTCGACAAGTGGCGAAGGGGCGGGGGCCCACGAGAACGCACCTGCTGGTGGGGGACAGGATGGGGGGCCCCCCCGGAAGCGTACGGCAAAAACAAGTGGGGGCCCACACGTAAAAAAGACAAAAAGGGACCTGGAGGAGGAACTGGCAGCTTTGAAAGCAAAGTTGGGGGCGACACCGGCACCACACGCGACCGTGCCAAATGTGCCAACGCCGGCACAGCCGCCCGCCCCGCCGCCTAAAGCCCAACCGAAAGCGATAACACCGCCAGACCAAGGGGCCGGGTCGGTACCAGGCAGTGTGCCTGTGGGCAGTGAGGGTGAGTCGGAATTTATCCAAAAAATTGTAAGGGCAGTGTTGGCAGCGCAAGGGGCAACGGGCACATCAGCCCCCAAAGCAAACAAGGCACCTGGGGCAGCCACTACGGGAGCAAGCAGGGTATGGCAGGGGGGGATGAAGGCGCAATAAGCAGCATTCCAGCGACCAGCATCATTGGCAGCACCGGGGTAGAGGCCACAAATACCAAATTACCGCCAGCAACAGGGGGCAATTACTCAGCATGGCTTCTGCCGGAGTGGGTGAAACAAGAAATTTGGGAGGGCAAGTTCATTGACATATTATCGCTCTTGGAGCACGAAACAAAGGGCAATGACACACTGCGGGGAACTGGAGGGAGGGAATTAGCCAAGGCCAGAAAAAGAGTGAGGCCGGCAGAAACCCTGGAAAATTGGCTTGCAGCATTTAAGATATTGTCTCAGACACTTAACCAAAAGGACCCAGACCTGGGCCCACACTTGATGGCATACAGGTCATGCGTTATGCATGAATATAATCAACAAGGCGGAAATGAATGGTTTTTGAGAGACCAGCGATTCCGTTTACGAATGGAACATGATCCCCAACTAAAATGGAATCATAAGTCGGTCGAGGACTGGCTGGAGTCTTCCAGTGGGACAATAGAGCAAGCGGATGGGACAATCATGTTGGCGGGAGGGCGCATCAATCCCTGGGCAGAGGCAGGGGGGGACGCTCGGCAGTAGGGGCGGGGCTAAACAGCACAAGTACGGCCCCCAGACCTGCGGCACCAAGGGAGGGGCTGATGGAAACAACAGCATTCGCCAATAACTTGGGGCCACAACCGGTCCGGGGTAATACAGGCACAGTACACCCGGCCCCCCCGGAAGCAATATCCAGGCCAACAGGGGCAGGGCGATTGAACACTGGGGGCTTAAGGACACTGGCGTACTGCAGATTTTCCAATGAGGGGGTATGCAACTGGGGAGCGACTTGCAAATTCAGACATGCTTGCTCTGCCTGTGGGAACAACGGTCACCCAGCACGGTGGTGCAGGGGAAGGCCAGCGGCAAGTGATCAACCAAAGTGAGCGCTGGGAAGGGCCTCAATAGGGAACATCAGGGTCATTGGTCAATTGACGTCATGTATGCGGTGGTTGCTGTCAAAACTAACACTGTATACTAAAATAAACAATTTTCTTTTAAGGTGCCTCGAGAATTGATTCATCAAGAGAAGAGGGGGCAAGGGCACGCACGGCAACGGGAGCAGGCACAAGAGCCAGCATTGGTAATGATGGGGGATGGGGGAACAAAAAGGGGGGGGCAGACGGGGCCGGGGAACGGCCTTAATAGCAAGGGGTTTTCCCCCATCAAGGTTGATAGCTTGCTCACATGGCTGGGAAAGTACCCGGCCTCATTAGGGAGGGACACACTAGCTCAGGGGTTCCTGGAGGGGTTCCGCATCCCTTACCAAGGACGCATTGGGGCCAGAACAGCAACTAACGCAAAGTCTATTTTAGAGTGGGCTGATGTGGCCAGGGCAAAGATTAACAAAGAAATCTAATTAGGAAGGAAAGCAGGACCTTACCAGGGTCCCCCATTCAGCAAACCTCATCATCTCCCCTTTGGGGATAGTACCAAAGAAAGAACCGGGGAAGTTTCGCCTAATACATAACTTGTTGCATCCCAAAGGAGGCTCAGTGAACGATGGATTGGACATGGAGGCATGCTCAGTAACTTATGCATTGTTTGACCAGGCCATAAACTTGGCACGGGCTGCGGGAAAAGGGGCGCTAATGGCAAAGGTGGACATAGAAGCAGCATTCAGGTTGCTCCCGGTTCACCCGGACAGCTTCTTCCTTCTAGGCTTCCAGTTTGAGGGTCAGGTGTACGTAGATAAATGCATGCCAATGGGGTGCAGCATATCTTGCGCATATTTCGAAGCATTCAGTTCCTTCCTCGAATGGGAACTTAATAAAAAGGAGGGCGGGGGGGGGAAACGCATTATTTGGATGATTTTCTGTTCATAGGAAGAGAGGGCACGAATATTTGCGCAGCACTTCTCGAGAACTTCTTGGTATTAACGGAGGAGTTGGGAGTACCTCTGGCGGGGGACAAAACGCAGGGACCCTGCACCAAGTTAACCTACCTAGGGATAGAAATAGACACAGTTGAAGGGACATGCAGATTACCGGTAGTGAAGATAGAGGAATTCATTAGTGACATAGATAGGGCATTACAAGGGGAGAAGGCAACCATCAAAAACATACTGTCTTTGGTGGGTAAGTTCAACTTTGCCGCCAGGGTGATACCGACCGGAAGAGTTTTTGCAAGACGTCTGGCGGCGGCAACTGGAAGGCATGAAAAGGGGTGGCATAAGGTACACCTCGGGGCGGGTGTGAGGGAAGAGCTCAAAGTATGGCGCGCCTTTCTAAGGGAATTTAACGGAGTATGTATATGGCAGGCCCCATGGATGGCATGCGCACAGTTACAGCTGTTCACTGACGCGGCAGGTAGGGTGGGATTCGGGGCAATATTAGGAAAGGAATGGTGCCGGGCTGACTGGCCTAAGGCATGGGTAAGGAAGGGGATGTGCAAAAACATCACCATGTTGGAACTATTCCCAGTGGTGGCAGCAATGCACATTTGGTCGCGCGAGCTGCGTAACAAACGATTAGTCGTGTGGTCGGACAATTTGGCAGTGGTACAGGCGGTGAACACGCATTCAGCAAAATGCCCGGCAACGTTGTGCCTATTACGCCATATGGTTCGCAAATGCCTGGGGATGAATGCAGCCATCAAAGCACGACACGTTCCCGGGGTGGATAATACAGCGGCTGATGCACTTTCTCGTTCACAGATGATACGGTTCAGGAAAGCGCACAGCCAAGCACAGCCCATCATGACTCCGTTCGACAAGGAACTATGGCAGCTAGTGAGTGGGGTCAAGGAATGAGGAAGCTCGCTTCCAGAGCCTTAGCGGGGAGCACTTGGAATCGATACAAGGCCAACTATGATACATTTTTGTTGCACACCAAGCATTTGGAGGGCGAAAGCATGGACAAGAGGGTGGACGGTTTTGTGCTTTGGGCAAAGGGGATGGGAAAATCAAGATCATGGCTGGCAGGACACCTTAGTGCAGTGGCATTTCATAGCCAGCTGGCAGGCCAGCAAGACCCGACGAAAGGTTTTCTGGTGAGAGCTGCAATAAAAGGGTGGAACAGGGGTGGTTCGGCCACGGCAACAGCCCCTTCAACTCTAGTGAGGAAACCCATTGATTTTGAATTATTACAAAAGGTCATGACAGCAACTACAAGGGTGTGTTACTCGCAATATGAATGCATTATGTTCAAAGCATGCTTCGCACTGGCCTTTTTTGGGGCTCTACGGATTAGTGAGTTGGTGGCTAAAGCCAAGAACGACCAGAGTTGCAGAGCCTTGTCATGGGGGGACGTACGCCATATTGGGGAGGGGTTATCAGTCAACATTAGGATATCAAAAACAGACCAGAAGGCCAAGGGAAGCGAACTGGTGTTGGCCAGATTGGGACGGGAGGCGTTTTGTCCGGTCGAGTGCACAACAGCATACTTTGCAATCAGGGGGGGCCAGCCGGGGTATTTATTCCGACACAAGGACCGAACCCCACTCACCCAGTTTCAATTCAGGCGAGTCTTAGAGGGGGCGTTGGCAGGTTCGGGTGTGGATCCGGGCCAATATTCAACTCACTCATTCCGCATAGGCGCAGCAACAACAGCGAGCAGGGAAGGGCTGGGGGAAGACAGGGTCAAAAAGATTGGGAGATGGTCATCGGACAAATACAAATTATATGTGCGCTAACGGAATCGATGCGTTGGCATCCAGGGTCGGCGGGGGGGTAGGGCAGCACATGAGGCAAGGGGGCACTAACTAGGCCACACAAGCTAATACAACCAATCATGTCTCCACAGAAGCCAACAGGGTATGGGTCGTGGGCCACTCCTTCGTGGCCCGGGCAGCGGCCAGAGCACGGAAGGCGTTTCGGGATGGGAACTTGGGCCTACGGAACACACAGATTAGTTGGATCACCAAGGGTGGCTTGAAAGTCAGATCCGTATGGGCGACATTGGAACAGGCGGCGCAGCAACACCCTTCGCCCGACATTATCTTGTTACATATAGGGGGAAATGATTTGGTGACTAAGGGAAGGAAGGATTTGTCAGAACTCTTGCGAAACCTACTAAACAGGATAGGGAGGACTTTCAGGGGGTGCGAGGTGATGTGGTCCGAGATAATCACAAGACAGGAGTGGAGGGGGGCGTTACGCCACAGGGCCATAGAGGAAGCAAGGAGGAAAACGAACAATCGGATGGGGAGTTTCCTGAAAAGCAGGGGGATGGTTTGGATTCGGCATCCCCTCATCACTCTAAAAGTACCCGGGTATTTTGAGGGGGACAGGACCCACCTGTCCGAGGTGGGCACCGCCATGATGTCCTTAGAATGGATGACGGCACTTAAGAACGCGGGATGTGTATGAGGGGACGCGGCTCAGGAAGGGGGGGGGGGAGTTGGGGTTTATCACCCACAATGCCATGGAATAAAGAAAGGGAGTGCCCTGTGCAAGCAAGCTGGGGGGGGGGGAACTCTCCGCTGCCGGCAGCCAGCAGAGAGTCTTGGAGGAGTCACAGGCCAATCCCCGAACAAAGCACTGACAGACCTACAGGGGAATGATCAGCCAAGAGTTTAGATGTACGGCGCCCCAAGAGCAATAGGCTTGGGGGAGGCCCTGGGTAAAAGGGGAGGGATGTAGGAGACTTGGGAGCTAATTCCAAGACAAAAATTGCGGGGGGGGGGGGGAACGAACAACAAACTCAAAGAGGGCAGCAAGAGAAGCTGGTTGGGGGGGGGAACAAGAGGAGAATACGGGGGGTTATGCTATGGGGACAAAATTACAGGAAGGGGGAAGTCGTCACGAAGGGGGGGACATGAGGTGGGGGAGGAGCTTGAGGAGGGATTCAAGAAAGGGAAGAATATCGGGGGGAGCCCGGACAGGGAGGGCCAGAAAGGACAGGAAAGAGGGGGCCTGGCGGGGCGCAGCAAAGGGGGACCGGGGGAATGGGGGAGACAGTTGGGAAAGGAAGGAAGAAGGAGGGACAGGGTATCCGGAAGAGATATGACACCAGCAGGGGGGGGCACCGGGTAAGGCTTCACCGGGGGGGGGCTTGGGAGAGAGGGAACAGGGAAGTTTTTGGGGGCTCGGGGAGACGGAAGGGAGACCTGGGGGTTGCATAGCTTAGATAGGACTGGGATTCCAATACCAGCAACAACGGGGGGATGTAGGGGGGGCAGAGTAGAGTTTGGAAAAGAAAAGGTTAGATGGACGTCGCAAAGCGACGACCAACTAGGCAGGCAGAAAGTGGTGGCCGGCATCGGAGGGCGGTGTCGGCCCGAACTACAGATATGTAATATGTGTAATGTTGGGGCACTTGTGGTGGTGCCGGTATAGGAACCTGAACATTAGCGAGGCACCGCGTGGCTGCCGGTTTTAGCTAGAGCCAGAACAGGACACGGGGGAAGTGTGCGGGGGGGGTCGGGTATTCACAACTAAAGACCTAGAAAAAATGTGGGCATGGGGAAATACGGGGCGGAAATCAAATCACAAACGGCAGGGGTAGAGAGAGGTGGATAGCCAGGGCTGGGCTCAATCTGAGGCGTCCACCGGACGAGGACGATGAGGGAGGGAGGGGGGGTAAGGAATCCCTAGGTAGCCGCACATTGAGTAGTATATCAGTGACGGTGAATTATGGATCGCCTGTAAGATAACTCCAAGACTTTATGCAAATAAAGCTGCTGAGGCATTCTAATCTTCCAATCTTAAACAAAGTGTCGGTGTCATTATTTGCTTCCACATGTAGTGTATGACTTATGCCGGGAGATAGGGGGGGAGACGGAGGGGGGCACGAGGGGTCTGGATAAAGAGGGGGGGAGGACAAGGCACTGGGGTGCCCACGCTAAGGGCTGTCGCCGACCGACGTTTCTTGTGAAGGCGGAGCGGCTGCTGGAAACTCTCCTGGGTCCACAGCTGCGTGCAAAGAAGAAGAGCGGATGCAAAGGGTCGCCGCCCGACCAACGTTTCTTGTAAAAGCGGAGCCGCTGCTGGAAACTTTCCTGGGCTACAGCAGCGTGCACCCAGCGGACTATCCTGCAAGAAGAACCATCTGGTGAAGACGATCTGACAAAGTGAATCCAGGTGGGGCTTTGCGCAGCACGGTCATCCACAGTCAAAAGGTGATGGCGTGGGAGGAACGCTCAGGTTGGCGCCGGGTGAAAAAGTTTCGACAAGGTGTTTACAGCACATTCACGTCTCATCTAAAGCAGAAGAATACATCCGTAGAGGTTTGCTACTTGCGGGGCCCGGGCCGAGGTCACCTTAGCAACCACGCACACCAGGCAGAATATTGGAAGCAGGACGCCACAGAGATGTTTTTACATCCACAGCATTCAGAGAAAATTGCTTTCACTTTAAAACCGCTCAAGGAAGAACGAAACAGAGCTGCCAAAAGAACATATACTATAAAGATCACGTCTTTTCGTCGCATCAGACAAACTTAAATAAGCGGAAATAAGTAGAAACATTTCACACAAGAAATCGGAAGCAAAACGAAACGGAGCAGTAAAGAACTTTAAGAATAGCATGTTTGGTGACAGGGACCGAAGCGACTGGCCCACTAAAAGCATGGGCTGCTCCCACTATAAACAGCACAGGACCAAGTGACATAACTGCCAGTCCAGCACCAGAAATGTTGATGATCACCAGTGCTCAACTGGACTTAAAATTAAAAACTTTAGAATCTGAAATACTTAATAGGTACAAGAAATCCTTTGCATGGAACATCGATATGACAATAAAGGATGCCATATGTGCTAAAGAATTCATAGAAATATTCTCGCTCATTGAGGCCCAACGCAAAGGGAGGGATGCTTTCAGGGACCAAAAAAAAAAATAGAGGACAAGGCCATAGCCAGAAACGCTCACATAGAGCGGACCTGGGACAACTGGCTAAAATCATTTGCCATTTTAGCCACAATTTTTCTAGAAAAATTCACGGGAGATGGGATAAAACTGTTGGCATATATGGATAAGATCACAGAAGTCAAAACTTCATATGAGGGGAACTCCTGGTTAGCATACGACATAAGGTTCAGGAGGAATATGTCTGAAAGAACAACCATTGAATGGAATGAAGTTCATAATGACCTATATTTAATGAACGGCAAGCCTCCATCAGAGGAGGAGATCTCCCAAACAACCAATAAAACAAGTAAAACCCCTCAGGGAGGAAATACACATTCAGAAAGTGAGAAACACAAGAAGGGAGAGCAGCCCTTTTGTAAAAATCAGCCATGGGTAGCTAGGTCAAATACCTGCGGTCAGAACAAGTCACACAACCAGGGCTCATGTCGAGGGTACACGCAGGGGGACGGAGTCCACCCACTTTTTTCAGAGGGTGGACTCCGTCCCCCCAGCTTAAATGATAAACATTGAATTTCCGCTTTGAATTTATGCATTAAAGACGACTACCCACAGTCGTCAGGTTTGTAGGCAAGACACTTCACCACTGTACTGCATAACCTGGTGAAAAATAACAAACAACTAAAGGTAAAATGTCTCATTTCGGTACTGCAAATCCCAGGAAAAACATTTGTATTGGTTCTTGGAGATTAAAATATGCACATCTTTTAACTTTTTTTAAAAAATCACTATTAGAAGAAACAATCCTATCTGGGTTTTGTGTGCATGTTGTTTTTATGAAAGTCAAATGCCATTCGTCCTATTCAATTTGAGTGGTTATGCAAAGGCAACTTAATGAAATTTGCATATTTCACCTTGATATGCTAAATTCTGGCGATGTCACATCCCATTGCATTTGTTGATGAGTCCCCCCACTTAAATTTTTAGGACTTGACCCCTGCACACAACTCCACAAAATGTACAACCACATGCAGGAATTATGGTCGAAATCAGTGCGCATGGGGAAAAGAATGCTGGTACAAACACAACTGCTCCAACTGCGGGGGGGAACACCCCATCAGCAACTGCACCAGGCTACCGGTCAAAAAAAAAAAAAAAGTAGATCAATAAAACAGTACATTAAGTACAGCTGGAACCAGGCAGAACCCCCCATCAACCCAGAAGCTTCAAGGAAGCACTAATGTCTTATCCTGATAAAGAAGTCAGCACGACAATTGAAGTAGGTTTCAAAGAGGGTTTCATCATTCCTTTCAAAGGGGAAGGATCACAAAAAATCACAAAAAAATTGGTTTCAGCAAAAGACAACCGAGAGATATGTGAGAAAAAATTGCAAAAGACTTAAAACTAGGTAAAATAGGGGGCCCATGGGACATAATACCATTTCCAAATTTTTTAGTATTGCCACTCGGTCTAGTACCAAAAATGGAACCGGGAAAGATGAGGTTAATACATCACCTATCATGCCCCAAGGGACAATCACTTAATGATGGCATCCCCCAAACTGAATCAGCAGTAAACTACACCCACTTTCAGGAGGCTCTAAGAATAATACAGGACTGCGTCAGGGAGGCCCTGATGGCATAACTAGAAATAGTCCGCTTTTAGGTTATTACCAGTCCATCCAAACGCACAACAATGGCTGGGTTTCACGTTTGAAAAAGAATTCTATGTGGACAGATGCCTCCCCATGGGCTGCGCAGTATCCTGTGCGCTGTTTGACCAATTCAGTTCTTTCTTCCAGTGGGCATTTCAGAAGCAAGTACCAGGGACCGGAGTAGTACACTACCTGGATGATTTCATGGTAATAGGCCCAGCCGGCACAGAAGACTGTAGGAGGGCACTAGCAGAATTAAAGGAAATGGCTGCACGATGGGGCATTTCCCTAGCAGCCGAAAAAAGACCAATCCATCAACAAATATCATTTTCTTGGGGGTCTAAATAGACACCTCTGCTGGTTTATGCAGAATCCCAAAAAAGAAAGTGGAAGAACTATTAGAAAAAATTCAAAACCTAACCAAAAAGGACAAAGACACAGTCGGGGAGTTACAATCCCTGGCGGGCAGTTTAAACTTTGCAGCAAGGATAATACCACAAGGGAGGGTATTCTCCAGGAGTCTGGAGTTTAAAATAAAATCATGCAAAAAATGTGAAAAAGGATTAAAAAATCTGGGCGAACTTCCTCACGGATTTCTAAGGAGCTGCACTTTGGCGTACGCCATTGAATTCAGGGGCCAAAAGGGTCCTTTTTACAGATGCAGCTGGAAGCAAGGGCTTTGGGGCCTTGTTACACACAGAATGAGTAGTAGGGCAATGGCACGATGCATGCAATGCAGCAGGGTGGGCCAAGAACATCATCCTTTTAGAAATTCTACCCATCTGGTTAGCTCTACGCATATGGGGCAGGCGCCTAGCAAACACTGAACTTTCTGCATGGTCTGACAACATTGCGGTGGTAGGAATTGTCAACAAGAGAACGACCAAATGCCATTTGGTGCTCAAAGTCCTATGAGCCATCACAAAAGTAACACTTTACGAAAACATTGTTGTCAGAGCAAAGCACATTGCAGGAGCAGATAACATTGCTGACGCTTTATCTCGCTTTCAGTGGACACAATTCCAAGAGCTAGCAGAATAGAAAAACTTGCACCAACGCCGAACAGTGGGGGCCGGGATGCACAACTTCAACCAGGCACCTCAAACACGGGTGCCAGCAGTGTTCTGCCTACAGAAAATACGAACCCTGACACAGGATTCCTACTAGAGATGGCAAAAAAGCATTGTCAAGCAACACTACAGCCCAATACAGTAAGTGCTAGCAAACAGTTTTTAAAGTGACAGGCCAAAACCATGGCGAGTTAATAACGATAAAAGACATAGATGCTTTTTTAAGGTGGGCTCACAACCAAGGTTTTAAAAGAGTTTGGGCAAAAAGACACCTCGTGGCAGTATCTTATTTCTCAAAGCTATGAGGCGACTCAGACCCTACACAAAGCGCATTAATTACATACGCGCAGAAAGGCTGGGGGCAAGGTGGAAGGAACCCAAATAGATACGCGACGCCCGCTAGATTTTGTGAAATTGGTTAAGATATCAAGTTTATTAGACGGCATATGCTCTCACCCATATGAAACACTATTGTTTAAGACAGCTTTCTCCCTCACATACTTTGGGGCATTCCGTGTAGGAGAGCTCATAGCATCCAGCACAAAAGCCAACAATGGGCTAGGCATGATGGAAACCAGGGTAAGAGGGGGCAGTGTCACCATCGAAGTCCAGCAGTCGAAAACAGGGGCAAAAAGAGTAATAAACATTTGCTGCATTGACGATGCATCCAACTGCACAGTATGCATAACCGATCTCTATTGCATTCAACGCACCAAGGTGGAGGGGAAGAATCCTAATACACAGAGACTCCTCGGCCCTAAGCCACTACCAATTCGAAGGGGTTTTGATGAAAACTATTAGTAAAGCGGGATGGGATCCAACAGAGTTCGGCACCCATTCCTTTAGAATTGGGGCAGCAACCACTGCATAGCAGGGTGGCATTGGTGCGCAACAGGTAAAAAAATAGGGGGGTGGAAATCAGACTGTTTTCAAAGATATATCAGGCCCAAACTAATATAGATTTTCTTTTCCTCCTCCCGCCACCAAAAAAACAGATCAGGGCGCACCGCTAAGATCAGCCTAGATAGTCGGGCACTCTTTTGTATTCAGGACCGGGAGATGGGCCGAAGAAACAAAGGAGGGGATGAGCTTCTAGGAACACTATTGCATCATGGTGGGGCTACAGAGGTCTCCACTGGTCGGAAATTCACGAGAAACTAGCCAACCTAGTCACCTACAGGAAACCGCCCGAATTTCTGATTATTCATTTAGGGGGAAATGATCTGGTAAACATGGGGAGAAAAAGGCTGTATGAGGAGATATGCACCTCACTGGCCAGCATCGCCCACAACTGGAGGGACACGGACATTTACTACTCCCCAATCTTGCCCAGGAAAACTTGGCTGGGGGCCATTTGTTACAAATCAGTGGACACATTCAGAAGTAAGTTAAACAGGGGGATTGAAAAATTCTGTATATGCGGGGGCATGGGGTTTAAAAAACACACAGCCATAACCATAGGCAACCCCGACCTCTTTCACAAAAACGGGACTCGCCTATCTGGTTTAGTTATGGAACATTTTCATAGACAAATAACAGACTGCCTAGCTACCAGAGGCTGTCACTAACCTAACTTTTGGGGGAACCCGGGCAGCCGACAACAAGCCCGTATGTGGCGGCACGGGCCAGAGGGGGTAACCTCAGGACCTGGTGCCCAAAAGTACAATACTATGATATGTGATTATTGCTTATGTTTTTATGACCATATCTGAACTACTAATAACCTACGGCCTTTTATTGCCAACACCTGAACAAAGGTGTGGTGTGATACTTGGGGAGGGTGGGAGTAATACAAACCACAGACACCCCAATATGCAGATGTATATTTCGAGGGGATGGGGTCCTCCGACGTATTCCATATCTATGACATGTAATCACCACAGCTGTGCTGCTTCGGAAACTTTTTTCGGCTCCTGCGTCGATGACGTCGATGCGCCGTCGTCGAGGACCTCCTCCGACGTCCGACGTCATCCGATGTGATAAGTAGGACGCACGACGCTCGTAGCCTCAGTTCCGTTTTTTCCGCGAACGTGTTGCTTCGTGATTCTCGGTTCACGCCTCGACTCTTTAGAGTTCTGTTCTTCTCGGTTCTTCGAACCTGTTCGTTTTGGGAAAATCCTTCGTGTGAAGATGTCTTCTACTTCGTCTTCGACCCCGCGTCCGGGTTTCAAGAAGTGCAGGGAGTGTGGGTCCAAGATGTTGGTGACGGACTCGCACGACGCCTGCCTCTGGTGCCTTGGGGAGGCCCACGACACGGATGACTGTATCGACTGCCAGTCGCTCACGTCCAAAGCCTTACGCGAACGTAAGAAGAAGTTGTCGGTAGGTCGGGTGTCCAAGCCCAGGAAGTCGAAGTCTGCGGGGCTTTCGACAGATGATTCGAGGGGTGACTCTCCGCGTCATCGTCGGAAGTCTCGTGGGTCTCCTTCTAGGAGTCGGTCTCGCCACTCCTTAGCCTCTTCGAGGCATTCTCGGAAGCGCCAACACCGGTCGTCTTCCAGGTCCTTTTCGGAGGACTCTGCCCGGCACGTCGCTTACCCCACCAGCCGTGCGACGCCGGAGGAATGGGCTTCCTTCGGGACGAAAATGCTGGCGATTCTTGAGTCGCAGGGTACTATGCCGTCCGCGCCCCCGAGTGGGGTCGGTCGTGAGAGGTCGAGAGACACCGCTCGCAAGAGTGGTCGGCATGAGTCACGGGAGAGGTCCTGTTCGGACAAGGAGACTCGTTCTCGACGTACCCGTTCCAGGTCCCGGTCCTCGACGCGTTCGAGACCGCATGCACCTGTGAGGTCTTCGAGGAAGACATCAACGTCTGAGGCGTCGAGGGCGTCGACAGGCTTTCTCGAGGCTCCGGCTCCGAGGAAGTCGTCGAAGCCGTCGACGCTCAGGTCGTCGAGGGACACGCTCGGGGCTCCGGCTTCGAGGGCTGTGTCGACGCCGCCGTTGCTGGAGGCGCTGCATCTGACGTCGACGCCGATTTCCTCGACGCCGATCCTCTCGGCACCGATGCCGGTTCTCTCGACGCCGGCGCCGATTCGCTCGACGCCATCGACGCCTTTCGTGTCGGAGGTACCCCGTGGCACGGGAGAACCCCCTAGGAAGGCTCTGGTTAAGAGCAAGCACTCTCGGGTGCCTTCTTTTCGCCACCTGGACTATATTTCAGAGGCGGATGAGGATTCTGATGGCCTGGTTCCTAGTCAGGTTCCAGATGAAATTGTCTCGGGCCATAGTCAGTTTGACGATTTGAGACAGTCACTGCATGATGCCAGTGGACTGGACACCTCTCCGGAGGTGGAGTTTTGTAGGCCTGAGCCTGGCTCTCATGCCGATTCCTCGTACCAGCGCCTTATGGCTAGGGTTTCTGAGTACTTGGGATGGTCTGCTCCCCCAGGGGAATTTGTGCAGGATGATCTGACGGATATCCTTGATGTTGGTCCCCCAACTGATCCGGTACTGCAGTTCCATATGGCTTTACAGAGAAGGGTGGCGGCGGCTTGGACTGCTCCGGAGAGTCTCCCGGCGGTGGGCAGATCCTTGTCGCGAAAATACCGTCCAGCCAGTAGCGACCCCTGCTACTTGACCAGGCACCCTACTCCGGTGAGTTTGGTGGTGCAGGCGGCCACGGCCCCGGCAAAGCAGGCGTCGTACCCTACCATCCCTCCTGATAGGGACGACAAACGTTTTGATGGCTCGGTGAAGAAAGTGTTTTCTTCAGGTGGTATGGCGCCTCAGGCGGCCAACTCCATTTGTGCCTTGTCTCGTTTCACACACACTCTGTGGAACTGTGTTGCGTTAGCGGCTGAACATATTCCCGAAGGGGACGAACGGGATGGTTTCCTTGCTATGGTCCTGGATGGTAAGGATGCCATGTGTGAGTCCGTTCAGTCGGGTTTGGACTTAGCTGAATGCGTCAGTAGGTCCATGGCGGCGAGCACTGTGATACGCAGGTTTGCGTGGTTGCGGAAGTCGGGGTTTGCTCCTGATGTGCAGTCTCGGCTCCTCAACATGCCCTTTGACGGTGAACACCTTTTTGGCAGCAAGGCTGACGAGAGCCTTGAGAGGTTGCAGACCTCGAAAGCTGCAGCGAAGTCGTTGGGCGCTGCGGTTCGCCAACCTCCGCCTTTTCGTCCTAGGGGACAGCAGTGGAGGGGTGGTTCCTTTCGCTATTACTCGTGCTTCAGTAAAGCGAGAGGAGCTGGCAGTCAAAGAGGCCAACGCAGGGGTACCAGAGGTGGACGACAGGGTACCCGTGGTGCCAAGGCCGCTCGGGCAGTTGCCTCTTTGCCCTCAGGTAACGCTGCGGCCGCTCCCACTCAGTCATGAGGCCATGTCCCATGGTTCGCCGGTTGGGGGAAGGCTGGCGCAGCATCTTGTAGAGTGGCAAGCCATTACTTCAGATGTGTGGGTTCTGGAGATCATAACCCACGGCTACTGTCTTCCCTTTCGGCACAGGCCTCGCGACAATCCACCGGGGAACCTCTCTTTGCAGAGTCCGGATCCGCTCCTTGCGCAGGAAATTCAAGCCCTGCTGGAGAAAGGCGCCATAGAACTGGTGCCTGTAGCGGAGAGGAACATGGGATGGTATTCCCCTTATTTTTTTATTTCGAAGAAAGACGGGGGATTGAGACCCATCATGGACTTGCGCGGTTTGAACAAACTCCTCAGGAAGGACAAGTTCAAGATGGTTACTCTCTCTCAAGTCCTCCAGGCCCTTCAGCTTCAGGACTGGTTGGTGTTACTCGACCTCAAGGATGCTTACTTCCTTGTGCCGATCCATCCCAAGCACAAGAAGTACCTGAGGTTCGCGGTTGGCGACTCGCACTTTCAGTTTCGGCTCCTGCCGTTCGGATTGACCTCCGCCCCGAGGGTTTTCACCAAGCTCATGGTGGTGGTGGCAGCGCATCTCAGGCAAGGGGGGATTCACGTCTACCCCTACCTGGACGATTGGTTGATCAGGGGGAGCTCTCCCGAGCATGTCCTGGATCATCTGTCCGTCACCTGCCACTCCCTTCACAGGCTGGGCTTCTCCCTCAATTTAAAGAAGTCCCATTTGAC
This sequence comes from Ambystoma mexicanum, assembly GCF_040938575.1. NCBI lineage: Eukaryota > Metazoa > Chordata > Amphibia > Caudata > Ambystomatidae > Ambystoma > Ambystoma mexicanum. The sequence goes on from NC_090932.1 coordinate 1,557,027,793, forward strand.
GCCAACACAGCGGCTCCAGTACATCGGAGCAGTGCTCGACACTTCCCTGGGCCAGTGTTTTCCTCCCCAGGTGAGGGCTCTTCCCATTCAGCAGATGGTGCACAAGTTTCAGCATGCCCAGACGCTCCCAGCGTTCGAGTTCTTGAGGCTGCTCGGCCTCATGGCATCCTGCATTCTTCTGGTGCCAGAGGCTCGCCTGCGGATGAGATCTTTGCAGTGGGCGCTCAAGACGCAATATTCGCAGTCCTCCGGCAGGATGTCGGACCCGGTTCAGGTGCCGCCCTCGGTCGCCCGGGACCTTCTGTGGTGGGCCGTCAAAGGCAACTTGATGAAGGGGGCTCCTTTTTGGCTTCCCTGGCCGGAGGTGACGATCGTGACGGATGCATCCCTCACGGGTTGGGGAGCTCATGCCAACGGCTGACAGTCAGCGGTCATTGGTCTCCGTCGGAGTCCAGACTCCATATCAATCTGTTGGAGCTGAGGGCCGTCAGGCTAGCCCTGAAGGCTTTTCTGCCGACTGTGCGAGGAAAGAGTGTCCTGATCCTGATGGACAACACAGTGGCCATGCACTACCTCAACAAAAAGGGGGGGGGCAGGGTCACTTCCTCTGTGCAGGGAGGCGAGGCAGCTCGAGTTCTGGCCCATCCAGCAGGAAGTTTCGATCTCGGCAGTTCATCTGGCCGGAGACGAAAACGTGACGGCGGATGCTCTGAGCAGGCAGAGCACGATCTCTCACGAGTGGGAGTTGGCTCAGGAGATTCTCCTGGAGATCTTCGCCCTTTGGGGGACCCCTCAAGTGGATCTCTTCGCCTCCAGTGTCAACCGGAAGTGCGAAAGGTTTTGCTCGCGGGAATTTCCTCCAAAAGGAGCCTTGGGAGACGCGTTCGTGGTGGAGTGGTCGTTCCCGCTGCTGTACGCGTTTTCTCCAGTCCCCGTCATCCCGCAAGTGCTGCGGAGGTTACGGAAGTTCGGTTCCCGGATGATCCTCATTGCTCCGGCGTGGGCTCGGAGGACGTGGTACCCGGACCTTCTCGACTTGTCCATCTTCCCTCCGCGTTGTCTTCCCTACCGAGACGATCTGCTCTCACGGGAGGGGGGTCAGGTTCTCCATCCAGAGGTCAGATCCCTCATCCTTCACGCTTGGCTTCTGAAAGGTTGAGGTATATGAATTGGGCCCTCCCTGAAGACGTGATGGAGGTGTTGCTTTCGGCCCGAAGGCCAGCAACAAAGTCTCTGTACCGTTGCCGTTGGCGTAAGTTCTGCGACTGGTGCCGAGTTCAGAATGTGGATCCTTTTGCATGTGACATCCCCATGGTTCTGTCCTTTTTACTTTCTTTGGCCCACAGGGGCTTGCAAGTGGGTACCATTAAAGGTTACCTGGCGGCGCTGTCCATCTTTAAGCGCTCGTCTGAAGAGTGTTCTTACTTTAAAATCTCTTTAATTTCACAGTTTCTGAAAGGGCTCACTAATGTGTTCCCTCCGTCACCTTTCCTGGTGCCCGGTTGGGATTTAAACCTTGTTCTTAAGTTTCTTATGGGTGCTCCGTTTGAGCCTTTACATTCTTGCCCTTTGAGGCTGTTAACTCTGAAAACTGTGTTTTTAGTTGCGGTTACTTCCGCTCGCAGATTGAGTGAGTTACAGGCACTTTCAGTTAAGCCACCCTTCACTGTATTTCACAAGGACAGGGTTGTCCTTAGAGTTCGTCCTTCTTTTCTTCCGAAGGTAGTGACGGAATTTCATTTGGCCCAGAAGGTTGTTCTTCCGGCATTCTTTCCTCCTCCGCATCCTGGTAAGGAAAAGGAGAGGTTCCATAGGCTTGATCCTAGGAGAGCTTTAAGCTTTTATGTTTCACGCATGTCCCGGGTCGAAGTGGACGATCAACTCTTTATTGGTTACGCTGGAAAGCGTTTAGGGCAAGCTGTGACGAAACAGACTTTGTCTCGCTGGATTATTTTGGCCATCTCGGAGTGCTACCGCTTGGCGGGTAAGGACCCACCGGCTGGCTTGCGGGCCCATTCTACCAGGGGTATGGCTGCATCTACTGCCCTGCAGAGGGGTGTTCCTATTCGCAACATCTGTGATGCAGCCACCTGGGCTTCAGTACATACATTTGTACGTCACTATTCCCTTGATTCCATCCGAGCACAGGATCTGGCCTTTGGCAAGGCGGTCCTTTGCTCTGCTATTTGATTGGCTATTCTAAATTTTGATTCTAAATTCTTTCCCTCCTCCTTGCTCTGGTACTGCTTTGGGAGTCTGTCATAGATATGGAATACGTCGGAGGACCCAATCCCCTTGAAGAACAAGTTACTTTCTTACCTGGTAACGTTCTTTCGATGGGATGGTCCGACGACGTATTCCATATCGCTCCCGCCCTGCCTTCCCCGCTGCAGAATTTCTTTTGCGATTGCAGCTTACGTTCCGCAAGGCTTTGTGTCTGACTGGCAGTTGACTAATGTCACACGTTCTGGGGGAAAAAACTACAACTGAGGCTACGGGCGTCGTGCGTCCTACTTATCACATCGGATGACGTCGGACGTCGGAGGAGGTCCTCGACGACGGCGCATCGACGTCATCGACGCAGGACGCCCGCGCCGAAAAAAGTTTCCGAAGCAGCACAGCTGTGGTGATTACATGTCATAGATATGGAATACGTCGTCGGACCATCCCATCGAAAGAACGTTACCAGGTAAGAAAGTAACTTGTTCTTCTGCCTGCATATGAGTCCACCAGTTATGGGCAATGCTGCCAGGCACCAAGCGAGGCCAGGTAACTGGTGCCCCATGGCAGCAGGCATGGGAGAGGGGCAGCAACCCACAACCCAGGGCAGGCTCCCCCTCTCTTTCACCTTGGCCAGGCGACATGCAGTCGCAGCACCGCAAGGACACAAAGGAAGGGCGAGGTGTGAAACAACACTTTGCCCTTCCTTACCAATTAGGCGCTAAGCAATCAGGATATGCGGATGCAGGAGACCAGGGAACAACAAAGGTATGCACCCCTGGGTGCTTAGACAGCCCCCACACGTACACACAAGAACCCAGGGTTAACCCTGGGTCCTATGTAATTAGCTGCTTGCAGCCAATCAAACACAGTTTGGGACCCTGCACGGGGACCCAAACACTAGCGGGTTCACTGTGAACACAGAGTCTCGCCTACTTTTTCTTCTCCACAAGAACCCTCCCAACCTAGATAAATGGAGAGAAACAACGGAAGAAATGACAGGACACCGTATGGTGACCACACACAAGTCGTGGGACAAGGAAGGCGGCACGGGCCTGAGGGGGTAACCTCAGGACCCGGTGCCCAAAAGTACAATACTATGATATGTGATTATTATTTGTTTTATGACCATATCTGTACTAATAAAAACCTAAGGCCTTTTATTGCCATCACCTGAACAAACGTGTGGCGTGATACTTGGGAAGGGTGGGGGTAATACAAACCACAGACACCCCAATATGCAAATGTATATTTGTGCCTGGATATGGGTTCACCAGTTACAGGCTGTACCTGTGGCGGCCGGTTTCTGAGGCGTGTACAGGCTGTACCTGTGAGGGCGTGTTTCTGAGGTGAGCATAGGCTGTATGTGTGGCAGCGTGTTTCTGAGGTGAGCATAGGCTGTACCTGTGGCAGCATGTTTCTTAAGCGAGCATTGGTTGTACCTGTGGCAGCGTGTTTCTGAGGTGAGTATAGGATGTCCTGTGGCAGCTTTATTTCCACATTAAGTGTAGCTTGCACCTGTGGCATTCTTTTTTCCAGCAGATTGTAGGTCAGACCTGTGAAGGATAGTTCTCAAGTGAGCGTAGCCTTATTTGTGGAAACTCTTATACACTGCCCATGGCCTGTGCTAAAGTAACCTCTTTTTTTTGTTTTTTGTTCAGGCTTTGAACCCGAAACCTATTGGGATCGCATGCATCTTCTGCAGGAAGCCATTGCACACAGGTATGTAGCAGGGCCTACAGAAACATCTCTTGTAGCTGCGCACCGTTAACAACCACCCTTTGGGCATGCTTTTGGTTATGGACCAACATTCCTGTGTGCCACTTCTGGACAAGTGTGCTTAGCTATCATGTCTGCCTGTGCATCATCTGTGGATGCCAGGAGAGAGGCGGCCATTCATTATTTGCTACCTGGGCCATTGGACCAAGCTGAAGCATTGGACCATCATCCTGCATATGGTCTCTAGTCATCATGCCCTCGAACGCAATCAACAGAGAATCTGGCTCCTGTTTAGACGTTCTGATCACCATTCCAGTTAAAATGTTATTCTTCATAATGGGGAGGGGCCACATCACCCAGAGGGCCACAACAGTGTACTTTACGACCCAGGATGAGTTGACGGGCCCTGAGGACCCTCGCACATGGAAACAAGGCACAATCACCATACACTAATTGATACGCCAGTCACAAGGTTGAGTTCCCAAAATCTAGGGTTTATTGCAAAGCAAATAGTCTGTCGGCCGACTGGATCTCACGTCTCGCAACGTGTGTTACCAGACCTCGTGAGACGCAAGAGCCCGAACATGCTCCAACAGAGTCACATATACAAAAACAACATCATACAATCAGTTTGTGACACATCAAAAACCGCCCATAATGTATCTTCCTGAGCAGGGGTTCGATAATTGACAATTATGACGAGTATGACACCTTCTAAGACAGTGATTTAGCAACAGTTGCAATTGCAGAGGCGCAGACAGGATTCTTTGTTATAAAGAACAAAATGCTCTTGTTCTTCGAGCAAGCTGTGTTCGTAGGAGACACATTCCAAAGCATGTTATCTTCTAGTTATCTTCTAGTTTCTATTTGTGTGCTAGGGGTCAGCTTAATCTATGAGGGCCCGCAAAAGGGGGGCCGTGAAAAGAGGTTAAATTCAATGCATTGAGGACGCTAGAAGTCATGGGGGCCTGGCAAAAAAATCCCAAGAAATGAGAGGGCATGTCGCCTTTGCAGTGGCTCCAATACTGAGACGGCAAAGCGTCTCCGGATGGGAGTGTGTATCCCTCCCTGGGTTAAAACAGCAAGTGCTAAGGTCAGTGGGCAGGCTTGGGAATCCCAATGCAGAAGATCTGTAGATCGCCTTCATGAGCGGCAACAGTGACGACACCTGTATTTCTTACATGATCGCTTTCTGGAAGCAGAATTTACCAACTTTACAGGATCTTGGGTCTTAAGGATTTTCTGTCCCTAATATGCTTGTGGGGGGTGTAATGAGAATGCAAATGCTCCCTATTGTATTGGAATATGATGGTTTTATCTATGTGGAATGTATTAAAAGTTATTTTGACAACTGCACAATACAAATAATTAAAAAAATGTTTTAAAAACAGCATGCAGATACTTGGGATTGGAGTCCAGCCCACCTCTTAACTGAAATGAACTGTCAATCCTGGGTGAGAAATTCCTTGGTTGCAAGGCAATTCTAGCTCTCAACATCCCAGACGTGCCCCCTAAAGACAGGCAGGAAGGTGGGGACCAACACAACACTTGGTCTATGGCTATGTCAACAACATTTGACCAAGAACTAATCGCAGTGCATGCACAGACCGCAACTGGCAGCACTGCGCTACTGTTAAGATGTCCGTCCCAACGCTGGCTGCCCACACCTTGTACAGCGCTCTGCTGCTCCCGAGCTTGATCCGCACTGTAAACAAAGAAACACAAATATAACAATTTGGTCTTGCATAAATTAGATTTTTTTTAAATGGATCCTGATTTGTTTTTTCTTTAAAACCTGACATCACTAAGAAAAAGTGCAGTCGGTTAACTGATTTCAGTGAGACCATGTTTGTAGAAGGATTGTAACCTGTTTTACACATAGAAGACAGCCCAAAATGAATTTCTCTTGACCATTGGTTGGACCCATTTCAGACACGCATGGGACAATTTAGGGAGACGTGCAGTCATTTTAATTTGTCAAAATCCCATCAGTTTCACAGCGATTTGAGAGTCAAATTAGCATGAGAGAGTTATTAATTGGCACATGCCCTATTGAGCCGAGAGATACTGTACTTGAGTCGGCTGCTTTTCTGATACAACTGTTTACTCATGTTAGGCTAAGTGTAATAACCCTCATGACTAACACCCCCACAACCAGCCTCTTTGTGCGTTTGCTTACTAATGATTGCGTACCATATGTGGATTGCAAATCACTATGGCCATCGCATGTGACTAACTACATTGTGGTTCTTGAAAACATTAAGCAAATTCAGGCTTGGCCTCCAGGTTAAATACTTGCGATAAGAAGTATGACCGCTATGCGGTCAGTGGAGCAGTTGTAAATGATTGATTATATATCATGTAGCCACACATGAGACCGGTTTCCCCCGCTCTAATCTCTCAAAGACGGAGTTCACGCATCAGTGTTGTCCCCACCACCTTTTTGCATCTTTCGTCATTTTGAGTGACCGGTTTTGAAGTTGTGACTGCCTTGTGCCATACATTTTAGAAACAGAGTTCCTGCTGCACACCACTGTTCTTGGATTAACACCCATGGCAGTGGGATTTCAGATGCCCTACTAGATGGCAGCTAGCATGAAGTGCATCAGGTGTGTTTGCCCAGTTTCTGTCTTGTAGATCTAGCGGCAGTTAAGTTCAGAACTCAGGGGTAGATTACTGGGGCAGTGGGTTTTCAGATGCCCTACCAGATGGCAGCTAGCATGAAGTGCATCGGGTGTGTTTGCCCAGTTTCTGTCTTGTCCATCTAGTCAAATTCAGAACTCAGGGGTAGATTACTGGGGCAATGAGTTTTATTGCACCATGCAGGTTCGTGAATCCTGAACACCATTTACATCTTTGCAGTGATAACGGGTCATACAGTAGTATAAGTGTACATAAGAAACATGCTAAACCATAACTTTTTGGGATCTTTCAAATAAGGTGTTTCGCACAAGGGCAGGATTCACCATTAGGGTGATATAATCTGTGGCTGCCGGACGACACTGCATTTAGTCGCCCACCACACAGTTTAAGGTTCCTTCCTTATCCATGTTTTAGCTCTTGCACTATCTGAAATGTTGTCAGGCTGAGTCCGATGGTTAATTTCACATCCTTACTGTTCATGGCCTGTAAGAATTTCATTGTATTTTCCCTTATTCCCTCCCTTGCCTTGAAGCGCTTTGAAACACATTGTGTGTAGGCGCTATATAAATAAACTATCATATCATATCAAGGGCCTGAGCGAAGCAAGGGTTCCTTAACCCAGGGGCTGTTGCCATTACTGGCATGGCCGGGCCACCGCCATGTCCTATTACCATTAGTGCTCGTGAAAAATCACACGCAGGTGTTAAAGGCTAAAATAAACTATTTAAAAAAAGACAAACAGACTTCCCTTCAGTCCTGCGACCTCGCTTCTGGGAGAGGGAGTCAGTTTTCAGTGATGGTTATGATGAAATAATCAACATCGAAAGCAGACTCCCTGTAACGGGAAAGGCGTGTCACAGGAACAAGGGTAAGTGAGTTTTTCAATTTTTCTACTTTGTTGTAGTCTTTAGCACCCGCGCCTGATTTTTGGCAGGTGCTAAAGGCAGTGAGGGGGGAGCAATCGAGGCACAGGACAAGAGGCACACAGCACTTGAGATGCCCGTAATGCGGGTATACACCAGTGAATCAGGGCTTTAAGTGGGGCAGTGCTAGCCGGAGCTGAACCCTGGCAGTTTGTAAATTCTTCTTGACACAGGGCTGGGCCCGGCCGCCTCATGGATATCAACTACTGAAATGCACTTAAAATCCTGCTGTACGCAGTCTTCTTTTGCCACCAAGCGGAGAAAAGATGAAGCGCGCTTCAACAAGTTTTGTTGTAAGGGGAAGGACACATTTGTGTCCAGATGTTGGTGGGCTTGATGCAATCAAAAGCTCGACCTGGGCAGTGGGAATAGGAGGGAAGGCACAGCACTCTGCATGGGTGGGATTACTGATCTAGCTGCTTCATTGACTCCTTTATTTCATGATGATCTTCTGCAGCCTGTATTGACAAAGAAGAGTCCTTAACGTTTTGGTGGGGCAACCATTAACAGCGTGCGACCGCAGATAGAAATTTGCTGAGTGTTAAAGGCCCTTCATCACTCCTGAGGAATTTGCACTGTGTTCTACAGGCAGAAATTAATCTGGGTTTCAGTTTAAAAAAATAATTGTACTTTGTAGCTTCATCTTTTTTTTTTAGAGCAGGAATACATATTATCAGTACAAACAGTGCACATTTTTAAAGCAAAGTACAACACAAGATCTTCAGAAATTAGTTTGTATTTTCTTTAAAGATCCAGTACTACTTTTTGCATTGATACATCATATTCACTGTTCATCATGATAACAAGGTGTTCTTAACTTCTCTTAAAAATATACTAAAACGACCATTATGAAATAAAACAATTCTTGTCTATTTGAACCCACCAATTGGTTTCTGTAACTTACTGTCTTTTTCTTTTTTGTGGGAATGACCCTTTTATTCATTACATTTTCCAGTGTTATGCTGATGACACACAGCTCTCCTGTAAGCTTCCCTCGTCTACCTCCTCTCCTTCCTCTCTCATTCCCGGTTGTCTGACTGCTATTCAGGCATAGTGTGCTGCTAACGATCGCTGCCTTAATGCCAGTAAGTCCGAGATCCTCCTCATTGGGATCCTTACCCCTCCTTCCCTCCTACTCTTTGGCTGCCCTCTTTGGGCCCCCTTGCCAAGAAGACCCACTTTCAGCTTCACCTCCTCAGAGGCATTCTCCCTTTCCTTAGCTTCCCCCAGGAACCCAATGTCTCCAGAGCTCTGGTCCTCTCCAGGCTTGACTACCGCAACAGCCTCTTCCTCCCTCCACCTCTTTCCTCCCTCCACCCCCTTCAACTAATCCAGAATAGGATTGCAAAATGTATCCTTGGCCTCAAGCCCAGGGACCACATCTCTCCAGCCCTAACATTTCTCCACTTGCTCCCGGTGGCTGCAAGGATCAAATTCAAGACCCTCTGCATCATCCACAAGGCTTTCTGGGGACTGGGATCTCACTACATCAAACTTTCTCTTCCTAAATACCTCCCTGCTAGAGTCCTTCGGTCCTCTAGCTCCAACTCTCTGCAGATCCGACGTTTCTCCAAGCAGAGAGTGCGGGGTAGATCTCTTTCTTCGGCAGAAGCCTCACTGGAACTGGCTCTCTGCCACTCTGTCTTGAGCCGGATCTTCTTAAATTCCAGAAGCTTTTTAAGACTGTCCTTTTCTCCTCCTCTTTCCCACTCCCCCTCCCTTGCTAATCTCCCCCTGCCACTGCAACTTGTTGCCTGGTCCCTTATGAGTCTTACAGGGGCCAGGTCCTCTTCTATCAGTCTACCCCAGCACCCCTATAACTAGCACTTGCCCTCATGCACCCTTCCCTGGCTAGCCACTGAGTCTGGTCCTTCCCCTGTCCTCTCACTAGTTTACCCTTACCCCTATTTCCCCCTAGCACTTCCCAGCCCCTAGGGCCCCCTCCCTCCAGCACTTCACCCTCCTCCCCCTTTCCCTTATCCCATCCCTTCCGCCCAGACCCATCCCCTCCCCATGCACTTCTTGCCACTGCACTTGGACGATCTGAATGTCACAATACCTATTAGGACTGTGACTGTTGTTTTCTCCTCTGTGCCCACCCCTTTTTTTGTCTTGTGGCACCTGGAAACACTTTTTGCTGAATAGGCCCCATACAAATGTTCAATAAAGAAATGCATTAAAATAAATGCAGTCTCCCTTCCATGGGTATGTATTGTATGGGCATACTGCCCTTACCTAAGCCTCCTGCCTTCACCTTTGGCTATTTCAAGCACATAGTGCATGCCCCCGTGTGAGAGCTCTCTATCCCACCCCTCCCACCCCCCTATTTTTCATTCCAATTAAAGCACTGCCGTGAATAGAGCCCGCATTCCGAGCTGCCTGATCGGCTTGTACCCCCACCCAGGTTGCTAATGAAAGAAACAGTGTGACAGAGATGTATATTTGAAATTCTATTTACATAGCGGTTAATACCAAAGCGCTTTACAGAGAATGAGGACGGTACAATCAATGTGTAAATGTCAGATGAACGGACCAAGCGACCAGAAGATGAGATTTAAAATGAGAAAGAGAGGAAAAAGACCTGAGAGAAAGGGGAAGAACATTTGACAGAGAATATAACAAAATTAAAGAAGAAACGTATGGAGGGGCTAAACCATGAAGGCATTTAAAACAATACAGAGGAGCATTCCAAGATGGTCGCCGGGACACAAGCACTGTGAAGTAAGAGCTCCCGCCCCGGCACCAACACAATAGTAAAGGCATTCAATTGGGCAGCCCCCCGGAGAGGAATTTAATCGGTCAAGGAGCAGAACATAGATATAATAACCCCGATTGGCACCAAGAGGGCAACCAAGGAAGGATATCGGGAGTGGAGGCCGCGCTGCAGGCGGGGCACTGACTGACGATCCGGAGCCAGGAGGAGGAGCGCTCAGGCAGAGGTGCAGACCAGCCCCGGCAGTGGCATAGAGCAGCCCCTGCCGGGAGCAGCAGTGTTCCCAGGAGCCACCTTAATCAACTTGGAGGCAGCCTGACCCCAGGGCTAGTGATCCCCAGGTGGTCCGGATCCCAGGTGTAGGAAGCAGTGAGCCACTTCACACTGACGGGAGCTGTTAGGAGCAGAGAGATCAGTGAAGGCACGGGTCAGGAGCAGGGTCCACTGGGATTTAGAGGACAGAGAAAGACCGAGCTGGGTGCCACGCCACCCCCCCATCATTACAACCATCATGCAATAGCTGATCTCTTCAGGGGGTGAGGCCTAAACCCTCCACTCAGCAGTGGGATGTATGGGGGTCACAGGCACACCAACGGCCAGTAAATGTGAAAGGGGAATCTCCCTCTGCCCCATGCCAAGCTTGGTGTGTGGAGTGGGTTGTTCCCAGTCGGACAGAGGAATCGTGGGCTGGCGCACACCACTACAAGGGAACAACCATATCAAGTGAACTCCACGGACCCCCAGTTAGAAACGGAATCGGGGCAGGCGTCTGACTAAGGGGGTAAAGAACCCACTGACCCCCTTTTTGAGAGTAGCCAACCAGGGACGTCATTTCACCAAAATGCCTGGGGTAGCGGAAGTGACATCACACGACCCTTGACCTCTCATGACATCAAAGGAAGTGGTGTCATATGACCCCACCCCGAAGTGATATCGCGGGAAGCGATGGAACACAGCCTTTCACCCCTTGGAAAAACAGCAAGTGGTATCACATAGCATTGTTCCTAAGTACACTATGAAAAATATGTTTACGATATCACTATAATGTGATGTACATTTCATACAAGAATGGATCGCCATATGTATCATTAAGATCAGTGTGTATAGGCCCATATTACCAAATGACTGTGAATGCAAGGAGACGTCCATGACCAAATGATAATGATGTGTTATTATATAGCACTTACGCTTAAGGGCTTTATGTAGAAAACATATACACCCAATATCACCCAACCTGTGTTGGTACTCATTTATCCACCTAAGGATGAAAGGCTGAGTTGAGGTGTGACTCGCCCCCTGAAGTGTGCCTGAAATAAACCTTTAATGAGTCTAGCAATTATTGTATAGAATTCCAGAGAGACACATTATTTGGTATTCCTGTTCTTTCTTATTGAGAGTCAGTGCTGAAAGTGTTCGACTTGTTGCATCCCTGTTCTTTTTTGTTTTTTCATTATTATTATTATTTTTGTTTTAAGAGGCCTGAACAAGAAAGCCAGCCACTCCAGAAGTAAAGAGCCACATGGTGCTGGCCACAGCCCAGAAGCTTGCATTAGCCCAAAAAAAAGTTCTTTTTTAAAAAAAAAACTTTTTAGGTATAGCAAGGGAGACCTCAGGCAACCCCTAAATGACGTCTCTGTAGCCGACTAAGAGGTGGCCGCCCAAAAGTGGAGAGGGGGGCCTTTGAGACCAGCGGCTGGCAATGACGACCTGGGAAGCCCCCCAGTGCAACTCTTGCTAATGTCGAGTCACAAAAATAAAGATCCCAAGGAAAGTATCCAAACCCCCAAGCCGTGAGGAAACCCCAAGACGGCTCATTGCAACAGCTCTGGCGGAAAGAAGGAGAGGCAGGTTCCTCCATGGAGCATAGATTCCTGAGCCGAGAGGAGCCTGGAGCGGCACTGATCCAGATACCGGATCAGGCGGTGACAAAAGAACTGTTCCAACAATGTTTCCAGGAGTTCAGTGATAAAATAACAGAGACTCTCCAATCCCAATTGAGTCTCGTCAGAGCAGAATTGTCCCAGGCACTTTAAGAAGTGAGAGGTGACATTGAAGAACTGAGTGAGAGGACAGACGCAGCGGAACAGGCCATTCAAGAGCTGGCGGAAGATGCACGCAAGATAGATGGCCTAGTAGAGCAACTCACCAGGGTTACTCAAAACTTCGAGATCCAGAGCGAGGACCTTGGAAACCTCTCGAGAAGATAAAAAGGCTCCCGAAATGAATAGAGGACCGAGACCTGCAAGAAATGACATAGCAAGTCTTTGTGGAGCTTGAAAGTGGCAGGGAAGTCCCGATGGACCGGATCCACCGTGTGGGTCCAAAGAGGGGGGGAGCCAGGTGCCCAGACCAAGGGATGCATGGTAGCACTCCAGTTATATGGCTAAAAAGAGAAAATTCAGCTCGCCGCCTGGAAAGCAGAACCTATGAAGGTTAAGGGGCACTGAAATACAGCTGTTTCAATACATGGCACAAACCACGTTAATGAAGAGGATGATGTGGCCAGTGGTAAAGGCGGTGCCGCAAGCCCGGTTGAAATATAAATGGATGTTTCCCTTCAGACTGTTGTTCTCATGGGAGGGTCGATAGCACTGCATCACTACGTGAGAGGAAGGGTTGTGGATCTTGAACTTGGAGGATGAGGGGCATGCACAACTGGACCCAAAGAGAGCTTGGCAAAAGGAAACTATGGGAATGGAGGAAAGTCCCAGAGTCGGCCCATAAGAAGAGGGACCCAAGTGGTCTGACCAGGGCAGCCAAAAAAACACCTTCGGTGTAGGAAGGCAAAGCTCACCCCAGGCTGCACTCCTTGCCATCAGGAAGGTGACGAGAGCTTCCAAAATGTGGGGAAACACTCTCCCGGGGTGGTAGCGAAAGTAGGTGCCTTGGGGTGAGGGGTGGAGATAACTCGGCGATATGGTTTGGGTTATGGATCCTAGTAGATTTGCAAGTTTTTTCTCTGGATGGTTAACGAGAATCAGCTCCCATGGCTGTGGGCATGGGTGGGGAATAGGATGGCTGAGTCCGACCAGAGGGTTATGGGGAAGGTACGAGGGGGTTGGAAGGATGTTGGAGGGGTGTTGGAGTAGTTAAGGGGAGATGAGAAGCGACAGAAAGCCACCATAGAGTTACCACACCAAGCCATGGGGGATAATCACCAATTTAAGGTTCTTAATATTAGGGGTCTAAATTCCCCAATCAAAAGAAGAAAGGCCGATCATTTTCTAAATTGGGAGAAGCCCGAAATAGTGACACTACAAGAGACCCACATATGCAAGAGAGACAAACACAAATTGAGAATCAGAGGATACCCCCATATTTTACAATCTAACACCATGGGGGAAACCGGAGGTGTTCTCATGGCCTTCAAAGAGCTACCAGGACTCCACATCGGACCAATGGAAGTAGACAGGGAAGGCAAGTACATCCTTGCGCAAGTCACATGGGGGCGGGAACACTATATGGTGGCTACCCTGTATGCACCAAATGCGGGACAGGACGGGTTCTTGCAGGCGGTGCTCACAAAGTTGGAAAGGTTCGCAGTAGGGCAAGTAGTAGTAACAGAGGATTTCAACAGGGCCTGGGATCCAGTAATAGATGGAAGTGCAAAGATCTTCCCTGTACAAGGGGGCCCATCTTCGAAATTAAAGGTACGAATGGCCCAATTGACCTTGGTAGCTTCCTGGAAGGAGACTCAAAAAGGTTCCAAAGGGTATACATTCTATTCTCATGTTCACAGGTCTTTCTCCAGGTTCGATTATATCTGGGTCTCGAGTACTTTACTGGGGCAGGTACAGAGGGTGCACCTGGGGCCTATATCCATTTCAGACCATGCCCCCTAACGATCACTTGTGGGGTGCATTTAAAGGCCCCAAACAGAAGTCCCTTTCACATGAATAGCAAGATTCTAAACAATGAAACAAAAACGGCCTACCTGTCATTACCAATGGATAAGCAGCATTTTAATTTACAAAATAATGAGGAATCAAAGATCCCTGTCACATGGAAAACAGGATTTTTTTTAACATTGAAAACTAAAACGGCCTGCACATGTGTGTGCAAATAAAAACGTTTTTTGAAAAAGTAAAAGTGAAAGAAATATCACTGCTCACAGAAAAATGTCAGGAAAACAAAAAATGATGTATGGGTTGACAAAGAGCAATGTATATTTTGATTCACCCACAAAACTCCAGTGACATTTGAAGAGCCACTTTGTCTTCATGAAAAAAATGTCAGCCCAAGGCAGTCCCTTTTGCTGGCTTTGGGCAAAACTTCACAAGGACATCTCCCACTTGCAGCCTGGATGTCACATCTCCCATCTAATGACCAACCGCAATAAAAATGTCCTGATAAAGGTGTCGGAATTCAGTGTTCTCCAGACCTGCTGGCTCTGAAAGCAGGGACTTCAAGAAAAGTCATCCTTGGCTGGAGCACGACTAATATGTGTGAAAATGGGGGCACCCACTTCAAAGAGCAAGCTTCCAACACAAAGGAGACTGAAAAGGTACAGGCTGACCCAGTGAAAACAAATGGCAGGAGCAGGACCATTTTTCCCACATGAACATTCACAATTTATTTTAAAAAACTATTCTCATGTAGGCCTTTTTCTCAGCCATCATAAGGCGGATAGATTTCACCTATGTACCATTTTTTATATAATTTCCCAGTATTTTGGTGATATAAAATTCATCTTCCTGTGACTGTGGGAACTGTAAGGGCTAGTTAAACTAGGTTTCTGGCTGATCTGGACATGTTCCAAATGTGAGAGTTGGTGAGCGGGTGGAAATTGAAATTAGGGATATGCTTAATAACGTACATATTCATAACTGATGTGCTTTTTATGGAAACGGCATGATACAGATTTGGTGATCCGCTTATTTAATTCCCAATGATTAGCGTAAACAAAAAATATGTTTAACATGGCAGTTGCTAGTAAAATTATGAAGTTGTTATACATAACTAGTTTTTGCCAAAAAAGTTGAAAGGAGAACACAGGATGATGACAAATGGGAAGTGCCATATGTTGCTCCAGACCCCTAAGCCAATCCTCACTTGGAGGCTGGGTTTGGGAGGAGAGAGAAGGTTAACTGTTCAATCCTACTGGCAGGGATTATTGCAGGGTATTCCCCCAAGATTGTAAAATTGGTGCTGTCATCACTGCTATATATGGGGGACTGCACTAGGACAGGACACACAGAAAAAAGAGAAAGACAGGAACAGACGGACAAGAGACAGACCATCTGGAAGGCTGTTGAAACGTACCATCTGACGGAGGAGATTGCTGAGAGTGTATCTGGGTGGAGCTGTCTATTTCTAGGAAGGCCTCAAAGCTGACTGGTTCCTATGGTGGAGAGCGGGACGCCATCTTAGAGAGTGGAGTGACCAGACTCCTGCCCTATCTTTCTAGAGTGTCCTGAGATGCAGCTCGCTTTCCTGAACCTTAAACAGAGGCTTGCTATGTAAGTAGAACTGCGCTCTGGGAAACCAAAAGGTGGGGGAGTATGCTTGCCTTGAATCCTTTCCCTTTATAATGGGGCGGGGAGCACAACTGGGTAGATCCTTAGCCTATTTAACCAAAAATATTGATTTAATTAATTCACCATTTGGCAAAATACTATGGGGTGAATTTTGTTAAAGTTTGAAATTAACAAAGATTACTTCCCAGTGCATGCTGAAAACTATAGCCTATAAATTAATTGGGTAATCCTTGTTGTCCCGTTGACCCTGACTTCTCTAAGGAAGAGGGGTGTCTGTGTCCTTAAATTAGTCCAACCTTTTCATACAGCTTCCCCAACACAGGCGTTTCAGTGAGGGGTAGTCTGAAATCCCAAATTCCCCAAAGCATTCCAATTTTTCTGTCTGACTTCCCGACATAGACCAAAGCAAGGGGGGGTTTAAAAAACAAACCGATAAATCAACCTGTGTTTATTTTAAACCAAAAGTGTGGGCAAAATCATAATTAGCAATCTTGAAATCCTACTGCTAGCCATTTAAGCCTGCAGGAAAATCAAAATTGCACATAATTACATAAGTGCTTTTGTTATTGATCTGTGTAATTATTTTGTGAAGTGAAATTTGCAGAAAGTGATGAATTGTAATTGTGTTCTTTTTAATTCACTTTTGTGATTTATGTATGCTGAGAGAAGTTGAGTGTGTTGTGCCGTGGATAAAGTGGTGTTTAACATTTTCATGCTAAATTCTATTACTTAAATACCAGTATATTTCCCATACACCGGCATAGTTCTTGGCTCATTGTTAGCTCAGGGGAAGAGAGACCCAAGGGGCATGTTGTGTCTGAGATAGGGCTAAAAAAAAAAAGAATCTGTTAAACAGTTTGTTGCATAACCACATGAGTGGGGAGGGAAGGAACTCCCCGTGTTTAGGTTGGCTTCTCAATAAACTGTTACACACTATACACCTAGAACCAGACTATGGTGATGGAAATTTCTCTATCAATTACTAAAGGATGCAGTGATCTGTGCGGCGATGATGACCAAAGTAGGGAAATACTTCCAAAGAAATAATACCCCTGAAGTGCAGGAACATACAGTTTGGAATGCCTTCAAGGCAACCATGAAAGGGGAATTCATAGCCAAAAAAGTTCAATGGGAGAAACAGATCGCAAAACTCCAGGTTGAATTAGAAACCCAACTGAAAGGGGTGATGGCTAGCATGGAAAGAGAGGCAGGGTGGCCCTCAGGAAAGAATATGGGCACATCAAGGGACAACTGGAGCTGCTGCAGACCAAGCGAGTGGAAACATCCTTGCTGTATATGCAGCAGCAGTACTTTATCAAAGTAAATAAAGCAGACTGTCTCCTAGCCCGGCAAGTAAGGAAAACAGAAGCGTTGAGGACAATTCATCATATCAAAACAGGACAGGGGTCTAACAATTCCTCCTCAGAGGACATAGTGCAGACCTTTACCGAATACTATGCAGCGTTATACCTAAAACGGTGCCCACTGACAAAACTCACGACGGGAGGAAGGGAGACCTTAGAGGGAGAAATTACACCTGATGACGTGCGAGCAGCGATTAGGTCTCTGCTAGTCAACAAGGCCCCGGGACCAGATGGTTTTCTGGTGAGCTTTTATAAAACATTTAGAGAACTACTGATCCCAGTGCTGACCTCCCTCTTCAATTCCTTTGAGGCCTCAGGCAGTATTACTCAGACCATGGAGGAGGCAAAGATAGTGCTATTCCCAAAACCCAATAAAGATAAAACACATTGCAGGTCCTATCGGCCTAAAGCCTTCATCAATATGGACGCCAAACTATTCACCAAAATACTAGCAACCAGAATGCAAAAAATACTTGCCAACCTAATCAAAACGGACCAATCAAGCTTTGTCAAGGGGAGACAAACTTTTGACAACATGAGACGGGTATGTCACTTGATAGAAAAAATACATATAACAGGGACCCAAGCAATAGTACTTGCCCCAGACGCCGAAAAAGGCATTCGACCTTGTTGAATGGTCCTCTCTCTTTCATACAATGGAGGTCATGGGGTTTGGGCCGAAACTAATGCGGTTGGTTCGGGCCAATTATCAAACACTGACACTAAGGCACTAAGGCTGGCCATCAACGGCCAAATCTCCCAGGAAATTAAAGTTTCATGGGGCACCAAACAAGATTCAATACATTTGGAACCACTGTTAGCGAGGATTGGTGCTGAGAAGGACTTTAGGGGAATTCCATTTGGGGGCGAGGAGCACAATGTGGTGGCATTTGCGGATGATTTGCTTCTCACACTCACTGACCCAGACAGAACTCTGCCGACGCTAACCACAGGATTTGGGGAATTCGGCTCTGTGGCAGGCCTGAAAATCAACACTCACAAATCCGACATGATGGTGCTATAATGGGGGGGGGGTTTAACATCAGGGGGCTCTTGAAGCAGCCCCCTACAAAAGGGCGGATAAGGGCTTTCGCTACTCAGGAATACAAATTACGGAATCCATCAACGCCCTATATCAGACCAATTATTCTCCTTTATTAGAGACAATCAAGCTGTGACTGGGAGATAGAAGCAATCCACTCCCTTGTCCGGCTACAGCACACTCCACCAGAGGAAGGGCGGCCACAACGGCTTTTCAAGTAGGAGTGGCGATAAAGGACATTTGTAGGGCGGCTATCTGGAGCATGCGCCACACATTCACCAAACACTGCCGAATACTACTGCCTGGAGGAGGACGTCCATAAGGAGTCAGCGGTCAGACAAGCAGTTCTGCACCACTTGTTTACATAAGTCAGGAGCAGCCATTGTTCGTCCCTCCTTTCCTTCAGTTTTCAAGCATGCATAGGGATATAAGTATTCTTCATGGTACCGTGGTTAACCTATGTTTGTTTCAGTAAGTAAAGTGGCATGCTTCCACTGCTTGCTATTCTATTCAAGCATGTGAATTTATGAAAAGATCCAGTGCTGGAGAAGTCTTTGTTACTCCTGTAACTGTATTTCTCCAACATTGGTATCTTTCATAGATTCACATGCGCCCACCCAGGGCCACTCTGAGCTGCTCCAAAGACAGTCAGCCATCATATATGCAGTCACTACTGCTCAAAATCTGAAGATGGCTGCCTGTGGTGGAGCTTAAGCCCTACCACCTCATTGCTTAATGTCATGAAGGACCAAAGTGAGGGGGAGGAACTACACAAGTGAGTGTTTTATCAGGCATAATGGGCATTCTGTTTTGCCTTTTCCTATGGGAAAAATGTATATATATATTTATTTTTGAAATTACAGAGGATTCCCAGTCTGACGACAGGGAATATTCAAGCATGTGAATCTATGAAAGATACCAATGCTGGAGAAATACAGTTAGGGGTAAGTAACGAAGACCTCTGCTTTGGTACAACATACCACACTTGATAACCCTCCTTATCCTCCAGTACGATGCACACTTGGACAAGCGGTCCATTGTGGGGTTCTATGTGGGTTTTATTGACTTCTTTTTGAAAGCAGTCATTTTAGTTCTGCACTTTTGTCCGACCAAAATTCGACAGGTTTTCTTGTTATTATGGGGCCTCCCCATATGCCCTCCTTTCCTACCCCACACCCCCTTCCAATCCATGCCCCTACTTCCCCTCCCCATACCCCCATCACCCAGTTCTACTTCCCTACATCTGCATACATATATACATACCCATTTTTAAAAACGGGTTGAATTCTGGTGGTGGTGAAAAAACTTGATATGCATTGTGGAGTTCACCATGTCATAAGCTTTCCCCGTCTAAGGGCTCTGGTGAAGTCCAGGAGTAGATTTCACAAGGCAAGGATCCTTGCGCGTATGAAAAATGGGCACCTTTTCCAGAATGTGTTTCCTATTTGAAGTTAAAATAGAACAATGCAGAAAATGAAAAAGAGACCTAAATTGGGTACAAAAGAGGTTGCAATTAAAGTTTTTAAAAAAGGTAGTGTACTGTACGCATTTTCTTTTTTTTTGAGTGGCTACTGTTTGAAGGTATTTAACATGTGTGTTGTCATTTCTACACAAGAGTGTGATTTCTTTCTCCGCTGTACCGGGGAGAAGATTACTATGTTATCTTTTGGGCTATTACCAATTCTTGTATTTTGCATTTCTTTTTTTGCAGATTTGGCTTCATCCAGGATAAATATTCTGTCACTGCATTTAACTTCCCTGCCGAGAACAAACCACAGTATATCCACGTGACCGGTGAGAATCAGGGTCCCCAGAGGGAGGATGATGAGTTTTGAGGGAGGGGAGTAGTGGTCAGCAGTGTAGCTAAGGGAGGGTGATCTTGACAACGGTTCCCCAATCATTCCTGAAATGCGTTCTCAGTTTGCTAAAAAATATGTAATGGGGTTTGTGCCATTTGTATGGCCTTTTGGTGCTTTGTGTGCTGCAAGAAGAAATAGTGGGGGTGTGAGTAGATTAGGGGGAGCAGAACAAAGTTTGCTATTTCATTGGGTTTGCAATACGGGCCATGAGGTACTATTGCCGGCCTGCAGGTAAGTGCATGCTGTGTGTTTGCATGTTCGCTGGGTGTTGGTGTTCAGCAGACTAGGGCTCCTTGCCTGCGTGCAGGTCATGTTGTAGCACAGCTTCTACCATTTGCATGGCCTAGCAGTGCTTTGACCCGTGGTGATAAGGCTGCACCAAAAAAGATATATCTGAAACCCTTCAGCAAAATTAGATCTAGGTGTATAGGAACCCAGTGCATTTGCCATCAAATGTTCGCAGGTAATACCTATTCCCAGTTACTGGACGGTGAGAATGTATTTTAAAAATACAAGGGGGGTCCTGGGAGTCTTTAGCTTACTATATTTCACAGAGGAGAAATATCTAAACAATGGTTTATAGTGACTATTTCGAATGGCTTATTTTCGAATGCCATTTTCTCAAACATTTTGCAGAAAAAAAAAATTTAGAATGTTTTTTTTAAATGGGGGGTTCCTCTCTCAAACCGCCATTTTTTTGTAACACTTTTTTTTACTAACGAAACCCCCAAAAAAATATATAAATTTTAAAAAAATACATTCGAAAAACAAATTTTGGCAAAATGTTTTCGACAAAATTGTGTTTCGAAAATCTGTTTTCGAAAATATGACCGGATACCCTAAACAATAGTGGGACGGATATGCCCAGACATGGGTCCCGTGCCTGCTGGGCCTAGAGTCCCAAGCTAGACCTCATTGATGAGGCCCAACAAGGCCAAAGGGATGCTTGTGGTCTCGTGTAGAAGGGATGTGACCTAGTAGTTCGGGCTGGACAGCCCCTTTGAGGTGGGACCAAGCCTGATTTGCATATGGTCTTTCCCCTTCTGTAATGGCTTGGCAGGCGAAGAACGATGGTCTGGAGGGTTGCCCAGAGCAATGCCAGTGGTTAAGATTCATTCGAAAACTTCCAGCCATCACCTCTTTGTTTTTGGCAATGTGTTTTACACAATATGTACCTTGTATTCTTGAACAAATTCTCCAAGGGCAATATAAGCAATTGAATTTATGAAAACAGGATCCAAATGTACTGTTGTCTGTTTTACAGAAAGGGAACTAGCATTTCCTGGCTTCAGAATAATAGCACAACATGCAACCTCATCTCAAACACTATTATTGGTTCCATACACTCTCAAATACAGATAAACGTACAGAATGTAACTAGGACAAAACACATTGGGCCTAATTCACAGAAGCGTTCTATAATGGCGAAACCCCATTGGAAAACACTCTGTGAATTAGGCCCATTGCCGTGTCCTAGCTTCCAAATTGGTAGGATATTACCAACCACGAGAGCTGGGCGTTCAGTCTTCAAAACAGCACCAGAGACTCGAGCAAAGGAGCTGCCGTTGTTCTTATGGGTACATTGTCTCGCTCAGGTGTTAATTCATTTTTCGAAAATTGATTAGCAGAGTTTTCTTATTAAACATTTTGTGATGAACAATCCAGGTTATTTGATTAGCAATTCTCCCTAATTATTTTTAATGTCACAGCAAGTTATTAATATCCAAGACATAACATGAGCAGCATACAACATAATCGTGTTCCTCTGATAAAATACACAGCGAGATGATTGTTTCTAAGGGTACAATGTAAATGTTAGATGCAAGAAAAGGCACACAAAAAACACAAAATAAAAAGGCTTTGAAAACAGTTGTCAGCCAAGTCTTTCAGTCGTTGGGCACAGTTGGTGTTGTGCAGGAAAATGTCTGTGTATGCTTCATGCCTGCTCCTTGGCTGTGCTGTGTAGGGCGGATGAGTCTGGGAATTTCACGTGCCACTAACCTCATAATGTTGGAGCAAAGTCGGAGCTGGAGACTAAATGGCGAATATGGTGTTGCAGCATGCATGCATGCAGGTTCACTTGGCCAGATGGCCCTTTCCTCCCATTGCTAACTATTGATTTGAATCTTGCAAGGGAGACAGGTGCAATTGTTAACTCACAGGAGAAAATACATGCAAGATTAGGTGACCTAGAAACATAGTTTAAAAAACCACTGGCAGATCCGGATACTACAGCCTGGTATCAACGTAGAAAGAAGAAAGTATCCAAACAGGCTATAATGTAGGAACTACTAGGAATAAAAACTGCCCAATGTGACTCATGCTGTTCTGGGTCTAATTAAGCAGGGCCTTTGAATCTGAGGGGCGTGCAGGGGGGACCAGAGGCTTGCACAGTCCTCCCATGTTTGACGAACTGCGCCACGACAATTTATTATTTTATTTATTTATTTTTATTGTGATTTTGGTTTAAAACAAACCTTACACGACACCAAACAGACTTATACAACAAATAACATCACAGCAATCAGAAAAACAATGCACTATATATACATAATAATGCAAGAAAATAATCACCAGGTGCCTGTCAATTGATCCAGTACATATATTAAAATATTATTCAAAGCTAAAATCAATGACACATTATCTCCCCACATTAATCTGCACCAATATAAATTCATTGCAAATTCCGAGTCACTGCAGCCTTTGTCCTTAAAACAACTAAGCCTGCTTTTAGTAAAAAATGGTCAAACAGTGACCCAGTGCTTCAAAGGTTCTTTCATATCAGTATAATTACAAAATCTGCAATGTAATAAGGTGCTCGGTGCCTGTGGGTTTTTCCAGTGTTTTACCCTTTCCCTAGAATGGAATTGATTCAATTGGAAGCGTAGAAAGGTGGCCAGGACTCTTCAACACAGAAAGTGTTGAAGGTACAACGGAATGGTGTATTTTTTATGAATAAAATTAGCGTATTCCGTGTACATGCCAATACTGTCCACCCTCTCAACCCAATCAAACCCAAACAGTCTTCTTTTTACAACCCCTGGTCTGTATATTAACTTGTCTTCAGAGCTCCCAATTAATATTAGCACATCATACATCCGGCCCTTGGAAGAGTTAATGGACATAATAGACTCTTCCATCATAATACGATTCAAATCCCTGCATAAAGTATTTGCCTCGGGATACTGGACATTCCTATAGGTCGACAGTTGTCTCCACGTTGTACGTGCCATCAGGGAAGTCAGACAAAGTTCATGCCCGATAACCGAACAAGGTATTGCCAAAGATAAATTCAGCACCTCCTTCCATAATTTGCCTAGGATTATATTTAGCATGTTCCCTACATCTAGTAGACATATATCCACTCCATACAACAGAATTGTTTCTATCTTAGCCAGGTAGAAGCGAACAACAGGCAAAATAGAAAATGTGCACGTTCTTGCAGACAGACATTTCATTTGAGGAGTTAGTATTCTAATTTTTGCACAAAGACAATCCCTCCACATAACCATAGAGGTGTTGTTACTCAGGGTGTATCCCAAGTAACTCAAGGATGTTACTAGGTCCAGTCTCTCTGAGCCCGTTACCCAATGCATGATCTTAGGTTTAGGGCCCCTAGAGAACTCTACCACTTTCGACTTCATTCCGTTGGGTAATATATTGTTTTCAAGAGCATACGTATAAAAAATATTCAGCTTGTGTTGTAAACCCATCACCGTTCACCCGAAAAGAATGAAATTGTCGGCAAAGGATAGCCAGTCCAACCTAAGACTTCCAAGCCTTGCTGACGAGATAACTGAACTCTGCCACAGACAATCCACATCACAAACATACAGATTAAAAAGGGTCGGAGCTAGTGTGCACCCTTGCTTTAATCATAAGTATGAATTAATGATCAAGGAGAGAGAACTCTCTCGAGTCAAACATACCTGCAAGGTGGTACCTGTATGCAGAAGGGCAAGCAATTGCACCATCTTTCTAGGAATATTCAGCTTGAGGAGTTTTACCAAAGCACTGATCTAACCACACAGTCAGACATGCTACACATATCCAGGGAGGCCATATAGACCGCCCGACTTGGCTGTGTTGAACGTTGTATTGTAGATGGGCAAGAATGGTTGCATTAAGGGAAGTGCCCAGTTGCTTCCTAAACCCCACCTGAAATCGAGACAGAGCTTGAGACTGCTTTATACTGTAATTAATAGCCCTGAAAAGTAAAATAGCAAACACCTTACTGATCGCGTCATTTAAGGTAATTGGCCTACAATTTCTCAGATCCAAGGGATCACCGTTTTTAAAGATCGGTATGATGATGGACTGTAGCCAAGACAAGGGAATTACATGCGTCCTGAATATCTGGTCTGGGTTTTTAAAGAGCTGCCCAGGAGGAGAGTCTTTCAAAACAGAGGATTACAATCCGGACCAGGAGCCCGTGAAGGTTTGAGGTGGTCTATAGCCCTGATGATGTCATCTTCATCCCATGGGCATGTACCCCAACTGATCGGACCAAAAGAAGGATCTTTATATTCAGTAAAAGCTTCTCATAAAAATCAACCCAGGTGTGTTCTGTAATCGGGGAATCCACAGCGATCCCCATTAATCCCAAAGTGCGATTGATAGTGGCCCAAAATTTGCCTTACTTGCCGTTACATAGTTATTGCAAAATGGACTGATTGTCCTTAACATGTAAATCCATCTTCAGTGATATAACTAAGTTCTTGTATTTTTGACACACCCTCTTCCTCACCATGATATATTCGGCTAAATTAAACTCTGCTTTTTTTAATAAAAGCAAGGGTTTTCATTTTAGTCTCTTCGACTCCATAATTCTGTCATTAAAGATGTGCCTAGACTCACCTCTGCACCCCTGGGATTTCCTATGTAGTCTTGTTCTCAGACAATCCATAATAATATTATATGGATCATTGTCACCCCCCAACCTCCAGCAAACTCAATCTCATAATCTCTATATCCATGGTTCATGAGTGTATTAGTCAGGAGTTCGGTAAACCTCCTATCCATCCCACGGTTCCATTTAAGGACAAGCCCTCCCCAGGCTGGCGATAGACATGCAAAATCAGATCTCAAATCAAAATTACTGAGAACAAGATCTAGGGCGAACGACAATAATAAATGATCACCCAGGCCTCGATCTATAA
The DNA here is from genome assembly GCF_040938575.1 of Ambystoma mexicanum. Taxonomy (NCBI): domain Eukaryota; kingdom Metazoa; phylum Chordata; class Amphibia; order Caudata; family Ambystomatidae; genus Ambystoma; species Ambystoma mexicanum. Next base: position 1,557,052,912 of record NC_090932.1, read on the forward strand.
GGGATAACTGGCCACATTTTGCCCTGAGGCCTGAGGATATATACAAATAATTGAACCTAGAAGATCTAGGACCCCTATGCCAAGTATAGACCGGAGGTTCAGTAGACGCACACTCCAGGTAAGTCAAATCCCAATCCCCAAGAAATCTATCCCAGCTAATCCCTCTTTGTACGTCACCACATAGGTAAGAAGGGATAGATCTGTCTCTATTGCAAACTGATCCCTCTGCACAGTTTGCATTGTAGTCCCCTCCCAAAATAATAGATTGTTGTTTCCCCCCAATGAACCAATCCTCAAAAAGTCCAACCAGACTAGCCTGAATAGTCTCCAATAAGACACCATTCGGGATCCAATACATATTAATTAGCAGAATAGAGGGTTGAAATGAGTTTGGGGTTGGCTTAACCACCACTAGCCATTCTGAGTGGAATATTAATTCATACTTCATCCTAAGATTACGATCTATGGCCACCGCCAGCCCCCACCCTAGGCCGGCCCAAATCCCCTTTAACAGCTGGACTCGTAAAAGTATTGTAACCCTCTAGATCAAAATGAGAGGTTGCCATAATCTCCTGAAACATGTACATTTTGTGGACTCCCACCCAAGAGGAATTCTCCCAGAATTTAGCCAAATTTACCCTACCACAGACATTGAATGAAATCAGCTCAACGCTGATACTGCTAGGATAGCCCCAATCCTGTCTAATGACCTCAAAAGTTTAAATAGACCCCACCCAGGACCAGTCCTGTCCATTTTGGAGAAGATTAGTAATTGGTGTGGTATGATCACGTATACCTTTTCTAGTGTGGGCATGTTTTCACCTAAAGCCATCCCACAAGATATATGCCGTTTGAAGTCCAAAAAAACCTTAGCATCATCAACTGATCTTAGACCAGACCGGTCATACCCCAACAATTTCAAGTTGACCCGCTGTTCCCACACCATATTAGATACAATTTCAGAATGGAAATAACTAACCATACGTTGATTATTCACAAGAGGGAGGCATACCCCATTGATATCATCAGAAGTAATGGACCTCAACTGGGGAATCTGTTGAAAAATGGCCAGGACTCTGGACCTATTCATCCTAGACGAATCACCGGGATGTTCATTAGACTCCCACCCAATTATCTTCGAGGGGCAATTTAAAGGCCCGGCCACACACTGTTTATTAGAAGGAGTTTGCACTACATCTGTGATTACCTCACAACCTGATTTATCTATATCCCTCAGAGGAATGATTAATGGGGGACCCTATACCAACCCCCAAAAGATTTTTACTAGGCTCTATAAGCCCAATAACAACCCCATCCAATTGGGTGGTCTGGCTTGCCACGGTCACCCATGCATGGGATCTATTTGTAATCTTCCCCAACTAGGTGATCTTGGTTTGTTTGGTTTGAGTGCGATCCATAGGTCTATCAATGGGCCCCTGAGAGTGAAGCAGCATATAACATGAGGTGAAATATCGAGCACCCCTGTGCTCGACTTAGTGGGCGAGGATTCATGGCCCATATCCATGACCCCGTAACCTCTCCCACCAGAACTGCCAGACGGCTGGTCTACAGACCTGTCCTGTGTGGGTGGAGGGTGGATCTTTACAGAATGTAACCCATTGCCCTTATGCGTAGCATCCTTCTCCCCACAAAAACTCATACACCTCTTCTAATTTCTGTGACACGGCTCAAGGCCCAGGTCAATCAACTCATCCACCTTAGGCAACTTGTAAATTCCTTTGAGGGATGTATGCCACCCCTTTACCCTTACAGCCGTTATATATATATATATATATATATATTTTTTTTTTTTTGATGATTCAAGTTCTGTGTGAGTTTTTCCCTTTAACAATATGGAGGTCACTGTTCAGTCCAGTGATCGCCTCATGGTCCACACTTTCGATCATAATTTCAGTCGAAGCGCGGGGACCCTGTGACCTCCCTTGCAGATTTTCCAGGCAGCTGCCTCCAACAAAATGGTGGGACTATTCGGTGTAACAGAGAGCACAGACATGTTAGGAGCACCCAAACCCAGATCCTCCACTGAGGTGGTTCCTTGAATGTCTACATGTGCCCCCAACAACGCCCTCCTGCTATCAACCCCAACAATTTGGACCATTTCCCCTGTAGATAGGATGTTGTGTATAGAGCACACCCTTTCCTCCAACTTTGTCAATTTGTACATTCCCCAATACCAAGTCTTTTATGCACCCTATGTCCTCCTTTGGTGGCACTAGCCCCTTGACAAATCCTTCCAAAAACGCGATGCGATTCATCAGATTATTAAATGCAGACTGTTGCCCCGTTAAAGCCCCCCCTAAGATTTCTTGGGTATATGTCAATGTCTTTATCGCAAGATTCAAACTGATATGGAGATTTGAGAGCAGAGAAAATACCAAGTTTTGCGATTGAGAGGCCAAAGGCCCATTCACAGTCACCTGATCTTCACTAGATAGTATGGAACAACTATTCCTACCCAGATAGTCATTAGTAAGTGCAGGTCCCAGAGGCCTGTCATTTGATGTAATAGAAGTACCTGTAATTGATGGAAACAAGGTCTGGCCCATGTTCAGTGCTGCAAAATTGTTCACTTACTTTATTGGCAAAAAGCTTCTCTAAACTCTCATGTCCGGACATAGTGAGCGCCTGTTGGCCTTGAGGCTCCAGACTATGAACAGAAGTAATAGGAGCCTTAATATGATCCCTTTTTCATTACTCTGTTCTATATTGATTCTAGATCTCTCAAATGATAGCCTTGCCTGAGCCCCAAAGTCCAGAGTAGAGTGGATTGCAGCATCCCTACATGTAACCACATCCCCAAATGTTTCCCCTTTCCTTTCATAGATGCCATGTCCTCCTGAATAGAAGCCATCTCCAAATCTGCAATGTCTCTAAGTAGGCCTTTGTTAGCTGATGAGAGAATGTGTAATGAATCCACTAATATCTCACCATTATAACATACATCGTTCAGCCCTACTGCACTGCCCACGCCTAAGTTGGACAGAGCCGGAGATTGTAGGGGTGGCAGTTGATTAGTGGGCCCTGCAGACTTCAAGTGCGAATCAGTTGAGTCTGCAAACACAAAGATGGTCGGGTTGGAGGAAGACAAAGTAGGGGGTAAAGCTTGGAGGATTCACCAAATTAATGGAGTCCATCCTGATGGTCTTGGATTTTAGGGTATTATGTTGGAAAAGGGGTTTGACAGTGCCCGAATATAGCTACTGTGGCATAGAGGCATGAAATCTTACGATCTTCTTAGAGACCATAATAGGGGGCACAGATGTAAACTCCTTTAAAGCCCCAAGATCAAACAGCACACAGTCAGCCAGCCCTATATCCGTCCTTTCCACAGACAGAACCTCCTGACTTTTCCCTGACTGTGGACCAGAGGATGAAACCTCCATAGTCATGGACCCCCCCTCAGTAGATACAGAGGGGGCTACAATCTCAAGATTTTGGGCATGCCCAAGGCCCTGTTTAGTAAAACCGAAGCCACTCCTTAGATTCTGCATCCCTGGTATCACGATATCAGGTTCCTCTAAAGAGAGAAGGCCATTACTGCTGTTGCAACATATGTGCAGGGGATATAAAACTGTCAACCATCGGGACGGCTCAAAGGCACTATACCTGCAGTCACCACCTGCAACAAAAGAGCAAAAACTCAGTGCTCAACCAGAACGACCAGTCTTTATAGAGTCTCTCGAATGGCTCCGATAACGAATTGCTGACTCCCTGTTATTTTATAGCTCAGTTTTGTTGAGCAGCAGGGTCAGCCCAACGACCTGCCAGAATGACCAACGTAGGGATTATCACAGTCAGTTATGTAAACGTTGTAACCTAGAAACCAGTATACCACACTTCCTCGCATTTAGATAGCACAAAGGTGCGCACGGCTTGGTCGGCTAGCACGGACTGCAATAGCTACTTCCCAGCTCATCAGACTCTGCAATATGAAGTATCCGAATAACAACCAAACCTGCACCTCAACCACGGCAAGCAAAGTGAATTGCCGGTTTGGCTCAGTCCACCTCCGAACACTTGCGCACATTTCCCTTCTGCTTCGCTCGGGAGCTGGTTCCTTAAAGCTGTACAGCCGTATTACACAGCAAAGCAGAGCAGAGTCCTTCACCATCTACAGCACGATCCAATTAGTGAATGGCTATCTTCCAAACACTTGCACACACTTCGGTCAACACTGCACCACGACAATTGTAACAGCAATTGAATGTTTGCCTGCAATCCGAGTGCTGATATTGTTCACAACCAAATTGGCCACAAAATGACAACCAAGGGCGTTGCTATAAATTAAAGCAGCAAGGGGATAGGTCTGGGAAAGAGGCAGCTACTTCTTGTCGTATTATTTCCTGCCAACAGAAGGATAAAACACAACCCTGTATTTACACAGAGGAGACAACATTCAATCTAGAAGGGCTGTTTTCGGCTCAAACCTGAGACTGTGAAATTAACTGGTCCGAGCACTAGTACGGTGACTACTCAGACAGAACCCAACCAGGCAAGTCCACCAATGACCGTTACAGGCACATTTCCTTACCCTATTAAATGCAAGGCTGTACAAATCCAGGGCATCTTTAGTGCCTCTAAAAGAACCTATATCAATTGCTCTCGGGTGTTGGAACTCTTTCATGTTGTGCTCCCACTTGAATTCATTACTAGTACTGATACTTGTATTGTGGACATTTGTGAAGATCATCAGTGAGACACAAGGGCAACGTCCAACATCTTCTTTAACGCAGAGTCTACAGCGGCATACGTTTTGGATCATCGACCTGCCCTGCATAAACTGGGCTATGATTGTACCCTAATTGAAGTAGATACAGCCGCTGATGGGAGGTTTGGGTATAAGTAGGATAGCCACAGGTATGGCATGGGCTCCTATAATCAGTGCTACTCATTACCCCAGGTCAATAGCTGCCAAACTATGGAACGCTATGCCGCTAACACTCAGACCAGAACCCTCCTTTTGGACTTTTAGAGCCAAAACTAAAACTTGGCTTTCCAACAGAAACTCTGCCTAATGTACTTCCTCTCCGCATGACCCTGCCTGTAACCTGGTCTTCCATAACCTGGTCTTCCACACTTATTGCTGTTATTTCACAGTCTTCTATTATTGTATATTGTATATTCCTGGCATGTTGTAACTGCATCTAAGTCTTGCCATGTTGTAATTGCATCTAAGTCTCCGACGCCCAGTTACCCCAGGGTTCGGCGCGCGGTATAAATAAAGAAACTAAACTAAACTAATAATTCTGCTCCTGTGGTATTCAGCATGATCAAAAGCTAACTGCTGCCAACCAGGTTGACGAATCTCACTGGTCTTGGTTGGCTAATATGGTCGACCAGCGTGGACTGGAACACACAAGGAAATTTACATATTTTTGAAGAAAGCGATCTACTGGATTTTATTGACAATTTTACTATTGTAGCTTTACAGGAAACCTGGCTCACGTCTCAGTTAGTGATTGATGGTTGGAATATTCTTTCCTGTTTAGCCACCAAGGGCCTGAAAGGCTGACCTTAGAAGCTGTTCGGCCTAATTACGAGAATGTTCTTGTGGATAGAGTTTCCTTTCCTCAGGCCATGGGTTCTCTAACTAAGAAAGTCCTATATGTCATCACTCTATGCGATCACCCCAACAAATTGTCTCACGCTTTGACACTAAAAGCGGTTAAAAGGGCCATCAGTCCTCAGGGTTACATTCCTCCTGTAATTATATGCAGGGACTTTAATGCAAGAATACCGAAAGCAGATCGGCTGCCGATAGGTGAGTGGGCTGGCACCTCGTCAACTGTGCAGTACAACAAACTTGATAAACGTTGTCAACAGGGTCTCAGTTGGGCCGATCTGCTATATTCTAATAGTTTTATGATGGTTAACAAGTCCTATCCATCGGATATACCACCAAGCTACACACGTATTGGAAAAGGAACAAGTAGCATAATAGACTGTCTTTGTGTCCAACCAATCTGACCTGGTTAATTATATGTGTGTACTGCACAGGGATAAACGTGATCATTTCCCTTTAGTGGCCGGTCTAAATCTGGTGGCCGTAACTCCTACATTCTACCCAATTTGGGCAACTATTTGTTAATACGGCACTGAGCAGGATCTCCTAGCACGAGCAGAATTTGGAGAGGGCATCTGGTGTCGCCTGGGATACTTTAAATGGATATTCTGAACTTTGGGGTACTGTCATGCCGAATTTGGGGCACCGGCATGTCTATAGCTATTAGCCATTTTGTAGCATGTATAGAAACCAGTACCTGCTCTGTAGTAAAGCGTAAAACTAATAATAATAAAATAATAATAATTGGGCATTTATATAGCGCTACGAACCCTCAGGTATCTGAGCGCTGCTTATTATTACCCACGGTGTGTGGTGCTCATTTATCGACCTCGGAAGGATGAAAGGCTGAGTTTGGCCCGGCCGGGATTTGAACCTGCGTTAGCAAGCTCTGCACGATGTCAAAGCGAGCACTCTACTCGCTGTGCCACTTGACCGGCGTGGCCATTATTCCACATAAAAAAACATGCACATAGGTCCGATAAGGAAATTAAGGAGAAAAGAGGGATCTGCGTGATTTTTCCATCGCGGAAAAGTCTACGATGGAAAAGTTTGCATGAGAAATGTGCGAACCACAAAAGGTTCGCACATTTCCCATGCGAACACGCATCTACAAACCCACACCACACCCACAACACACCCCCACCAACACCCTTAATACACCCACACCCCAACACACCCCTACCCTACTTACCTTTCCTTCACACTGTGTTCCTGCAGCGCCAGTTCCGTGATCAGGAACCAGCGCTGCAGGGTCATTTTTTTTTTTTCCAGAAGCTTCAGGGGTTTCCCGCCACAAACCCCGCTCACTATACTTTAAAGTATAGTGAGCGGGCTCTTGCGGGGGAGAGCCCCACAGCCCCTGGTATTTTTTAATCGGGTGTGCTGCAGGGTTGTCCCCCGCAACACCCCGCTCACTATACTGTATAGCATAGTGAGCGGGGTATTGCGGGGGACACTCCAGAGGCCCCATTATTTTTTTTTTTCTTCATTTGGTGGGGGACAACCCCCAGCCCCAAGTCCGACCCCCACCGACACACCTAAACACACACCACGAAAAGTTCGGACTTTTGGTAGTCCAAACTTTTCGTGGAATTTGGCCCAAACTGGATATGCAGCTCCCTCATCGAGAAGGAACCTGCCCTTTGGGTTTAGGCCCTTCACTGGCTGTTCTGCAAGATCAGTGAGATGCAAATAATCCCAGCTTCATGGCGTGAAGGCATAATTGTGCCAGTATTAAAGAAAGGTAATTATTTAGATCCGAAAAACTATCGCCTTTTGGTGATGCTAGATATTTCATCTAAGATCTTTTCCCGAATATTATTGCAGGAGCTGAAAGTATGGTCTACTGAATGTAATATCATTTCTTTCAATCAAACCGGTTTTCATAAAGGCTTCAATGCCACCATTAACTGTCTAGCTTTGTATACCATCATTCAGCAGGCATGGTTAATAAGCAAGTAGACGGTGTATGCAGCATTAATTGATTTTAGTGCAGCATTTGACACCTTTGAATAGGGCACAACTTTGCCAGAAATTGATTGTGTGTGGAGTACCTATGGGCCTTCTTAAAATGATAATTTGCCTGCATGATCACACCCGACTAAAGGTCTGCATGGACAAGGCTGGCAGGACAACCGGCTGAATCAGAACTACAAAAGGTCTTAAACAGGGGTGCACACTGGCACCCATGTTATTAAATCTCTATTTATCGGACTTGGGGAGGTGCCGTCTAGTCAATTGGCGAATCCACCAAGATTGGGCAACAGACCTGTGTCTTGGTTGGGTTATGTGGATGACTTGGTTCTCTTGGATCTCACTCAGGGTAGCTTGCAGCCATCCTTGCACAAACTAGCCACCTTTGCTTGGTGTAACTCTTTGGTAATAAACACTGATAAAACTAAGATTGTGGCTTTAAATGGACTTTGGATGGGGTTGCAGTCGAAGCTGTGCCGGTGTTCAAGTATCTTGGTATCCATCTGGATGAAGGGCTGAGTGGATCAAAATACCTCAAAAATGCCAAACTGAAGTCTGTGACAACTGCGGGTGCCGTAAGTGCCTTTGCCTCAAGGTGTGGAGGCCATTCTGTAGGAGCAATTCTATATCTTTACAGGGCAAAGATCGCCTCTGCTATGTTTTATGGGGCAGAAATTTGGGCTTTGGCCCAGGTTAAAGAAATCAGTTAATTGGAAGCCACAATAATTAAGCGATTGCTAAAACTGCCTTCTCGGACGTCTATTGAAATGCCTTATTTGGAGTTCAACATGATACCTATATCTGATCAGCTACAAATGAGCTGTCTGCTTTTGATCTGAGAGCACATAATGCTTCTGCTGATTCTATGCCGGGCATTTTGTATCCAGCTCTGAAATCTAGAATGAATTTCATGCCCAATAGCTGCCTGATAAAAATTTGGTCTATTGCAAGCAGATGGCTTGCTTTGGCACCAAGCGAAGTCTTAGACTGGCCTATCAGTAAACATAAAAAACATATGAAGGTTATTGTTCTTACAAAGTGTAACAAGCAATTAATGGCCGCCGTTTCCTTTAAAGAGCCATGCAGCTAATTTCATGGAATACTATTTAGATCGAGAAAAAGTGCCAAGCTACATATTTAGCTTTCTTGGTAATTTCACTGTGTGAGATTATCTTAACACTGTAATGACAAACAAAATATTTGGGAGCTGGGCTAATATACTGAGAGCTTGCCGGCAGTGCCGAATATTTGGGGAAGAATGTGTAGAGACAGCCAAACATCTTTTGATGACCTGTGACGCTTTACTACCTCTCTGGTTGAGGGTACTTGGAGCAGTGGCTTTACAGGAGTGGACAGATGCAGAGGCCCTATGGCAATTGTTTCTGGGTGGTAATCAGGAGACATGTATCGATACTTTTGCAATGTTTTAGGGAAAATTGTTCTTATTTTTGGTGATCCATGGTGAGCAATCTACTATGAATTATTGTAATGGATGAGATGTAATTGATTTTACGTTATTTTAAAAGATGTGTTGTTCAACTATATAAAATAAAAAAATGTAAAAGAAACAAAAAATATATATATATTGCTCAGGAGCAACACGTTTGTCTTGGAAGCAAGATAACGCAGAGCAACACGGGTTTGAATCCCGGTCCCGTGTGCAGAGACTGGTCTCCGGTAATATGCGTGGTATAAACATTTGATTAATTATATGATATAATCTTAATTAAAAGCACGTAGAAATTTGGAGACTAAGGGACTCGTGGTTACCGCAGAGATACCACCAACCGGATTTACTGTTACCGCCATGTGGTTCAGCGGAATTACTGCAAGATTACAAGTGGTGGTATGGTGGTACTAGTCCCCATTTATGGAGTACAGAGGACTCCATTGTAGATTTCGGTGGAATTACCACCAGCGGTAATTCCACTGAAATTGCTGTTTTTTGGCATTAAATTAGCGGAATTACCTCCAGCATTTTGCTGGAGATTTTTCCTCCCTTACCTCCAAACCCAATGCAATACCACAGTTTTTGTCAACACTGCCAAACTCATAATGAGTCCCTAAGTATGGTGCTGCAGTTGCTTTGTAGATGGCCAGATTAAGTGTGACTGTTCCTTTTTTTTAGGTAAACATCAAGTGAAATATGCATGTTTTTACATAATGTAATTATTGTATGAGTAAAGACAAAGGCAGATCGAAAGTAGAGTGGATGGAATTGTAACAGGCACGTAACTGGGCAGACTAAACGGAAACTGCTAGCTTGCGGTCATCTGCTACTGATCAGGTTAGATGTTTGAAAGCACCCGCTGCAGAGATCTATGCAACTAGCAGGTCACATAGCTATGATTTCTATCTGAAGGATTAGGCTGTGGAATGTTATTCAACATTTTCGGAAGTGTCCCTCTGCTCTCGTCAATTTGTTGTCCCTTCCCTCTAGACAATTGAAATAGTGCACACTATGAGAATTAGAGAAACCTGCCTAATGTGAGCATTGCCGAAAACATTGGGGACAATAAAGTGTTTTATAGTAGACATACTGTAATTAGGCATAATTTAACAAGTTACATACTTGGAACTAGAATTTCATGCAGTACTGCTCCTTGCAAAATTTATGTTTAATCTAGTAACGGTATCTACCCGATAACTGCTTGTTAGTAAAAATTGTATTTTTTTGTACCTTTCCCTCCATAGATTTCTATGGGGCCCTGTCTTTTTGCTTGTTTCGAACCCTATCCTGACTTTTTGGAGGTCAGAGAAGCCTTCTGCTTTACTTCCCTTGCTTGTTTTGCTCATTCCTGTGGGGAAACTGACCCGTTCCTAAGACTATCAGTACTGAGAGACTATGGGACTCATTATGGGTCCGTTGGTAACCGTGCTGGTACTACCGGCGGGTTGCCGCCGGACCCATAAATGTTTACTGGCACCTGACTTCCCGGTGCCACCGGCTCATTACGAGGCCGGGAAGTCAGGCGCCGGTAAATTGTAAGTCCCAATTCCCACAGAGTCGCAAAGGACTTTATGGGAGTTGAGACCACGGAAGCACCGGCACTGCTGCTGCCGGTGCTTCTGTGACGGTCTACCTACCGTGGCCGCTGTGCCTGGCACGGTCCGATCTGTCTGGCACAGCGGCTCTGGCAGGCAGAACTGTAGTATGCCAGTTCGGAAACAGCAGTGCTGGTAAGCTTACCGGCACCGTTGTTTCCGGACCGGCATACTTGTAATGAAGCCCTATGTCTCTCTTTTTGAATTCTTGTATTTTTACAATTGCACACATCACCCTACAGTGAAGTGCAGTTAGAATACTTAGGGGCCCCATCACGACTCCAGCGGTAACCCTTATATCTTTCTGTAATGGATTTACTGCCCCAATTACAGCTCAACCAAATCATGAGTTGGCGCAAATTCCGACAACTGTGTTACAGCCGGTCCAATTACAGCCGGCAGCGGATTTAGCACCAATACAGCAAAATGCAATTACTGGCGGAATTAGCGCCAAAATACGGCGCTAAAACTGCCGAAAACACAGCACAGTTACCTACAGCCTCCAGGCGGAGGTAAATACATACAAGTGCCACAAATTAAGCCACAGGTCAACCCAATCCACTCAGGAGGGCTACATAAGGCACACGCCTACCCCAAACACAGTTCCCAACAGCATGCTGCCACTAGCCATTTCGAGATGGGACATGCAGCTTGTCATGCTGCGCCTGGAACTACAGAGGAGGGATAGCCAGCCCAGGGTGCAGAGGAGGAGGAGGAGAGTCCAATTAAGGTGAAAGCCCATACCCAGGGTCAGGCCCTCACCTCACTTTGTATCGAAGTGGTCGCATGCCGCTGATTTGCACGTCTTCAAAATTTCATCTGTCAATTATCAAACAAAGAGGAAATACTTTGCATCGGGGTGGTCGTGTGTAGCAAATAACACGTCTTCGAAGGTCTCTGAATACTGAACTTTTGAAGTAAGTGAAGCGAACAACTACATAACCACGTCTAAAGGGGAATGGCCCGTAAGCAAGAGACATCATTATTGAATACCAAATTGAACTAAAACCTTTCTTGTAATCAGAAATAAAACAATTGGAATATAAAAAGAGGAAAAGAAGTTTACATCTAGACAAATCACATACTAGTGTCATGATTCTTGCCCCTCATGTCCGCAGCCCTCCAAGATGTCAGGCTGGAGCCAGGCCACGATCACCTACATGGCCCTCAATGGCCTCTCCATCCCTCCAAAGACCCACTTGGAGTCAGACTTGGCGCTTGTGGCACCAGACTCACTCACTCCCGTAGGAAAACATTGGGGATTGGACTTGTAGTGCATTGATGGGGACAAGATGGATGCCCCACATATTTCGGTTCCCAGAACTGCATATGCAGTCTAGTCTTTTGGGTGTAGTTCAGCCCAGAGACACCTGGGATACCGAGAGACTATTTAAGCCACGCCCAGGCTGAGAAACATGCTTTGTGTTTTCTGCACCTGCAGCGTGACACTCACCGTGTTCGGATCGGTCTCTAGTAGACCTGCATCTTGCTTCTGCGCTCAGCTCCTGCAAGAACAAGAACACCGTTAGGAACAGCCTTACCTTGCGGCGCTTCTGCCCATCATTCATCGCTCCTTCTGTTCTGCGGGCCTCTTCGGCGGTGTCATTCCCATCCCGGCACGTCGCTTCCTGAGGAAAAGGGAAAAGAATAGAAAAAAGGCATTAGTAAGCATTCAGCAAATCTTCGCTTATTTTTAAAGAATGTACAAGCTTCAAACGCTTACCTGAATCCCAGCCGCTCTGGGGGAACTCTGTCTCCGGAACTTCTCATCCATGTGCAAGAGGGAAAAGACACTCCAGCTTAGCGTGGAAACATCTAGAGGCGCCGCATACCACACTTACTCACCGCATTTCTTCTTCATAACCGGCATCCACACTGAAAACGTTGCGGCACCTAAAAGACACAGAAAAAGAACTCAGTTCAATACAAATACGAAAGGGTTGCATCGTGCATCGCGCTCTCACTCACCTTCTGCGCTACTCATCTCAGCAGCACGTCGCCATCCCCGGACGCTGGCCATCATCTAAGGAAGAAAAGGAACAAAGTTAGAGAACTGTTCAAAAGACTCATTATACTTACCTGTCGGACTCTTGCCAGTGAAGTAACTAGGCAGCAACAAGCCCGCATCAATCAACGTGCCCCTGCGCTGAAAGCAGGACGGAGAGCACACTTTCCAAGAAAACAAGGTGAGCTGTGGATCAAAGGGAAGGGTTGGACCCCGGGGAAGAAGGGGTTCAAGCACACAGAGACAATAGGGAGTTAAACTCTACCAATCCTGTGTTTCAGGCCCAGTCTCCAGTCGAGTAGACTCCAGGGAAGGGTTTGAGGTCGTAAAAGGTCAGAAGAGGCTGAGTGACGTCCCCGTGGATACAAGGTGAGCGTTACAACTAGCTGATATACCGTTGTTGCCAGGGCTATCATTCCGTCATAGGTACAAGTAACTTTGCAAAGTTTGGTGCAGATTGGTGAAACGGTGTGAATATGATATGATATTTATAACGGGCTTAATACCCAGAGGTTTCTAAGCGCGGACCCGGGGATCGAACCTGTGTGGCTCCTTGTCGTTTTGCTTCCAAGGCGAGCACGTTGCCACTGAGCTATCCTCGCGTGTGGAATTATAAAGGGAAAATATGCGAAGCCACAAACCTACACATTTTCACTTTTATATATATATAAAGTATTACAATGAATATACATTTCAACAGACTAGTGTATGCTGAACCTAATAGGGATTTAAAAGATCAGGCAAACAGAGGATACTGAAGCCTGATTTACAGTGCCAGTTTTCAACCTGTATGAAAGTCCCACCTTGTCTGAACTCATATTTGAAAATAACCTTGACTTGAACTGTGGAGACAAGAACATTTTGTGTTTCTTTTTTTCTTTGAATGGTGTAACTTGGAACTTGGGGAAGGGAACCCTCAATTCTGACCAGGAACTTCCACTTCAATGTTGTTTGAAATTTATATTTCGGTGCTTGAGGAAGGGAATCCCGAGTCCTAACTTGGGGAAAGGAAACCCAGAGACTTGAATAAGACTATTTCATTCTAAAAGGGAATTCTGAGACTTTTACTGGGTGGGACAGTTTTGCACTTGGGGAAGGGAGCTGAAAGGAAGCTACGAATTGCAGAAGCTCAAACCTTTGTTGAACACAGTTTTCTTTTTGGTTGCTGACGTCCTTAAACATTATCTAGTTATAGCTGTGAAGGCAAGTATAGGGTTTGGACACAGACAGATTTTTAAGTTGAACTCTTTGACTCTGACTTTCCTTAGTTTTATTTAGGTACGGAAATCCCACCTTAGCATAGGGTAAATTAGGCCTTTTCTCCATCCTGACATTTTTGTTAATAAAATGTGTTGTTTTTTTAAAACTTGGAATCTGTTGTTTGTGTCCGTCTTCATGATGCCTTCACCTAACCCTGTACCGCCTCAACAGGGAGACCATAAGTGAGCTTCTCACCACAATCCAGAGTGATATAGAGAGCAGGATTAACATCAGGACAGCTTTACCGCCACTGCTAAAGCAAGTGACCGTCCTGCAATTCCTCGGAACTGGCACCTTCCAGTACTCTGTGACCATGCTGCACAGCATGCCACAGCCAACATTTTGTTCAGTGCTATTCCAGGTGCTGGAAGCCCTCCTGCGCTATGTTTCATGGTACATCTCACTGTCCGCCACCCCAGCACAGGTGCATGACATGAAGGCACTGTTCCGTGCCGTTGCACACAAAATGTCATTGCAGCCCTGAACTGCATGCATGTGGCGTTGGTTACCTCCCCAGGCAAACAAAGCAGTGTACTGCAAAAGGAAGCACTACCACTCACTGAACGTGCAGGCGACCTGCGATCCCGACCTGTACATCACACATTGCTGTGCCCGCTACCCTGTTTCCACCCACAATGCCATGGTGCCACGCAACGGTACACTGCCTGGATACATGGAGAGTCCCAGCGGACAATAGACGTGGATAGTGGGTGACTAAAAGTGACATCACACTATATGTCAAGGTACTGCAATGCAGCCAACCATTCTGCGGGGGGGGGAGTTGCATGGGAACAGCCGCCGAAAGCATGCCCTGACAAGGCAATGTATGTGTAGGACCTGCTCTCTTCCTACACTAATGACAGCTGTGAGAAACCAGAAGGTGTCTTAACCGCTAGTCCCCGTGGATCTCTCTCTCAGGTGGCCAGGGCATGGCCATCGACGTTGGATCCATACCCTGGGGGTGGACCAGTGCGGGAGGATCATCTGGGTGAGGGTTCTTGTGGGAGTGGGACACCAGATTGGTGTGATGCAGTATTCCCCCCTTTAACTCATTTAGCCCATCCTACCAGGTAGGATACATAGGAACTCTATCCCCCCGCCCCCTTCCCGTTATGAACACTTTCACACAGACAGCCCACTCTGGGAGAAAACAGACTCACACCCGAGCAGTGTACCGGACATGTCCCAATACAATGGTCAGGCGAGGTCAGGCAATTGCTGACAATCATTCACACCTGACTTCCATTAAACCTCCCCACACAGATAAATGGCAGAGCACGATAGCACACTCTGAGCGAGGCAAAACGCATGAAGGAACAGCAGTTTCCAGTTGGCAGCTGAATGAAGCAAGAAAGACGGCAAACCAAGAAGAGTTAGCAAAGAAGGAAATGCCCTTGACCTTTTTTGGCAAGACACAGTTGCTTTAAAGAAACCTTTGAGTCGGAAAGCGTAAGGCCAGGAAACCTGCATAAAGAATCCTACATTGTGTGTCAGAGATACCAATGGCCCTCCCGCATGGCTGACCAAGGCGGGGAGGAGCAGCAGCCATGGTATCGTCCTTGGATCCACGAACAAAGAACCGTCAGAGAGATCAACAAAGCTCGTGAGTTGGGGGGACCGATACAAGACCGGTCTGTGTTGAAATCAAGGTTGCCAGCAGCAACATTATATAACGAGCGCAGGAACGAACATTGTTAAACGCGTGTAATGAAAGACGTGAGTAAAGCTAAACTGCTGACGAATGTTTGGATTTGATAAGAAAAGATACAATACCGTTGACAGAGTGGTCTGGCACTGTGGATGTGTTCAATCGACGGTCTCTGTAAGATATCCTGCCAAGAAGTGGCAGAAACAAAAGTAGAAGAGCGATAAGGACATTGTGTGAAGTGAATCGAAGTGGTCCTGCGACAGTTTAAGCAAAACCAATGACACACTCAAAAGTCTTTGACTTTTTTTTATCAAGAGGAAAACGTAGAAAGTGAGATTACCTGAGCCGAGCCCGAACGAGGGAGAACAAGTGTGAACATTGTGGTAAAAAGGGCGACACACCCTAAGGAGGAAGACCCCCATGCTAATCCTTGAGAGCGAGAACTTGTGCATGTTAGAATTCTGATAAAGAAAGGAACTTTGATACTTGTTTGTTTCGACAGGCCCTCTGCAGTAAGAGACTGTTATTGGAAATATATGCTTTGAACTGTGTCCTCGTGCCAAAGAAGTCAGAGTGTGCACAAAGCTCGAGCGTGCTGCCTTGTCCCGTGCTGAAAACGTGTAGAAGGGAAGCCAACTGCTCAAATATCCTGACATATTATTTCTTGAACACTTTTCCTTTTTGCATACACTATTGTCCTATGCGATTTTGTATATAAAAGTAAGGATTGGCAACAGGTTTAGTAGTATAGGCCCTTTTATTTTGACAGACTCTACTAGGCGTTTAATCAACCCATTGAAGTTCAATAAACATCCTTGAAGTGTGATAACTTGTGTCTGCCTTCACTGTTTGATACCATGCCTTCCTTACACAGCGTACACCCCCACAGTAAAAAGTACATGCTGGACGAACCTGTATGAATACGCAGATGCACATTGCCAGTAAGGACTAGCAACACACACACATGAATACAGGTACAACAATGCAACGTGATAGATCCATAATCAATGTTTCACAACGTGCAACATGACAACCCACACCACTGACCCTGCCAGATCCACAGCCAAGTACCTAGGTACACTCTGTCATCAGTGAAGAGCCGCTGCCTCAAGAAACCTACGGAGGCCCAAATAACCATCTATCAGGGCACATGCACGAGAGCAACATACCGGAACAAAACAGCCACCATGTCATCGTGCCATGACAACTATAGACTCTGGAAATTACATCTGCTGCAAGAGAACAGGGTGCATGTGGGAACACTACAATGCACAAACCGCTAGATACAACATGCACATGCAGCGAAATCAATACGTCTTGCAAGGAAGTCCCATATGCATGCACATGATGCCCGTAGCCATGATGCATTGAATGGCAACACCTGCGACTGACGCTTCTGACCTTTCTGCTTGAAAGAGACTCTGGATACCTGCAGCTGGCGTGGCTCATGACACCACAGGAGTTGGCGTACAGTTACACAACCAGCAGGACCAGGGTCTGTATTTAGTAGACCTTTGGCCTCCCGAAGGCCCGTTTCCGCTCCCTGGACCGTACTGAGGGGCGCTAATGTATAGTCCGGAAAAAGTTGGGAAAATTGTGCTGGTGTGTGCCTTGCTGCACAATATCTGCCTCCAGAGGAATGTCCCTCTACCCCTGATTTGGACATGCCACCCCCTGAGGATGAGGAGACACTGCCTGTGGCAGTGGTGTCTGTACGCATTTGCTGAGATGACGTCCGAGCAGGACTAGTGGTTCTCCAGGAACTGATGGACCATTTTTTTCTGATGAATTAACTATTCACATGCCATGCGCCACTGTATGAACTCACACATTTATGATTAAACACATGGACACAATGAGGAATGTCCTGGCATTGATTCAGATGAACAAAGGTTTAATGTGCTAGTGGACACCCTCAACAAGACCCTAACAAACTATCCCCCTTCCCACCCCAACCAGTATCCCCCCTCCCCCACCGCTCAACACCACCCCAACACACTAGCCCCTCCTCCCCTACCCCTCAACACCACCCTAACACACTATCCCACACCCCTCAACACCACCCCCAAAACACTGTCGCCCCTCCCCTACAACACCACCCCAACACACTATCCCTCTCCCCTACCCCTCAACACCACCCTAACACACTATACCTCTCCCCACCCCTCAACACCACCACAACACACTACCCCCTCCCCCACACCAACCCAAAACACTATCCCCTCTCCCCCACCCCTCAACACCACCCCACCACACCCACTGTATCTAATTACTAGTATAGAGTCACTTGCGTGGCCTCTTCCCCTTCAAGGCTTCCCCCAGCGACTTTGGGCCCAGAATGCGCTCTGTACGGCACCTAGGGGTGCTCGCCAATGAACCCTTGTTGGTGTTGCCAAACTTGATGGAACTGACCCTGGCCCCCGGTTGTGTTGCATAGTTAGTTCCATGTTTTTCTGCATGGCCTCAGCAAAGACAGAGATGCCTTCCGTTACCTCTCTTAGGCGCTGCCCATATATTGTCAGTGCGGCAGTTCTAGCAGCCGCCTCTGTCCATTGGCGCTTCATGCACCGCACAATCAGGTGTGTGGCACTCTGGTTGCAGTTCTGGATGGCCTGGAGTGAGTGTGTATTTACAATTGCCTCCATTTTTCACCTGGCGCCTTTCCATAGCATCAAGCCTCAGCATGATTGTGTGGTCAGGTGTGGGCTGGGAAATGGGCTGTGGGCTGTGGGCTATGGGGAGAGCTTGGGCTGAAACATGGTGACCCATTGGAGGGGTTGTCAGAGTCTCTCTCTGATGACTGGGCCCGCTGTCCAGGTTGCATGCTGTCATGGCCAGGTGATGCTTGGGCGCCCTGTGCCTGTCGGGTGGGTTGTTCCACACTGGCTTCAGCACATCTGCCAGCAGCTGTGTCACCCGTCACAGGCAAATTGGCTGGCTGTTGGGGTGCAGATGGTGTTGTGATTCCTGAGGCACGTGGGCTGGGCACAAGACCTGCGCTGACACCAGCAGGTCTGCTTTTGCTTGGACCTGTGTGACATGGTGTCCCTTGTGCCTGCCCGTCCCGTAAAATGGTCCTTCGGGGGTTGTGCCCTGGAAACCCTGGTCATCAATGGGCCCTCATCCTCTTCTGCCTCATCCTGAGCCAGCTAAGAGCCTGTAGGGGTACAAATGAAGTGCTGTCAGGCATTGTGCGTTCCCGTGCATTGGCTTGCATGCGTCACATGCTATTTATCAGAGGGTCACCCCACACATGTGGCCAGAACGGTATGGTTGTGCGCGTATTTTCCTGTCGAGAACGGCAGTTACTCAACCAAATGTACAGGCTCCGAATGTAGCGAAAAACCATGGCAAGATCTACAGTATGTCACTGCCATAATCACATTGGATTAATTCACCGCATACTTGACAGAACCCAAACAAGAAGTCTGGAGACGTAAAATCACCTAAGAATGGGATCCGGTTTCTATTTGTAAGAAGTTCCACTATCCATGCTCACCAGTGATTCAAAGATTGGAGCGTGGTAACTGTTAAATCTATAACAGGAAGTACCCCTATGAGGACTGTTTAAGAGGTTGAACCCTACGCTGGATTAACAGACGCTACGGAACTCTTGTTCATGACGCATACACTGTTTTAGAATTCAGTCCCATGAAGAATTTCCTGAAATGTTGCCATAATAGATTGGGAATGAAACATGTCGGGACCAATTTACTGTGAGATCGTTTGCACAGTGACATTAGAGCAATGAGAGCAAAGAGATTAAGTTATACTAAAGAATCCAATAATGAATTAATGGGTTCGATACTAGACATAGGAATGTTAGATTGTCATAAATGCTATTCCTATTTCTTTTTCATATTACTTTATTTAGAGTAAGAGGTGTTTTTGGAAATTGGATATATATTTTCATTGTTTATTTGATTGTCAACCGTCTTGTAACCCAGCCCCCTTTTTTTTTTAAAAAAGGAGTATTTTAGCAAGATTATGTATATGTATTGTTTGACATGTGATTTAAGCTTTTAGAGAAATTGTGTAATAAAAGATAATTGTTCTATAATTGTAAACAGTGAGGTTTTAATGTTGATACTCACAAGTTTAAAATTCGTATCCAGTTGGGTATGGAACCTGGTGTAACAGTCCCCATGGTGTCCATTTAGTGGGTTCAAACTATTAGGGAAGAGTGAAGAGGTGAGTTTTTTGATGGTTGTATATGGACCATTGCATTCGACCACAGCAGGGTGGGTATGTTCGCAGCCGAATCTGTCTGACCCATGCCAGGTGCTCTTTGGCCCTTGTGCTGCCAAGACGGCCTGTCCATGCAGATGCAGCTGGCAGGATCACCCATGCCTGCAAGTGGCTCTGCATGGACATGCATTTTGTGGCATACTCTTATGGACATGGGCTGGCATCCAGGTCCGGCCTTAGCTTTTGCAGCGCATGGGGCGATTGTATGTGTTCTTGCACCCACACCTCCTCCCCTGACACCATACGCCTGGGGAGGAGCAGATTTTGTTGCATCGTCCAGGGCACTGCCATGGCTCTGTGGGATGCTGCTGCAGAGCCAGCGCAGGGATCAGTTTGGTTTGGTGCTTGACTCACTGCTCCCATGCATGTGCAGGGAATCCTACACTGCCATACGGCTCCGCTGCCATACCAGCATGGGACAGCCTTACATGGACCGGCACATGCTGGTTTGACAGCTGCACTATTTCGTGATTACTTACACCCCACACTCCTGCTGGCACTGTCAGTGCCAGCAGCCGAGTGGGGTGCATTACACTTCAATAAGGCCCATTCTGCACCTTCATACTCCACACCAGCTCAGGGGTGCACTTGGAGGTACCCCCGGCTGGCATGGTGGGGGGCTAATGTGGCACCCCAGCCGGTCACCATGACTGCCCAGGCCTGATGCTGGCCCTGCTGGCATCTGTCCCTGTCCATTGGGCCAATTGGTGCTATGGCACACTTTCTTTGGTTGGTCACATGCACTGTGCATTGGAGGGGGGAATGACTCACCTCCTGCCTCTTGGCTGCTGGCCCCCGCCTCCGCTCCGCCAACTTCCTCGATCCCTCTCCATGTCGAGGATGGTTCTCGCCTTCTCCTCTCACTAGGTGAGGGCAAATGGGCTCTGTGGTGCCGCCTCCTGTGGCCATTGCCTCCTGCCTGTGTTGGGAAAGGAGGCCCCGCACTCTGACCCAAAGGTCATTTCAGCGTTTAGGGTAGTCCACTGCATACCGGTGGGCCGTGCCTACCGCCGTCACCTTCTGGCTAATAGATAGCCAGATTGCAGTATTCTGCTGGCCAGATATTTACCTCTGGCGGGTGCCATACAATTCCTCACAATGACCAACCACCTCATCAGTGAGGACTTGGAGCTCCCCCTTGCTGAGTGTTTGCTTCCGAAGCCAGTGTTCAGGCACCTTCCCTCTGGTCCTCTCTTGAGACATGATTCCTGTGACTTGTAGGTCCGAATGACTACAGGAAGTGTGGTATTCAGGGTGGATTATGTTTTTCAAACTGGTCAATGCAATGCTTCCCATTCCAGCGATGATGCTATTTCCACCGGCGCTAATTGCGCCGATTGGCTGGCCGTAATGGTAATTTGGCACATTTACAGCCAGGGTGCCCTGTTTCAGCGCTACGCCTGGCAGAATTACTGTTACCATTGAGTGGTGTGCGCGTTCATGACACGTGATAGGGCGCTAATTACCGCTGGGATACCACCCTACTTGTGATGCCACTCGTCGACTGCGGACGTGACATCAGCTGTATATACATTACGTCACTGGTTCCCTGTATCTCATTTCCTTTTTTCCACGCGCTCAATATGCTGTTTTTCAGAACATTTTCTTTGTGAGAGAAATCATTTTTTGGTTGACGATTCGTCAAGATGTCTGGCCCCAAGGCTTCAGGTTTCAAACATTGTCAAGATGTTAATCATCAACCCGCATGGTATCTGTATGTGGTGTCTGGGGAGGGATCACAATGTCGAGCAGTGCAGTTCCTGTCAGCAGATAAACCTCAAGTCTATTAGGAACGGTTGCGAAGTTAGCGCTCATGCGGCTGCGTCAAAGTCCTTGCACATTTGACTGTTAGGTCGTCGTGCGAAGACACCAAAGTCTGCACACACGAAAAAAAGGAGGACGGGCACCATAAGAAGGCAAAGACGCGTTCACATTCCCGAAGCAGTGCACACCATTCGTCCTCTGCATCCTTCCAAAAAAGGAAAAGATGCCATTGAAGCAAACAGGACTCTGACTCATCAGAGGAACGGGGCAAGTGCGCCCAGCTCCAGTTCCCCCGAGGGAAGAGTGGGAGGCATTCAAGGAGCAAATGGTGAAGCTTTTTCAAAAAGCTGCCGCAGGTACGGCTCCTGTCTCAATGCTGCAGGCGAATATGGCACCAGTTGCGCCTGGAGGTTCTGGCGCCAATGTGACCATGTCAGGACTTCCGCCCTCGCGCTTAAATCACAATAACCGCAAAACCGATTCCGGCACCGACCCTTGAGGCACTTGCATTGAAAGCCCCTTTTGGAGTGATCCTATTGGTGTTGATGACAGTCCTTTGCCCCTAAATCTGGTTTGACGTTCTTTTACACAATGAGGTTGATCTAAGACTATGAAGGGGACTAGGTTCCTTTTTGCTTTGAGCCAATGACTGGGGGAGCTGGGTGGACTACGCAGATTTGCTGGCTCTAGCTGAAGGTTTGCACGAGGCAAGCGTACTTGGTACATCCTCCGAACTTGATTTGTGACAGACTGCTCCCTTTGGCCACCTTAATGCCCAGTACTGGAGAACTGTTGATAAGGTGGTTAAAGCCTTACGTCTGGGCACCCCGACCAAGCCCTTTGAGGCATATAAACTGACAGACACCTGGATAAAGGATCACAGACTGGGAGGGCATTACCATTTAATATTGCTATCTCAGATCCCATTATCACACTGTGGCAGGGACGGTTTAGGTGGATTTTACCGCAAACAAATGGTCGTAATGACCAAAAGTTCTGAAAATGCTACCACCAAAGGTTCCAACACCAAAAGTTCATACCTTTGGTGGTAGCATTGCAGGTAAGTATAATTTTTTTAAAAAGGACTGCGGGGGTGTCCCCCACAACACCCCGCTCACTATACTGTGTGGTATAGTGAGCAGGGTGTTGCGAAGGACACCCCCGCAGCACACCCATAAAACAAAAAAAAACAACAACAACAAAAAGTCCAAGTAACCACAGTAACATCTAGGCCAGCCACATCCACCTCCAATCGTCCCACAGACAGGGAATTTTAAAAAACGGACGCCTTTGCCAAGAAGATATTTGCCATTGGGAGCAATGCTCTGAATGCAGTCAACATTTCCTGCGCATTCGCAACATTTTCCCATGGACTGTGGAGGATCATAGTGGAAGCTGCAGGGCACCTCCCGGCTGGAGTGGTGAGAGGGTTTATGCGCATCATTGACAATGGCAAGGAGGTGGCATGTCAAGCGCTGCAGGCATGCCTGGACACTGCAGATTGCATAAACTGTGCTATTGGTACATCAATGTACTGCTGAGGTCGGCTTACCGCCACAGCGTTCTCACCTACCGTCCAAGCCAAACTTCTGGACCCTGCTTTTGATGGTGAGCAACTGTTCAGGCTGAAAGCCGACGAGTCTTTAGAGAAACTCAAGGACTCTAAATTAGCTGCCTAGTCGCTAGGTCTAACTGTGCAGCTCACTCCCAGGCAACCCTTCAACGTTTCCTCTCATGGTAGAGGTGACAAGAAGGTATGTCCCGTTTGGTAGAAGGGCACCGCTCCCGCAAGCCAGGCAAGGGCAGAGGTGTTTCTCGCGTTCCGTGATGGGACAGAGCGGCCTCTAGGGTGCCAGCTGACTGCGGAGGCTGGGGCGGCGGCACCTGCTAAGCCATTTTGAGTTGCCACATTTCTCTTGTTGGAGGGGGAGTCTCTGAGCACTGGGACAGGTGGGAGGAGATAACCTCTGATGCCTAGGCCTTGGAACTCGTCACATGGGGGCACTGTCTACCATTCCTAAGGAAACCACCAGACAGACTACCTCCCCCTCCACAACAACCGGGGCAGGAGCTCCAGGAGGATCTGAGGGCCCTGTTATTGAAGGGTGCCATAGAAGAGGTGCCACCCGAGCAGAGGGATCGGGTTGGTAGTCTTGCTACTTTCTGGTACCCAAGGAAGGAGGACTCCATCCCATCCTGGACCTCCTGAGTAAGGACAAGTTCAGAATGGTGACGTTGAAAGAAATTCTCCAGGCTTCACAACTACAGGACCGGTTGATGTTGCGTGCCAATCCATCGGAAACACAGGCGATTCCTGTGATTCGTCATCGGCGGCACTCACTATCAGTTCAAGGTACTTTCCTTTGGCTTAGCCTCAACGCCCAGGGTTTTCACCAAGCTGATGGCAGTGGTGGGGGCGCACGTTTGGAAATCAGGTGTTCACGTATTCCCATACCTGAACAAGTGGTTGATCCAAGGAAGGTCTCTGGAGCAGGTATAAAATCCACTCGAGGAAACCTGCTGTCTGCTTCACAGTTTGGGCTTCTCACTAAATTTCCAGAAGTCCAACGTAACACCAGCGCAGAATCTCCAATTCATCAGAGAAGTCCTGCACACATGAGTGTGACAGGCTTTCCCCCCACCCCCCTGAAGAATGAGTCACCAGTGTCAGGCAAACAGTCAAGCATTTCCAAGAGTCAATACAGTCTTGCCGTGGCTTCCTTCCTCCACCTCTTAGGTCTCATGGCTTCCTGCTTTCTTCTGGTGCCAGAGGCCAGACTGCGGATGCGATCTCTGCAGTGGCTGCTGAGGGGTCAGTGGTCCCAGTACTTCTACGCCATGAAGGACATTCTCTAGGTGACTAGGTCTGTGGCCAACAACCTTTCTTGGTGGGCTAGTAGAGTGAACATAACTGCGGGGGAACCCTTTTGGCCACTGTGGCTTTAGACCCAGGTGATCACGTCTGTATCCCTGAAGTGTTGGGGCGCTCACTGTGCAGAACTACAAGTGAGTGGTGTGAGAAACCTGAAGGTGTCTCACCGGCTAGTCCCTGGGGATCTGTCATCCAGGTGGCCAGGACATGGCCATTGCTTTTGGATCCAGTGCCTGGGGGTGGACCAGTGCAGGAGGATCACCTGGGAGAGGGGTCTTCGGGGAGTGGAAGTGGGACATTGGATGGCAAGACGTGGTATTCCCTTCCCTGTAACACCTTTACCCCACCCTAACAGGTAGGATACTTACAAACTCAACCCCTGCCCCCTTTCCCAACATGAACACTTTCTCACGGCCAGCTCACTGTGAGAGAAAACGGACTAACACCCGAGCCGTATACCTGACATGTCCCAATACAATGGTCAGGCAGGGTCAGACAATTACTAACCATTACACACACCTGACTTCCTACGCACTTCCCCACACGGATAAAAAGCAGAGTACGAAAGCACACTCTGAGCAAGGCAAAGCACATGGGGAAGCAACAGTTCCAAAATGGCAGTTTAATACAAGGCGAAAGTCGGCAAGAGCGAAGAGGATCACAGGGAGCGAGGTGCCCTTGACCTTATCAACGAAAGACTGTTACGTTCATAAGCCTTCGAGAATAGAAAACATAAGACCAGAATCAAGGCTGAAGGACATCAGCGGAAGAAGAAGCAGTCCCACTGGAGGAACCATTCTTCCTTGTCCAGAAAAAAGAAGAGGCATCATCGCCATCGTCGGGACTCTGATTCATCGAGCGAGCGAGGTAAGCCGTCGACGGGTCCTACTACCCGCCAGGAGTGGGATAAATTTAATACCTTCATGTTGGAAATGTTTAAGAAGCATGCTGCAGAAGGTGCGGTTAAACCCCCACACCCCCTCACAGCAGACTTCGAAGGTGTCAGCGGCGCTTGGTACTCCCACCCCTCACATGCCCCAGTGCAGACTCCGTCGGCGTTGATGAAACCATCGACACCGAAGGAAGTTTCTTGCCCATCGATGTCTGGTCCCTCCTGTGCTGCCAGAGCTGTTGAGGCTTCGAAAATATCATGCTCGGTTAATGTCGACAACAATCTTATCAGTGCCGAGAGACAAATCTTACACCCCTCAAACCCGGTCCGACTTTTTGGGCACCATGTCGAGTATTTTCGGAGCAGATGACACGGCAGATAAAGGGGATGTCAATAACCAATTGCTGCAACTCGCTGAAAGGCCTCCATGAGGCTAGTGGTCTGACACTTCACCACTAGACTTCCACCAAAGCCAACCCTACACCCATAACTACACCAAATTCAGGGCTCTAGTAGAAAGGGTCATTGATCCCTTCGGTTTGCATTCCTCTGCAACGGCTGTGTAGGGGATTCGACCGTACCAATATTTTGGACGATGGTCCGGTAACTGAGCGCAAAATGCCTCTAAACCCCGCAATTGCTGACCCTCTGATCGTGCTGTGGCAGCATCCTTGTACAATTCCCCTGGTTAGCTCCACTATATCTGGGAAATAAAGGCCGGCTAGAGGAGACCCTTCATTCCTCTCCTCACACCCTTCCCTGGAAGGGCTTGTTATGTAGGCTGCTACAGTCTCCTTCAGACCAGCTTCTTCCACTTCCACTCTGCCACCCGATAGGGAAGCGAAGGAGGTTGGCGCCCTAGCCAAAAAGGCATTTACTTCAGGCAGTATTGCCTCATTCCTGAAGGATTCGGGTAGGGTGAGGGAGTTACAGCCACTGACTGACTTCCTGCTGAGACCAGCAAGGGTATCTCCTTCAGCTCCTGTGGATTTGTCGAGAAAATCCCCTTGCATCTATACCAGTTCTAAGGATGACCTTCCTGAGGATTTCTACTCTGACCATGAAGGTGGCCAGGGGCCCATGTCCCAGGAGGAATCTCCTTGTCATGAGCCATACCAGCCGTTTGCCCCTCCAAGGAGTCTACCAGAGCCAAGTGATATGTCACTGGACATCCTCACCACCCTGCACACTTTGGTCGTGGAAATTCAACAAAAGCTGCCTACTGTTCCTGTGCCAGGTCTGGCCGAAGTCATCCCAGGCAACCAGCCAGGAGTCTTCACTGGCCAAAGCGTCAGCCGACGCCGCCCCATAGCGCACCGGTCGCATTTGGATCTAGACTTGTGGCCTTGACACCAGTGGAAGAAGAGCCAATGCGCACAGACACTGGGACTGACACAGATACCACGGCTACGCATACTGAGGAGTATGAAGATTATTTTATTTTTGCATTTATTAAGCGCATTAACCCCAGAGGCATCAAGGCGCTGGTTACATTAGATAGGAAAAGGTAAGGTGTTCCAGGACTTAGAGGCTCTGACCGGGAAGCTGGAGCTCCCCCTCACCCCCCGCTTTTGCATCTGAAGCGAAGTATAGTAAATTGGTGAGAGTAGGAAGACCGAGTGGCTCTGGCTGATTGAACTTTGGGGAGTTTTTGGGAGAGATATTTGGGCGCAGAGTTGGAGAGGCATTTATGCGTGATTGCTAAGGTTTTGAATGTAATGCACTCTCGAATTGGTAGCAAGTGTACTTTTTTTCTTGCTGCCGAGATGGGATCACCTTTCGGGATGTTGAGTGCAGCTCTGAGGGCATTGTTTTGAATGATTTGCAGTTTGTTAATGTTGCGTGAGGAGGTACCTGCAAATAGGATTTTACAATAATCCAATCTGGAGCCAATAAGTGCTCTAGCAATGGTGACACAGTTATCATGGGAAAGGAAAAGGTCTGCATGCATTGAGTAATTTGGATGGTTGTGCAGCAGAAGAGATGATCGCATTCACCTGCCTGGATAGACACAGTGTTGCATCGAGGTAACGCCCAGAGTCTTGACGTTGCTGGACACTTGGATGATATTGCCCTCTATAGTGAATGATTTATATGAGTGATCGAGCTTTTTAAGTGATGTTTGGGAACCCACCAGAAGCAGTTCCGTCTTGTCCTTAAGGCACAGGAGGTGAGAGGCCATCCATGCCTTAATGATGTGGTATACTAAAGTCAGATTTTTGGAGTCAGCAGTTTAGTCACCAGTGAGTGGGAGGAGGATCTGCATGTCGTCTGCATAGTTGGTGTAGGAGACTCCTTTGCCATCTAGAAGGTCAAATAAAGGTTTAGTGAAAATAATGTATAGTGTCGGGAGACGCAGGATCCTTGCGGGACTCCACAAGTGACAGGGCTGCCGCATTCGCTGAAAACACTCTCATGGTCCTGTCAGATAGAAAGGAGGCTTTCCAGGCAATGTCACTCGGGGAGAAGTGAGCTGCTGTTGCTAGGTGGTTATACAGGATTTGATGGTCTACTAAATGAAAGGCAGCCAAGAGGTCGAGTAGCAGGAGTAGGGCAGTTTTACCAGAGTCTTTAATGATGTCCAACTGCATCTTTAAGTCCAAGATGCTGATTCTATGCCAAAACCTGGGCGGAATCCTGATTGGCATAGCCCCAGGAGGTTGTCGGATTCCAAGTGGGTCTGGATTTGAAGGTATGTGGCATGATCCAGAATTTTAAGAATTTTAAGAAGAAAAGTGGACAGTGGTAGTTTGCGGGATGTCTGGGTAGGTATTTTTAGGAGAGGACGGACCCATGCATCCTTCAGATTCTTGGGTACAGAGCACGACGAGGAGGCGGCATTGATAAGGGTGGTCATAATGGGCGTGAGAGATTTGGCACAGTCCTTGATGACTGTTGCAGGGCAAATATCTCCCTGGTAACGCAAAGGTCTAAGCCCTTGGATGATCGGGGTGACCTCCCGTTCCGAGACCAGTTTGAAGTCGAAGGGGGGTGATTCAGGTAAAGGCGCTTGGGGCCCAGCCCTTAGGGTGGTGGTGGGGTGGTGCTGCTCGGAGTGTTTTTTTCTTTTTAGGTGATCCTCGTTTTATATATTGGTGCACCAGGAGCTACCCTGAGTGCAGATTGTTCAGGTGGGCACAGGGCTAGCCAGCTCACGCAGTAGATTGAAAAACTCTCTTGCGCTGGTATTATAGGTAGAGCTCTTTTCAAGGATGAGGGCCTTTTTGTATTCCTTGGCAGCCAGGATGAAGCAGGCTTTGTTAGTTTAGTGGGGTTTTTATTTCACATTGTTTCCGCCTTACGTTTCAGTAGGCAGAGCGCTTTGAGTTCAGGGGGAAACCAAGCGTTGCACTGTGCGACAGCTTTGGCTTTCCTCAGTATGAGGGGTGATAACTTGATAACTTGTGTTAGTGTTTGATTGTAACAGTCTACCAGTGCGGCTAAGTCATTGCCAGGGATCTGAGGGTGGAGTAGGCATCCGCCAGTGGCAAAATGTGGTCTTTGGTGATATTTCTGTTGCTCCGCGTGGCAGTTGGGGGTCGGTGGGGGTGTTGTCGAGTGTCTTCTGAGGACTAGACACTGGTATGGTGAATAGGATGATGTTATGATCAGTCCAGGGACATGACTGATTTAGAGATGATCGAGATGTTGCAGTTGAGGTTTACCAGCCAGTCTAAGTTTCTGCCTTTGGAGTGCGTGGAGCTCAGGATCCGTTGGACAAAGCCTAGCGCATTGAGAGAGTTGACTAGGTATAAGGCATTAGGATCCAACTCATCATTGAGGCCAAGGTTAAAGTCGTTGGGTCTGGGACCACCACACACAATTAGGACTACAGGTGTAAGTCAAACCAACCTTTGGTATAAGTCTGTACCACACAGTTTTGGGTAGCGAGTTTAGCAGCCAGGCTTAACTCAAAATTGAATGTGAGCAGTACAAGTCATTACACAGAGGACTTTCAATCACAGTGGTTCTAGTAGACACTTGTACTCAAGGTGTCTTGGTAAAACACTTATTAATTGATTGCACAATCATTTAGAAAACATTTCACTAAAAGGAGGCCACTTAATATTATATACCAATACACTTCAATACAAAACTCTAAAATTTTGAGACATTTTGAGCTCCTCTGAAATAGGAGCCAAATGGCAGTTCATTTACTTAGAAGTGAGGAAGTGAGCAAAAAGGCATAAGGTAAGTAGAATAGATCACATATACTTGTTAGACAATGCAAATAGTTTCAGTTCACCATAAGAGTTCAATTCAAGTCAATAGGTCTAGGCCAAAGTCAATGGGCTAGTGTTCTGGATAGGAAAGAGCAGTTCTGGTATCAAACGGTAAAGTCTTTGCAAAAGTTCTCATATGTTGGGTCACAAGTTGGGAAAGTTTCACGAACTTTCACCGCGAGAGTGGCGTTCTCTCAATCGGGTTGGCACAGTACCTTAGTATGTAGAAACAAATGCAACTGAAGTAGTTGGTTCCTAGCAGTTCCTGCATATCTCACTGTTCCTGAGCCCCAGTCGTGGGGACAAGAGGGAGGACGTCGGGGGACTCCTGCACTGCACGGGATCGTCGGAAAACGCAAACAAAATGGAGTCACTTCAGTTCCAGTAGCTGTAGATTCAAGCACACCAGCTGGTGTCCCTCTCCCTGGATAATCCTAACCAGCCTTGGGAATGGAATCCAGGTGGCTTATGAGTTGATTGGTCCCACCAACTCAAAGGGAGAAGTCGTCTTTGAAGGAGCTTCTCTGTCGAGATGAACTTGGCAATTCGGACCTGCAGCAGGGCTTCAACGGTCCAGGAGTTGTAGCAGCCGTCCTCTTCCAGCTCTTCTTCGGTTCTTTCGTTCTAGTGGTCGACTCTGCTTTCCAGTCCAAGAGACTTGCCTTTTAAACAGTTCTCTCCCTTTCATTCCAGCCTAGCTGTCACTCACCCAGCAGGGTGGCTGTCCTTGCCGGACAGTCAGCCAGCCAATCATGCCAGAGTGCATTTGGGTCTCCTAGGAGACTAAGCACAGGGAGTTTCGGGCGCCTCCCTCACTTCCTGGCCACCCCAGACACTGACGCCAGAGGCGGTCTTCAGTCCTGGAGCCCGCCAAAGGCATACAAACAAAGGGACCAAACCTGGTTTGGGTTTGGTGTGCAGAGACAAACACTAGAAGGACTTTTCCAAAAAGAAACAGCGAAAAAAGAAGACCGGACCCGTTTAAACAAAGGGGCTTAAAGCGCCATCTTGAAAAACATGGCTCCCGTGAGTTTTAGCTACCGGTGTTCGCGGTCGGGAAAAATCATGGTAGTTCGTTGTAAAACCACTGCCACCAGCCTTTTCAATAGGAAAGGGTAGCATTTGACTGCTACATGAGTATTTAGACACAGGGCATACTATGTAACCCCTCCAGCACTCCATTGTAAGATGGTGTGTGCTGGATCTAGGAATTTTGAAAGACTAGTAAAGTCAATTTCACTTTACATTCTCTAGGAAACAGTAGTTTATCCCAGAGAAGGTATCTAAACCTTTGGGAAGTCTGAAAGACATCCCTGTGTCACTGCACAGTGGGTGCTGTGTAACACACATGCGGAGGATGCCTATGGAGTTATCTAAAACTCCATAATCAAAGAACACAAGTGTAAAACACATCAAAATACATGAAAGAGTGGGAACAAAAGGCTCACACTCTTTCCAGGTAAAAAAAATCAAGTCCTCAAAATCCAGCAAAGTTGCTGGGGGTCTCTAAGGTGAAGGGAATTGGCACATTTATGAGAATTCTCCCTAACAGTCGTCACCTAACAGTATGGCTTTGGAGGAGGGTTTGGCATTAGCTAGGCGGTGCGAGACGTCCTCTTTCATTGAGAAGAGAGGGCCATGGGCACAATATACCACATGTATAGTGATCATGGAGGTGTGAGACAGGCTCAATTTCATTGTCAAGAGTTCACCAGTAGGGAACACAGTATTGCGTATTTCTCAGAGGGGTAATGAGTCCCTAGCTATGAGGGTGTCACCACCACCTCTAGTATCCAATATATCCTCACAATAGATGGCATGTTTAGGTGGGATAGCAAGGGACAAAAAAGGTTGGTCCAGCGGCAGTGTGGAGCCATGTTTCAGAGATGGCTAAGATATCAAGTTTATTGTTCATGATGAGGTCAGCAATGTCCAGTGCATTCACTAGGGCTGCCTTTAGGGGAGCTGCGGTAGGTTTATTAATGGACTTGCATAATGTAGCTGCAGTGAGTGGAGTACAGTGCATAGGGTTGCCGTGTACCACAGTTGTGATGGTTTCAATTTAGGGGGAGCAGCGCACTGTGAGGAGGCTGAAAGGGGATGGAATAGAGTTGTCAGGCCGAGTGTCCCCGCAGATGGGGACCCTCCGGATGTTGACGAACCTGTCAGGGCTCTGCCACCGGCTGAAATTGTCTCCTTCCACGCCATCATCTCAAAGGCGCCCAAACTCTTCAGTCTGGTGCTGGAGGAAAAGAAGAAAGAGGGTATCCTCTTTCAATGACGCAAGTCCTCAAGGAAGACCATTGTATCGGTTCCGTTGTTGGATGACGTTTGGAAGGAGGGATTGGCCCTTCTGAAAACTCCAAGTACCACTCCATCAAAACAGGACAGGCTGGAGAAGAAATACTGGGTCCTGGACTCAGCTCCCAGTTGCTCAGCCTTCTCCGAACTCGGTGGTGTCTGCCGCCGCCAGGAAGTGCTCGTCTAATCCCACGTCTGCTTCCATAGTGCCCCCGGAGCAGGTGGGCAAGAAGCTAGATGCGGCTGGCAAGCGCATCATCTTCACCGCAGCTTCCATCCTCAAGGCTGCCAAAGCCCTCGCCATCCTCTCTCGCTACGGCGGGAACTTTGATACAAGCTTGGGCCGATACTAGATTTCCTTCCTGATGACAAGAAGGCCCAGCCACTGGCCCTATTCCAGAAAGGTGAGGTGGCTTTGGATCACACGATTACTGTGGCGATGGACGTAGCAGACTCAGGGTTCTGCCAGATGGGGAATGGCGTGGCCCTTCGAGCGGATGTGCAATCCAAGATCTCCAGATCCTCCAAGGAGTGCACTACCCCCTATTATCAGCCCTCCCACTCCACCACCCAGAAAGCCTCCATGGGCAGCTTCCAGGCCTACAGCAGCAGAGGCCATCGTCGTTGTTGTCCACAGGCCAGGACACAGACACCCAAGCAGGCCTCAACTGGCTGTGAATTCACACCCCCACTTTCGCACCCCAGTGGGATGACGGCTATCGAACTTTGTCAAGCAATGGAGAAGAAAGATCACAACGGACGAATGAGTGCTGGACATTCTTCAGCAAAGACACGCTTTAGAATTTGAACACAGGTGCTGTGATGAATCCGCTGTACTCATCACTGATTTCCTCAGCAGTGACCTCCTCCCATGTGGTATGGGGACGGAGGCTGCTACCTGAACCTGCCCTTGGGGGCGGCTGTGTGAGGGAGGATCATGTGGGAGGGAACAACTGCCAGGGGGAGGTGGTGCCTCTATTGGATGAGACAAGGGGCCTCATCAGGAGTCACCGCAACTCGGTCAGGTGCTATTAGCGCCGGATCATGAGTAGCGGTACAGCTACTCATTCCCCATTCCTATGGAATGGGGAATGAGTAGTTCCCATTCCCCAATAGGGCGCTATTACCATTGGCGGTAATTGCGCCAGTGGTAATAGGGCCCGAAAACAGCCGAAAACATGCAGTAAGGGGACATTATTACCTTCAGCAATAAGCTGGAGGTAAAACTCCCACTTGCCCGATTGGGCCAACCCTTAAATGCGGCGGCAATAGCGTTACTGCTGCATTTAAGGGCTATGGCCCAACTCATGATAAGGCCCAAGGTATCCCCCCCCCCCTTTCCCCTGAGGAAGACCCTATAATACCCAAGGCCCCCAGTACGAAGAGGAACTGTTGGATAAAGAGACACTTTTGCCATGTTACCTACAAATCCTGGGGAATGGGAACCACCATCTGGACCCAAGGGTCTTTCCTTGAAAACCATTTTTGTTGGCGTTATCTGTATATTTGTGGTTGTGAACACGTTTTTGTTAATATCAAGTCAACGACATTTCCTTGCACCCGTTTGTTGTTTTATTTCTAGTGTGAGGGTCGGCTTAGAATGGTTTGGACACAAGGACAGTGTTACTGACTATTTAACACAGAAAAATCTTTAGTTTTAGTTTTCTAGGTAGGGAAATTCCTCTTTGAGAATAGGGCTAGAGAGGTGTTTTCCAACCCACTTATCTTTAATAAAATCTCTGACTTTGAGAATAACACAACTTTGTGTCCGCCTCTCATTTCTGACCCCTCACAATGCCCCTGCATAACTCCTGTGGCGCATCAAGACTATAACATGGCCCAGCTGCTACAGGGGTTTCGGACCATGATGGAAAAAGGGGCAATAGAGCCAGTCCCTCAGCGGCTCCGGAGTATACTCCACATACTTTCTGCTACAGAAGAAGTCAGTAAGGTGGCGACCGATTCTAGACTTGCAACGCCTAAACAAGTACTTAAAGTCACAAAGGTTCAAGATGGTCACTTTTCAGCACATGAACAACCAGCTGGAGGAAGGGGATTTTATGGCAAATCTGGACCTAGAGGACGCATGCTTCCACATCCCCATTCATCGACAACTTCTGAAGTTCATGCGTTGTGTAGTCCAAGGATGGCACTACCAGCTCCAGACCCTGCCCTTTGGCCTGTTGTCAGCTCCAAGGGTATTCACAAAATGCTTGGCCCAGGTAGCGGCGCACCTACGCCGCAAGGGCATACACATCTACCCCCCACGTCTGGCTCATTCGCGCCTGCTCTCACGTCCTGGAGACACAGCACACAGCAGAGACCAGACAACTTCTGACTTTGCTGGAATGTGCGATCAACTATCTGTAGTCCTGCGTGGTGCCATCACAGAACGCTCTACTTCCTAACCCTCTCTCCAGAGAAAACAGAGCAATACTGCACCATGACCCAATGTCACTGAACCTCACAGCCTGGCTCCTCTAACCCTATCGGCTGGGCACTATGCCCTGCCGCTGGAGTGCAAGATGATCTTGGGCAAGCCCAGAGCTTCCTCAACGTTGTCTTGTTACAGTCACAAATGGAAGTGCTTCACTGTGTGGTGCAGTACCCAGAAGATTACGCCTCTGCGGATAATGGCCCTGCAGCTCCTCTCATACCTGCTTTTGCTGGCCACAGTTGAGCTGACTCACACCTCCATCAAGGTTCATCTGGCTACCATATCCTGGTACACGCGGGCACCAGGCAAGCCCTCCCTGTGCTCGCGCAGGCTCATCAAGGAGTTCCTCGAGGACCTCTTTAGCCCTTTTCCGCCGGTTAAGGCTCCTGCCCTGGCTTGGCAGCTCAACAAAGTCTTGACTAGGCTCATAGGGCCTCCATTTGAGCTGATGCATCGGGCCCCTCTGAAGTTTCTCTCGTGGAAGACTGCTTTCTGGAGGCCATCACCTCAGCCAGGCGAGTCAGAGAGATCCAGGCCCTCTCCTGCAAGCAGCCTTATTTGACCTTCCACACTACAAAGGTGGTGCTGCAGACCCTGGTTCTACCAGTTTTCTTTCTGAACCCTTCTCCGCCTGCTGAGAGGGCATTGCATTTGTTGGACACTACTTGTGCCTTGACGTTTTATGTGGCATGCACAAAGGATTTTCAAAGGACGTCTCAGCTGTTTCTCCATTTTGGACCTGTGGGACATGGGAAGGCCATGTGTAAGGCTTCAGTATCCAGTTGGCTCTCCAGCTGTTTCATGCACTGTCATCGTCTGGCAAACAACCTCTTCCAGGCCAGACGAGAGCCCACTCCACCAGAGCCATCACAGCCACGACAGCGTTTCTCTCTGGCGTTCCCCTGCTCGACATTTGCACGTGGAGGTCCACCCACACCGTCACAAGATTCTACTGCGTTAACAGGGATTCCAGCGAGGAGTCCTGGGTCGGCCAAGCTGGGCTACGCAACCTGTTTATTTGAGGTGAGTCTGTTCCAGGGGTAAGTGTACTTCTTCTGTTGAGCCTTGCCACATCCCGTGGTTGTGTTTATCTACTGCTGTGTAATCGTATTCATGAGCATGTGAATCCATGCAAGACCCCATGCTGGAGAAGGAACTAGTTACTTACCTGTAACTCTTGTCCTCCAGCATGGTTCTTGCATGGATTTAAGTGCCAACACCCCTCTTTCCCCTCTGGCTCTTCTTGGTTCATGCTGCCACTTTACCTGCGCAACCAAATCTGAAGATGGCCACCAGGGGTGGAGCTTAGGAGGACGAGTGTCATTGGCTGGGGGCAGTATGACCTAAAGGACAATGATCGGATATAGAGGAGACAAGCTGTTTTCAGTATAAAGCAAAAGTGCTTTTTTACTGAGTATTCCCAGCCCGACGACTGGGAATATTCATGAGCATGTGAATCCATGCAAGACCCATGCTGGAGAACAAGAGTTACAGGTAAGTAACTAGTTCCTTCTAGCTGCTCCCTCAAATGCTGACAGTTCTGCAAGCCCTTAACATGTACATTTGCCCCACCCCTTCCATGGAGGAGTTCTCTGCCTCCCAAACTATAACATACTTTGCACATGAATTGGGGTGCATCCCTCCATGTCACAAAGAGCAAACTATTTTTTTAATTCAGTCTATATTTGTGTATCTCTATGCGTCTCTAGTATTTATTTTTGTACTGAACATTTTCTCTGGAGATAGTTTTGGGTGAGGTGTATTCGATGACTTTCTTTGGGCTTTATGTATTGTGTGGTAGAGATTGACTCTAGTTTAAAAGAATTGATAATATTCTGTGCCCTTAGAAAAAATAGTTTCCAATGGCATGCAGATACTGTCGGTTGATAACCCATTCCCTGCTCATGAGTCCTGGTAGTAATATTCTTGGTTTGTTAAAAGCTTTACATTTCTCTTTTCAGGGACAGTGTTTCTACAGCTGCCATATTCGAAGCGCAAGTATACCACAGGAACGCAGCGTCGGCGCCGCAATTCCACAAGCTCCACCAATCAGAACATGTTTGGTGAAGAACGAATTGGTTACAACTGGGCTTACAACGCCATGCTTACTAAAACCTGGCGTTCGAGTGCCACTGGAGATGAGAAGTTTGCTGACCGGTTGCTGAAGGACTTAACAGACTTCTGCAATAACAAAGACAATCGGCTCTGCTCGTTCTGGACTGCCTGCTTAGACAAAATGCATGCTAGCGCCCCCTAGAGAACCAGGTGTGTTCGCTCAGTGAAATTAAAGTGCCATGAACCCTCGATGGGGGACATATAAATCATGGTGTTAATCCTTCAAAGGATGGAAGGGCAAGGTGCAATATTTGCTTTTGCTTCACACGCACCTGCTGTTGATCGGCAGTTGCTTTCAGTCGACCTCCAGTGTCTGATGAAATACCATGAGCCTCTGGCATCAGGCTGTAATTAGCCAGACTGAATGATAAGGCCACCCAATACATCAACCATCAACCAAGCCAGACTATTGGATTGCCAAACAATGCACCAATATTAGGCATTAGGAGGTAGACGTCACTGTGATGTTGTGAAAGAGGTCCATCAATGTGCAAGGTGACACAGCATCCTTTAGTATAGACTTCAGCTCCAATGCATCTGACCTGCCAAAAACCCGTCCACTTTCATTTTTGTATGGAAATGTATGTGTGTGTATTTGCCGACAAAAAGAACAGGAGGGTTGTCACAGCTGTTTTTTAAACAGAAACAAGTGCCTATTTCTACGAACTAAAAATAATTAAAAGAAATACAAAAGGAAAGTTCAAGTGGTTGTTCACTGCATGCTTAGGGATCACCTTCTAATACTATAAAGTAGGGAGTATGCACACAGATATATCTATACTTGGGTGCAGGTTTAATTTATACGTTGTTGCACATTTTGACACAGCATATAGGAACCAAATCAAAGTAATTCAGATTGCAATACTATAATAATCCAGTAATCATACCCAGGATTAAGCTTCCTACAGGCACCAACAGTCCTTTCCCCTTCAGAGCTTTCAAATCAATTGAAGGGGTGAGGCAGAGTTGGAAGGAAGTGGAGGGGTGTTAGAAAGGGATATACATGCGAACAGTCACTGTAGGGTGACAAATTGGTTGGGGTGAAGTGTATACCTTTACATGATCTTATTGGTTTCAGGTTGACTTTTATACAATATGTATTATTATGAACACAGACAATCCTCTTCAAAATGTTCTGCCCCCAAAATTCCATTGAGTTGTATTTAATGTTGGATTCAGTCTCAACTAATCACCTCTTTCAATGGATTGCCTTTCTCCCGCAGATTTCTTATCTGATATCCTCATCCACCTCTGCTGCTTGGACATAGGGGGGCGTGGTGGACCTCGACCCGGCCAACGATGGTAGATCCGTCTTGCTCGGTTCTCGATCGTCCGCTCCGGACATTATGCCAGGCATCGTATAAATAACACGTCACTACGCCTTGTCTATCAGTTCCTTTTTTCCACACACTCGACACGATGTTCTGAGGAACAGTGTTATCGAGTCTTCAACTCTTTTTATTGACTGATTTTCGTTAGATTCGCTTTTTTCTCAGCCGTGAGATGTCCGCGCCTCGGATTTTGGGTTTTAAACGATGCACTGATTGTGACTCTAAGTTGTCGATGACCGACCCACACGTCATGTGTGTAGTGCCTCGCACGGACACCGAGGGGTGCATGTTGTGTGCTAAAATGAACCCAAAATCTGTGCATGAGCGGGCAGCCAAACTCGCATTGGGCCAACTGCCGTCAAAATCACCTGCGTGGGCGACCATCTGACCCTCTGCGGTCGAGACCCAAAAAAGAGAAAGATCGGCGTAAGACGAAGAGGTGGTCTCACTCGAGGAGCCATTCTTCCTCATCGTCGTCTCACAAGAAAAAAAAAGTACCACCAGCGCGATTCTGACTCCTCGAGGGAATGAGGTAAGCTGTCGGCTGGGCCGACCACTCGGTAGGAGTGGAAAGAGTAAAAACCCAAATTTGTTTGACAAATGCGCAGCTGTAGGTGCAGGTGCGCCCTCCACCCCCCCCAAGCAACAGGCCTCAGTGGCAGCAGCAGTGCTCAGTAGCCATTCCCTCACGCAAGCCCCGTTGCTGACACCATCGGCGTCAGGAAAGCCTTCGAGCTTGATGCCGAGAAAGGCACCTAAACCCTTGATGCCAGGACCTTCTCGGGAGCTTCAGGGTTTGGGCGTCTGACACCTCTTTGGTGCCCGAGGCCCGTTCAACGCCAACAGCCATTCTGACACATTGAGGGATAAACCCTCAGCACCGACTATCGGTGACTAATCTTTTGTCCCACTCTCCCAGGCCGATTTCTACTGCTCCATGGCGTGAATCTTCAGCGCCGATGGGGGAGATAATCAAGGGGACATCAATCCTGTGTCTGCAGGGGCAGGTGGTGTCGACTCCTTCGACAACCAGGCAGATCTCCTGGCATTGGCACAAGGGCTCCATGATGCCAGCGGGCTGTTCACATTCCCAAATGTGGAATTAAAACAGTGCCAGCCTTACAACCATACCCATGCTAAATGTCGATCGCTAGTGTATAGGGTGGTCAACACTTTAGGGCAGAATGCTGCAGCAGTGCCAGCCAAGGGATATGAATTGACGGACATCCTGGACAAGGGTCCGGTTACGGAAAGACATATGACACTGAACCCGGCAATTGCAGATCCAGAAGTCTCTTTGTTGCAGCATCTCTGCTCCATTCCTCCGGTCAGCTCCACTATGACTGGGAAGTACAGGCTGTCAAGAGGAGAACCATAATTTTTGTCTTCTCACCCTTCTCCAGAAGGTCTTGTGCAGGCAGCCACAGTTTCCACAAAGGCGTCCTCTAACTCGAATCTGCCTCCTGACATGGAAGTTAAGAGAATAGATGCAATGGCAAAGAAAGTTTTCACGTCTGGCAGCATGGCATTGAAAGCCACTAACGTAGCATGGGGGTTGGCCAAATATTCCTTAGACCTATTGGAAGGTGGTAGAACATGCAACCAAATACATCCCTGAAGGGGAGCTGCGCGATGGCTTTGTGCAGCTGGTGGAAGATGGGAAGAAGGTGGCCAGGCAGTCACTGCAAAATGGGCCTGGACATAGCTAACTGCGTAGGCCGTTCAATGGGATCGGCTGTGGCAATGAGGAGACAGGCCTATTTACGATCTTCAGTCTTTTCGCCAAACGTCCAGAACAGATTGCCGGACATGCCCGTTGAGGTTACATTTCTTTTCAGCCAAAAGGCCAACGACTACCTAGACAAATTTAAGGAGTCAAAGATCGCCGCAGAATCGATGGGCCTAACTGCGCAGCCAGCCAAGCCTACCTTCTGCTTTGCCTCTAGGGGCAGAGGCTATAGTCGTTACGTGCCTTACGGCAGGAAGGCGCAGCTCCCGCAGTCCAGGCACGCTTCTCGTGTTCCGGACTGGGCAGGGGGGCTTCCAGAGGCTAGCAGGCATCAGCAGGGGTGGCTCCGCCCTCTAAGCTGCTTTGATTTCCCCTCTCACGACTTACCGGTTGGTGGGCGGCTGTCAGAGCATTTGCCCCAATGGCGGAAGATTACCTCTGATGCCTGGGCCCTGGCGCTTGTGCGGTGGGGTTACTGTCTACCCTTCTTAAGGAAACCGCTGAACAGACCCCCACCACTTCCAGCCAGCTGGGACAGGAGTACCAGGAAGAACTGCGGGCCCTGTTGTTCAAGGGTGCTGTGGAATAGGTATCTCCCGAGCAGAGAGGTTTGGGCTGGTATTCCAGGGTACCCTAAAAGGGAGAGGTCTCTGTCCAATTCTGAACCTCAGGGCCTTGAACAAGTTCCTGAGGAAAGACAAGTTCAGGATGGTGATGTTGAGATAAATTCTCTAAACTCTCGAATTGCACGACTGGCTGGTGTCAATAGATCTGCAGGATGCTTATTTCCATGTGCCGATACATCGCAAGCACAGAAAGGTCCTGTGGCTCCTCATAGGGGACAAGCACTATCAGTTCAAGGTGCTGCCCTTTTGGTTGACCTCCGCTCCAAGGGTCTTCAACAAGCTCATGACAGTAGTCCCTGCTCACCTCAGGAGATCAGGTGTCCACATATTCCCGTACCTGGACAACTGGATGATTCGAGGGAAGTCGGCAGAGCCGGTATCTCACCTGGAGTGTTACGCCTCGGCAGGCCCGC
Source organism: Ambystoma mexicanum (assembly GCF_040938575.1). Lineage (NCBI taxonomy): Eukaryota > Metazoa > Chordata > Amphibia > Caudata > Ambystomatidae > Ambystoma > Ambystoma mexicanum. The sequence continues at coordinate 1,557,093,379 of NC_090932.1, forward strand.
AGGAGGGTTATTGCCCTCCGTAAGGGTATGCGTCATATTGCAAACCCATTCTACGCCCACTGGCAACTGCCCTGGAAAATAGTGGCTTCGGCTTACTCTGCGGCAAGTTTGGACTACAATTCCCAGCTTTCCGCCTCCCGCTGTCAGCTGAGAGGCGATGATGCGTGAGCCTCGGTTTCATCTAGTTCCGCCTTCTCCTTCCCGATTTAAACCTCGGAACCAGGCGAAACGCTGCTTCTGATTAAAGTTGCATCCTGGTATTTAGAAGTTCCGTCTTCAATCCTACTTTACTTACCCGTGTACCAGACCTGTTTCCTCTTTCACGGACTGCTTTTGCCTGCCGCTTTTTGGAAAACTACTTACCCATGTACCAGACCTGTTTCCTCTTTCACGGACTGCTTTTGCCTGCCGCTTTTTGGAAAACTACTTACCCGTGTACCAGACCTGTTTCCTCATTCACGGACTGCTTGTGCCTGCTGCTTTTGGAACCTTGTGATCACGGCATCGGTAAGACTCTTCTTTTCACCACTTGCTAACAAGCATATCTCCTGTACTCATTTTACCTTGCCGCTGAACTATATCACCTCCAATACTCCAACTCAATTGTGTCCTTTGTGGAAAGGATGGTAACAGCAACAACAATCAGACTTCCATTGGACATTCTTCAGTAGTGCACAGGGACGCTTTGCTGATAGTGCACCTTCCCGACTCTAGTGCGGCCCTCGTTCCGCCCGGGTTCGGTTTCCCTAACTAACCTACCCATTTTTTATTTTGCACTTCCGTTTTCATGAACTCTTTGGGACAACACTGACTCAACAGCACATCAGTGGTAAGGGTTTTCTTTTGTATGATTATCCATTCTCCTTAGCTAATTGACAACTATATTCAGGATAGGTAACATTCTCCTCTCTTACTTGTAGGTGGTTCCGGTTGCCTTGAAACAAGGGGAGGGCATAGTTCAGGTACTACTAGAAAGAAGTATCGAGGGAAAGGGATCTTCCTTAAATTTCCAATTGCTCACCTCTTGTTTTTCCTTTACAGCTGGGTTCTTAGCGGCGTGTCCTCCCCGCCCTTTAGAGCGATCAGTCCCTCTGCCTGGTCCTACCCAGCAGAGAGTCATATCGTTAAAAAGGTCTTGTGCCCTCACAGAGAGGAGGCTAGGTTGGAGGCCCCGACCTAGCTCTTCAATCAATAGTTCAGTCCTGTGCCTTCCGGCCACCGATTTGGTATACTTCCCGTCCGGTGAGTAACATGGATGACACCTGCTCACTTCTCCATCGACTGAGCTTCTCCCTACACTTGAAGAAATCCCATGTGATGCCATTCCAGAGGCTCCTGTTCATCGGGGCAGTCCTGGACACCCAGGTAGGGAAGGCCTTCCCTCCCGAAGAGTGAGTCATCAGCTTTATGCAGACGGTAAACCTCTTCCGGAACCATGCCACCTTACCAGCAGCTTCCTACCTCTGCCTCTTAGGCCTCATCGCATCCTGTATTTTTCTAGTGCCTGAGGCCAGGCTGCGAATGGGATCTCTTCAATGTCTCCTACGATGTCAGTGGTCCCAGTACCTCAGAACCCTCTCGGATTCCCTCAGGGTGTCCAGGCCAATGGATCGACAACCTTGGTTGTTGGGCTGTCAGCAATCTCATAGCGGGGGAACCCTTCTGGCCTCCGTGGCCTCAGGCCCGAGTGGTCACGGATGCATCTCTGAAGGGTTGGCACGCTCACTGCGAGAACTTGCAGCTGAACAGCCTTTGGCCAGCAATGGAAGCCAGGTGGCACATCAACGGGCTGGAGTAGTGAGCCATCAGGTTAGCCCTGTGGGCTTTCACCCTGTCTCTGAAGGGGAAACATGTCCTGATTCTGATAGACAATACAGTGGCCATGCACTACCTTAACAAGCAGGTTGGCATGCACTCCCTCCCCCTCTGCAGAGAGATGATAGTGCTGTGGTTCTGGCTGTTGGAGAACCGGATCTCAGTCTCGGCAGTTCATCTGCAGGGACAGAGAACAGTTTGCTAGACGCTCTGAGTAGGCAGAGCATGGTCTCAAACGAGTGGGAAGTTTGGCAGGAAGTCCTAGAGGAGGTCTTCTCTCTCTAGGGTACCCCAGCAATAGATCTGTTTGACACAGAGTTCAACAGGAAGTGCAGACAGTTTTGCTCGAGGGAATTCCCCGCAAACGACATGCTAAGGGATGTGTTACTGGTGGATTGGCCCTTCCCTCTCCACTATGTCTTCCCTCTGGGTTTTCAGGAGGTTGAAGAGGTTTCGAGAAAACATGATTAGATCACCCAGACTGGGCGAGGAGGACATGGTACTCGGACTTTCTGGATCTGACCATCTGCCCACCTATCAGGTTGCCTCAGCGCCCAGATCTCCTGACCCAGTCGGAAGGTCGAGTGCTTCACCCGAACCCAGAATCCCTCAACCTTCGTGCGTGGCTCTTGAGAGGATGAGGTATGATGAGTGGGACCTCTCCGAGGAGGTAGTCGAGGTGTTTCTGGCTGCCCGCAGACCGTCTACAAGATCCCTGTAGAAGATATGAGGCGTGAGGCACGGAATGCGAGGTTGACCCTATATCTTGCCCCACTACTACAGTGATGGAGTTCCCTCGATCACTGGCCTGAGCACGCCTTCAGATGACAAAAAAGTCTAACTATCAGCTACACCTTCTCACTTTCCCCCATCGTCTCACTGTCTCCAGAGCCCTGGTTCTCTCTAGCCTCTTCCTCCACCACCCTGCTTCTGCCTTGCTCCCTCTGCAACTCATCCAGAACAGAACCACAAGAGTTATCCTTGGCCTCAAGCCCTTGGACTGCATCTCTCTGGCGCGGAAATCCCTTCACTGGCTCCCTGTGGCGGCAAGGATCAAATTCAAGACCCTCTGCATTGTCCACAAGGCTTTCTGGGGCCTTGGACCTACTTATCTGCAACGCTGCCTACCTAAATACTGTTCCTCTTGAGCCACCTTCTGCGATTGAGCTGGTTCTCCAAGCAGAGATTTGGAAGGAGATCCTTATCCTCAGCAGGTGCCTCCCTCTGGAATAGCCTCGCTGCCACCCTTAGTCGTGTGCCTGATCTTCTTAAGTTCCGGAAACTCCTCAAGACCTTCCTCTTCTCCTCCTTCTTCCTCCCCCCCCACCCTGCTAACCTAGCTCTCCGCTCTTCCATCTTTCCCTCCTCTTCCATACAGCTTGCTGACTGGCCGCCTGGTGTACCTCAGAGTTTCACAGGTCCCTGGCTCCCCTGCCAGTACCCTCAACACTTGCCTCAGGGCCTTGCACCCCTTTTCTGCGCTTGCACTAAAACCTGGAGAGCTTCTCTCTCCGCACTTACCCCAGCCTCGACCGACTGGGTCCACTTAGGCCCCGCCCCCTCCCTTGCCCTTCCTGCACTTGCATGATCTGAATGCAGCTTTGCCTGAAGATCATCTGTCTGTCTACCTTCTCTTCACCCTTAATGTGCAGAATCGCTGTCAGGCCTATTTGCTGTATCTAAATTGTTAAATGTATCATACTCTCTGCCTGTGCAGGCCTTTATCGTCTCAGAAATTCAAAGGCTCTGAGTGACTGTTGTTTTTCCCCATGTTCCCTCCCTCCTTCAGTGCTTTAAAACACTGTCTGTGTATAGGCGCTTTATAAATAAACATTACCCTTACCATTACCATTTTCAGTGTGCACACAATACTCAAGTTTGTCTTACTGTTCCCTACTACAGAGCTATCAGTGAACACCCAGAAGCATTGAAGAGAGACACAACACTAGAAGTTCAACTCTCATCCACAACCACAGAATCCTATCTCTTTGGGTGCAAGGCCGAGTGTGCTTATACTACGCCACACATGCTTGCTCCATCAAGAGGTGTGGGTATTATTCATCATTTAAAACCCCGGGCTTCCTTCAGTCTCTGCTGATCAGGTAGGTCGCTGCCCATCCCTGCAAGACATCACGTAACTTTTACAAAGAGGTCCAACTCCTCACACTGACATTCGTCTTCCTTTCGAAGAAGTAGAACCACCACTCCAGGGATTCCGTGTAGTGTCTGGCACATATACCTTTTCAAACCCAATCCTCCAAGCTGGAGCAATGGGAGAGCTTCAGCCTGAACATGTTGGACATCTTCGCCAAGGCACCAGCATCTTCAGCCTCTGTGCCTGTAGCGCAGGCTGACAGTGCCATTCGGCTTCGGCTAAGGTGCTGCAGGGTCCCACCACATCAGTTGCAACCGGCAGGGTTCCCTCTGGGAACCACTCTTGCATGTCTAAGGGCTCGAGCATGGCCCAGAAAGAGACTGAGGTCGCTCTGCACCAGTGCCAGCATGGTCTTCGACATAGACGGCGCCGACGGGCATCATGGACACCGTGGCTCCCCAGGAAATGGCTCACTCCCTAGAAACACCATCATGTCAAAGAAGTGTGACATCTATAATGAGGAGGGCCACCAGGTCCCCTTTTGGCTGGAACCTATGGGTTCTAGGAGGTGGGGGTTACGCAGAAGAATTCTACAGGGAAAGTTAAGACGTGCTGGGCCTGGCAGACGACCTGCACTTAGCCATTGACCTCGACACCTCTTCGAAGATGGAAATATTGTCAGCTCCCACCCCAGGTAAGCCACAAGCCGCCTTCTAGCGAGTGATTGCTAAGGTGGCCTGTACTCTGCTCCATCCAGGTCCAAGGTTTATTACAAACTTTGCAATATTCTGGATGATGCCCCCAAAAAGAGATGCTCCTGCCCTTCGTTGTGGGAGTGGCGGCCCCCGTATTGAAGGTGGGGGAGAAACCAGCCCGCTCCGTTGGACCCGGCTTTTATGAAAACTTGGTGGTTCAGGCCATGACGGCTAGCCGATGACTCCTACCTTCCCGTCCTGGGGGAAGGTAGAAGCATGGGGCAAAAAGGTGTTTGCATTGGGCAAGTTTGCACTACGGGCCGTGCCTGCCTCTTGCGCCATTGAAAGGTTCTCCTTTGACCTTTGGATGGTGGTAGCCAATGCGGCTGAGCATGTTCCTGAGGAAGAGATTAGGGATAGTGTCCTGTCCTTGATCTCTGATGGCAAGGAACCAGCACACTAGATGCTGCATTCAGGACTGGACACAGCGAACTGCGTGGGCAGGTCCATGGACACTAGCACAGTGGTCGGGTGCCACTCGTGGCTGATGGCATGGTTTACGGCTGACATCCAGACCAGGCTGTTGGACTTGCCTTTTGACGGCCAGAATGTTCTTGGAGGTAAGGCTGAGGACCCCAACCCCCACAAAGAAGGTCCACTCTAATGCAACTGCTAAGTCCATGGGGCTAGCAGTGCAGCAGCCTTCCTCACAGCCGTCATCTTGGGGCGGGGGTTTTTGACCCTATCCCGCCTTTTCCCTGAGGGGCTGTGGTCTGTCTGCCGCGGGAAGCAGGCAAGACAGGTGCTTCTTAAGAGGCAGAGGAAGGGGTACTGTGAGGGGTCAGAAATGAGAGGCAGACACAAAGTTCTACTATTTTCATTATCGGACATCTTTATTAAAACCAAACGGTTGCATAAAGGCCTCTCTGTCCCTATTCTGAAGAGGGTTTCCCTACCTATGAAACTAAAGACCAGTCTGTGTCCAGTCGTCAAATTTATAAACTGTCCTTGTGTTCCCAACATAGTAATCTGACCCTCACACTAGAAACAAACAACTAAGGGTCCAAGGAAATGTCTCTGAGTTAATTTTGGCAAAAGGTGTCCACAACTAAAGCACTTAAATGAATTCAATACAGTGCCCGTCAAGGATACCTCAATTGCCAACGAGTAATGTTGGTGTAAAATCTGATGGCCTAAATGCACAAATAAGAATCACAATCAAAAGAAAGGAGCCTTCCGACGAAACCATTAAAGAGCCTCATCAATCCTCAACTTCTGCATCTGGAAATCATGAATGGCATTGGCTAGCAGAGGCCTTAAATGCAAAAAATAGCCAATAATGCAAGGACTCGGTAGCTCCCACGGTCTGTTCCTTAGCCTCCTGGAACACTCAAGGGTTCTCACACTTGTTTAACACACTCTGGTTAGACAATCTCCAAATCGTGTGTTTACAAGAAACATGGCTAAGTGAGTTACCAGTCACCTGAGTCTGTAATGAATCCGGCCATAATGTCTAAGCTTTAATTCTCAAAAAGAGACCACTCTTGTCAAAACACAGGCTTCCTCCGCCTTGACACAAAGTTCACTTTGCTTGTCAATTACAGACTTCCTTTGTCAGAATGCAGGCTTCCACCGCCTTGAAACAGAAGTTCACTTTACTTGTCAAAACACACAGTATTACCTTCTTTGTCAGTGTATGAAAGGCATGACATCAAGTTAAGACAGACACAAGTGATCACAGTTCAAGGGTGTTTATTAAACTGTAAAATGGGTGAGATAAACGCCAAAGCTAAACCTAAATCTAAGATGGGAGCAAGCTACAGCCATCAAATAATAAGAATATCTTCCTAGTGCAGTCTAGTCAAAAGGGCCTCTACTAAAAAACCTTTTGCCAATCCTTACCACTATGCCTCAAAAGAGTGTGGGATAATGTTCACAAGAAACGAAAGAAGTGTTCACAGAATGATAAGTCAGGATGTTCTAGCCGGGGTCTCCCTTCCCCAGGTTTTTAGCACACGATAAGGTGTGACTCTCGAGCACAGCACATTCCTGGGCTTCTCCAGCACGAGGTTACAGTTCCTTTTCCAAGTATCGGGGCCTTCTGTGCTCAAGTATCTTCTCATGCAAAGTCTGTTGCTTCAGAGGGCCTGATACACCAAAACAACAAAACAGAATATCCTTCTGGTAATCTTCACGCGGGGTGAATACCTGTCACCCGTAGATCCCCCTCAGCCGGGCTCCGATCCTTTCTCACTCGTCAATCTCCCTCAGTCGGGCTCAGAGCAACCAGTCACTGTGGACATCCCTCATTCGAGTTCACACTTGTCATCACAATGTTCAGGGGTGCTTCCTCACTATGTGGGATTCACTTCTCTTGCCTTTCCAGCCCCCAGTCAAGCTTTCTTTTAAGCCCCCAGTCAGGTTCTCTTTCAACGCCCAGTCAGGCTTCAAACTGTTCTTTCATTACTATGCTTTCTCTGGCATCCCTCGGTCGGGTTCACCTTTGCCTCAGTAACACAGTTTACTTTGTTTTGCTGTTTTTCTCTTCTTCTAAGATAATCGAAAGTCTTGATGTCTTTTTAAACAAACGTACAATTTTACATTGGGTCCCCCTCGTCCGGGCACAGACCTCCACAGCGCTTGCTGATTCAAACAGAGACTTCCGGAGGGCGATTTCGTCTCGCTGTGTCACTCTGTTAACCTACGGCAAGTGCAGGCTTTTTATCCTCAGTTTGTACGTTGTTCTCCTCAACCGGATGGCAATGGCAATTTTATAATAACAAAAACCTTTGCAATGTGTCAACGGGGACGATAGAGCTTCCGGCCCTGTTAACCCCCTACTGCCTCATTACAAGGTCTCCTTGCGGGACCCGCTAGGGACGCCTGGTAAAACCGGCATGCCATGGCTACCTCCATAGTCGCAACGAGGCCCTATAACTTTCACTTCGGCCACTTCTCTGCTGGATACCCTACAGATACCTTTGATTGGGCACACATGCAGTGCCAGACCTCTCTGTCTCACAGCTTTGCTCTTTTGAACTACAAGTCCCAGAATGCACATTCGAGGTTTTGTTCCCACTTCGCCAGTTATAGGCACTTTTGTGATTTACACAAAGTTCTTGACACAACAGGTTATTCTGCCTTAGCTTCCCTCGAGTCAAAGGGTCTTCATCTTTTGATGAGGTGTTAGCAGGTCCTCAATGGGGATTCACTTGAGGTCAGGGTCCCAGCACCTGCCCCTCAACCATAGCTCTCAACCATTTGTGTCACGAAGGCGGGTGAAAACACCCAATTTTATTTTTGGTGGGTGAGAAGCCCATTGAAACGAATGGGCATGCTGGAGGCTTGGCGGGTGAGTCAGCTGTTTACAAGGCCCGTGACACCCGCCAAAAGCGTGTGAGTTGAGAGCTATGCCCTCAACTACCTGGATTTCTGAAACTCACCCAGGGAGCAAGTACTGATTTAAACACTGCCAGAAACGTGTAGCTGGAGTTTTGGTTCCTTGGGGCACAGTTCCCCTGCCACACTGTAGCCCCCTCTGTACTCGCAGGCTTCAGTGTCTTGGCAGTTTGTGTCAATGTCCTCACTCGAATCACCCCTCTCCTCACCTGAATATTCAGAGTCTGTCTCCTTGATTCCTTGTCGGTGGGCCAGATAGTCTTTCTTCTGTTTTGGAGTCTGGGACATGTCGCGAGAAGTAGCCGTGGTGGATCCCAACTGGACCACTCCATGACTCCAGCCCCGGGAGCAGGGAAGTAAGGGGGGAAAAAGCCCTTAGGCAGAAAAAAACCCACGGTTATCCCATGTTGCTGGCCAACTGATGAGGTAGCGGTCGACCGGCTGTGATGAAATGACACCTGGAACTTAACCGGAGTGGAGCTGGAGGCAGGCAGTGGATAAGAGGTAAGAGTGTAAACCAATAAGAAGAACAGATAAGTATCCAACAAGAACTGAACCACTACAAAGAGTGGACAGAAATCCAGACTGGAGCGAGCAGGGAGGCGGCAACAGGTAGGAACTGAAGAAGGTAAACAAACAATGCGAGTAAACTTGCATAGAAAGTAAGAGCGGAGAAATCGCTAGATGAGCGAAACGCAAAGGAAGAAAGCGGAAGAGTAAGAGAAGTCAGGAGTGAGAAAACAGAGAAAGGCGGGCTTCCGTGTGAAGCGAAAAAAGGAGAAAAATAGCGTATGGCCGTAAACGAAGCAAAAGCTAAAACGGTTGCAACGCACAGACCGCAGGGATGACTGGGATGAAATACACCTGGCGGCGGCGAGCAGAATAACAACTAAAACGTTGCAATGACAACGTGAGTAGCGTGATGGAACCGATCAATGGCAGCGAAGTCGTCTCCCCGGCAACCACCGCCATCCGAACGGTTTCATGACAGTTTGTCCCCCTTCCGTCTTCCCAAGGTTCTCCCAGCTGCTGACTTCTCCTTCTGGTCTTCACGGTTCCTTCAGCATCCCCTGCTCGATCAAAATGCTATTTCTGGCTGCTGCTTTTATACTCCTAGCTAGAGTTAATTGGAGTCCGCCCTGTGAGTAGGTGTCCCTCGCTGCCTGACTCTGCCTGACCTCATTATCGGGACAACATGGAGACTGCCTATAGGAATCCATTGCCCATGGATTCCTATGGGTAATCCTCATGACTCCTACCTGCCTCCTCTTCATCCCAGTCGTTGGAATTCTAGAATGGAAGTAGGGATTGTGGGAGTTGTAGGTGTTTCCAGAGATCATGGAAAACCCATGTAGGTTTGTGTTAGGATGAAGGGTGTGCATGCATTGTGGTGGGTGAATGAATTTTCTATTGGGTTCTTGTGATTTTAAAGATGTTTTTAATTTCACTGGTCGTTTTCTCCTTTTTCTTATAGAAAGATCCTAGGGTATGATGGAACTCTGCTGACAATATGCCAGGACAACTGAGAGGGGATGTCATGTAGGGCTGTATCAGAATGGGAGGAATACCATGTCTCACCCGAGGGCGTGGCTCCCATAGTCCCCAAGGACCCCCTGCCCTGGAGATACTCCCTCGCTCAGCCGCCCCTAGGGTTGGGATCCAAGAGTGATGGCCCCCCCCCCAGGTCACCTGAACAAAGGATCCCCGGGAATAGCCTGGGAGAAACGCCTCCGGGTTCTCACACAGGTATCTTTCCCACATTGTCCAGTCTTTTCCAAAATAGTTTGTGTGGAGGGCCTGGTATACTCCCCTGTTAGGAAGTCCCCGCTGGGGTCTTGTAAATCCCCTTAAATGTTCTTTGCCGGATGTGCTCCTTTCACCAGGACTTTCTTTTATTGGTGTCAAGCACTGCGTCATGTGAGCGCGGAATACCTGCGATCCTTGATGATAATTGAGCAGGTCTTTTAGATGCTGGTCCTGAGATTGAGCAAGTTGTCCCTTTTGTCTTTCTCTTACTTCAGGGTGCCCTATGGTGTGTGCTAGAGATCCAGTACAGATTTCCCCTGTGAGCTGAAACACAGGAGCCAAGCTGAACCAAACCCCCCAACACCACGGACCCGCCTCCCCGTATTATCGTGGTGATATGAAATGGCATTTATGGCATTTGATGAGGCAGTGCACGCACTGTACTGGGAGGTGTTGCAGCAAATACAAGAAACCTCCCGTAGGAGGAACAGGGTCCAGGAGGTCAGGCGGGATCCAAGGAGAGTAAGCAACAGAAAGGCTCCAGGAAAAACTCAAGAAGGAAGGCTAGCCAAGAGACAGCCAGCAGAATCCCCAGCAAGCAGTAGTCAGAGGCAGAAGAGGCCAGAGCAAAGAGAGAAGTTGCTAGGGCTAGGAAACAGGAAGAATGGAGGGAATGGCAAACAGGCAGAAAGTCCAGTAACACGAAGGAACTGGGTAGCGTTGCGACGCATTGAGTGCGAAACAGCATCTTGTTATATACCTGCAGACAGTCCGGAGCGAGGCTGCGGCTTTTTGCTGGATGGCGTGGAAACTGACGTCAAAGGCCATGATAGGTGCACAGAATGACACAGACCGCTGTTTACTTCCTGCATCCAGCGCACTGGAACACCGAAGCCATAGAAATGGTCAATGTTTCCATGCTGGATATAGTCGCCAGCTTCCCTGTGCGGTTAGTAATGGTGCGCGGGAGCAGCACGTGACAATGGGCTCTTCAGATCCCTGGTGCCAGGAATATTTCCCACATTGCCTTATAGCTTCCATAGACTCGGAGTGGAGGGCCTCTATACACCCCTGCAAGGTTTTACCCATTGGGATCTTGTAAATCCCCTTTAGCGTTCTCTGCCTGATATGCTCCTTTCACCGGGACTTCTTATGCTTCACTGTTCTTTAGTGTAGCACAGTTGCTTCACTTCACTATGCTTTTACTTTATTTGCTTGAGGTATTTATTTGGCATTTGTGAGGCGCTTATACATTGGGAACATTGGGTTTCAAAGTGTCCACAAAGGAAAGGGAAACCGCAAGACAAAGGAGTATGCAAAATACAAAAAGTTGTCCTACTATGCCTTATGAACATTTGGATCATGCAAGTGCAGAGAGAGAGGAAGGACAGGGGAAGGAGTTATGTGCTGGAGGATTCACAGAGGGGTAAATTACCAGGGAAACAGTTGCAAGGCAAGAGGTAACTGTAAAAGCCGGTTGCAAAGGCAACAGGTAAGTGCCAGGCAGTGACCATGAGATGGAAGGCCTGTGAAGCAGCACAGGCCAGGTGGTGCCGAAGGCAAGTGCAGAGGGGAGGGCTGATGCTGCGGGCGATCAGGCAGAAGACAAGGAGCTGGAAGGATGCATAAGGGCCCAGGCCACCAATCAAAGCGACTGAGGCATTTAGCATGTGAGGGTGAGAGGGAAGGAGGAGGAGAAGAGGAAAGTCTTTAGGTAGGTGCTTGCGGAACTTAAGGAGATCCGTCTCAAGACGGAGAGAAAGGGGGAGGCTGTTCAAGAGGAGGGAGCCAGCCGAGGAAAGGGAACGGCCACCCGCTCTCTACTTAGAGAAGCGCTAAAGAAGCAGAGAGTTGGAGCCGGAGGATCGGGGGAATCTGGAAGTAGAGTATTTGGTGAGAGCAAGTTGCAGATAGCCTGGTCCCAGGCCTCAGACAGCCGTAGCATAGGGATTTAAATGTGATCCTTGCAGCAACCGGGTGCCAGTGGAGAGATATGATCCCTGGGCTTAAGGCCAAGGATATGTCTCGCATCCCTATTCTGGATTAGCTGGAGGGGGCAGATAGAAGAGGAAGGTAAAGATCAAGGAAGAGGCTGTTACAGTAGTCCAGCCTGGAGAGTACCAGATCTCTGGATACATTGAGCTTCAGGGGGAAAGTGAGCAAAGGGAGGATGCCCCTGGGGAGGTAGAGTTGGAAATGGGCCTTTCTTGGCAAGGTCCAAGATGTGAGGAATGAAAGAGCAAGAGGAGTTGAAGATAACCCCAGTTTTCTGGTCTCAGAGGAAGGAGAGGAGGGGGAAGAGCCCATCCAACTGTCCCCACATTGACATCTCATACATGGGCACTTGTACAAGTTCTGCCATTGTACTTATTTCTGAAGTGTTCATTTGCTTAGGGTAGTACTTGTCCCAAAGTTCCCCACATTGTAATTTTATAGATGGGGACTGGTCAAGTTCTGCTACTGTGTGTTCATGTGTTTAGGGTAATACTTTCTCCAACGCTCCCCACAGTGACATCTCATACATCGGGACAGTTTCAAGTTTTGCCTTTACATTTTATTTGGTCGGTATTCAAATATTTGTGTTTCATTTATCTGTGTATATGCCTGTCGGTACGCCCCAGAGTCCCCAATGCTTCTGACCAGACTCACCAGTATCTTGCAGCATTCCCCATTCCGGGCACGTTGTGCCGGTGAAGCTTTCTCTCTGGGACAGCCTCCTTCGCAGCTCAGACCTTCCTTCCACATTCCCAGCAGCTCTGCGCTTCCTCACGGCTTCTCTCCGCGACCATGATCAAAGGCTGCTGCTCCTCGACGCAACCATATCTCCGGTGGCTGAGTTGCTGGCCCTGAAGTTCCAACTGGCACACCGCGGTGCCCACAGCATCTCTCCTGTCCTCACGCTATCCTGTTAAACTGCCTTCACAGTGGCAAGCTGCTGGCTGCTGTGAGAAACCTGAAGGTGTCTCACTTGCTAGTAATTAAGAAACCGAAGACCAGGAACGAAGGCTGATCAAACCTGCAGTGTGTCGGAGGTACCCGGTGCTTTCCCGCTTCGATAAACCGGGTGGGGAGGAGCGATTGCCGTTGTGGTACTGCCCTGGGCTCCTACAACAAAGTGGCGTCAAAAAAGAAAGCACAGTTGGTGAGTCAGAAAGACTGATACCAAACCAACTTGTGTTTTGAACCAAGGTTGCAAGCAGCAACTTTGTATAAAGAGAACAGTGTGTGAGGCGTTTGCGATGAGCGATGCAAATATAATTGAAAACCAACAGGAGTAATTGAACTTTGGGAAGGCAAGCAAAGATACCATACACAGAGTGGTCCGGCGCTACGTGGGCACACATTTGAAGTTCTCTGGGCCTCATTACAAGTATGCCGGTCTGGAAAGAGCTGTGCCGGTAGCACCGTACCAGCACCGCTTTCCAGACCGGCACATTCAGAGCCGCAAGTGCAGAAAAACTGTTACCGCAAAGTGACACCCACGGTGCTACCGCACCCGGTAGCACCGTGGTCGTTAATTGTGGAATGAGTCGCCGGATGGGCCTGAATTACCGCACAGCATTAGTACGGGCACATTCAGAGTACCGCCTACATGGGAACACGGCCATAAAAATGCCAGTGGCACCGTGAACACTGTGCCTGTAATACCGGCACTGCTGACCAGGCGTTAAACAGTGCCAGGTGAGCGGCAACAGGCCCCAGGTGTCCAAAACCACCAAAGTTGCACACCATTGACCACTGTGAATGCACAAAAGAACCACACCCACACCAAACTCCCAACCCAACCATGCTGGCAAACAGGCCACAGGTGTACACAATTATCCCAGCTGCCCACCATTGACCACTGGTAATGTACAAAAGGACCACACCCAACCCACCTCCCAACACAACCATGCTGGCAGTCACTGTAGCAGCAATTGGGCTGGGGAACCCACAAGGAGGGATTGAGGATGAAGCAGCTGAGAGGCAGAGGAGGCGGCGTAGCTAGGCGCCGGAGACAAAGGAGGAACAAGTTGGCCATGCCTAACATCAATGTACAGCAGGTAGCACACCGCAGGCAGCCCCCAATACCTCGCATCAGGGCCTGTACAAGGTCTGTATTTGGCCTGACCCCAAGCCAAATACAGACCTTGTACATGCTTGACAGGGAGACCATAATATCAATAGTCATCCTCATTCATGATGACATCAGCAGCTGGATAAATATGCGGACTGCAATCTCCCCCCCCCCACCTTGCTGAAGGTAGTGTCAGTACTGCACTTCCTTGCGACCGGCACATACCAACACACCGTGGGTGAGCTGTATGGGCTGTCACAACCTTGTTTTCCAGGGTCTTTGTTTCAGGTACTGGATGCACTGCTGCACCACGTGGCAGACCACATCGCCCTAGCCCGAACCCCTGCCCAGGTTAATGCCACCAAAGTGGCCTTCCATGCCCCGGCAGGCATGGCCAATTGCATTGGTACATTAGATTGCGTACATGTGGACTTGCTGCCAAGACACGCCATTGAGGCAGTTTATAGAAACCGCAAACAATTCCACTTCCTCAATGTGCAGATGGTCTGTGATGCTGAACACCTCATCACCCATTGATGTACACAGTTCTGGGATCCATACACGACTCAATGGTCTTGCGGAACTCACGTTGCCAGGGTAAATGGCACGGCACATCGGAGAGCGCACCTGGCTGTTGGGTGAATAGAATGACCAAAGCATGACCTCTGTGTAGTTGGGGGGGGTATCTGTGCTCCTGCTCTCTATATGGCAGATTAGAAGCACAGATCACCCCAGCCAAGATTCTCTATATGGTAACGTTGGATGAGCAATCAAGGCTTAAGCTCTCAGGAGGTGATACAGGCTGGTTCTTAAGTACAGTGTAGTCCCCAAGCCCCAAACAAATGAATGTCCACACACTATGTTAGTGATAACACAGTTCTTTATATAAAGAAGGTTCAATATATATATACACACACAAACAATAACACACTTTATACTCTGGCAATTCTAATGGTAAATATATACAATGTCTATGTGCTACCACACTTAGTTATTGACTCCTTTAAAATGCACCAACTGCTGACAGTTCAAATGGCATACCATTCAAATAACAATGCGTATCGCATAGGACATGGGAAGAAAGACAAGTTTGGCTAGACAATGGCAAAACAGTTTATCCCACTACCATGAAACCGTTCTGTGTGAGGATCCCCCCACCTGGGCAACCTGTAATAAAGATTATTAGCAAGCCCAGTCCAATAATGTCTACGAGTCTTGTTTCTCAGTATAAGTTCCACTACCCCAATGTACCCGAGTTTAGTAGAGTTCTTTTGAGGGTTCAACAACAGGCCCTTCTTGAGTGAACTCCCTTTAAGGCTGGAGCCACGGGTCGTTCAGATTCCTACTAAGGAAGATGAACACTGTCTCCAGGACAGCAGCTTCGGTCTGTGCAGTGCTTGTCTCTGTGTGATCGTATACTTCCTGCGTAGACGAGGCGTGCGGTGCACTTCGATGAAAAGTGTTCGGTGCCGCAAAGAAGATGGATGAAGAACGTAGGCCCAGCAAGGGCGTTTGGTTGTCAGCGTTTGGTGTCGGCGATCGGGACTCGACCACGGCTGGCTTTCGGATCTTCATCTGCGTCTTTGTGAACTTCGGGTAGCGGGAAACCCACCGGTGTATTCTCCTCAGCCGTCGACGACCTTGACTTTCTCCAGCTGGAAAAAGCGGTTAACAGTGATGGCAAGGGAAGTCCAGGGATTCAAATGTCTTAGGAAATGGTGGAGCGTTGCGGCTCATGTCGTTGAGCAGCACGGCGTCCAGCTGTCCCCGTTGTTGGACAACACGATTCACAGGCTTCCAGTGGTCACAGCAAACCTCCGAACCCTGGTCGACGACGGTGGACTTTGATGGCCTTGTTGTCCGGATGCTTACTTTAGGTTCTTGGCGGACCCCGTCCCCGGTTGGCAGTCTTTCGAGGACTGACTTCCAGGGCGCCTTGAAGAAGATGAGCTGGTGCACGATGTTCCCCCAGAGCTCGGGAAGAGGTCTCCTAGCCAGGTCCTCTCTTGGATCAGTTCTTGGAGACGCAACCGCTTTTGGATTGCGACGAAGGAAAGCAGCAGCAAAGCCTTCTTCTTCCAGCTGGGCTTCAAGGTTAAGCATCAAGTTTCGACTTCAGCTTCTGAACAAGTCCAGTCAGTGAGAGGTCCCCAGATATATTGTTTGGTCTCTCATTCACTCTGCTGGGTCACACTCAGGCAACCAATCATTCAGAAGGGCATTCATGCAGGAAGGCAGCCCATCAGGCTCACAGTGCATTCAGGCCATTTTTCTCCATCCAGACACTCGCAACATGGAATGTGGATTGGGACAAGCACCCAGCCTTTCAGCATACCACACTGCATTCATACCAGTTTTGGGCAGGGCTGTCTCATTCATTGTGTTGCACACCAGAACCAGACACCCATAACATGAAATGCGTATTTGTCAGGGACAGATTGGCCCCTCTGCCTTTGGAAAAAAAAAACAACTGCAATGTGCAATATGGTTCTATACACACAGATATTATTGATACATATGGTGATCCATTCTTGTATGAAATGTATATCACATTACTGAAATCATAACCTCATTTTTCATAGTGTACTATGTGATGCCACTTCCTGTTTTGTTAAGGTGTGAAAGGTCATATTTCATCGCTTCCCAGGATGTCACTTGGGGTGGGGTCAAAGGACATCACTTCCGGTGATGTCATCAGAGGTCAAGGGTAGTGAGGCGAGGGGTGGGCCACTCTTTTGAGGCAAGCGGTGGGCCACTTTGTTTTGGGTGTCCGGGCCTATTTCTTGTCCCAGTCCGACCCTGGCAGGGGCGGACTGGTCTATCTGCCATTCTGCCACCGGCCGAATCAAAATGGCCCTGGGGCCGATTTTATAAGCCACTCTGGGGCCGATTTTATGAGCCACATTAATATCCATGGAGCTGGGCTGGATTTTTGTAACTGAAGGAACTTGTTACGTTGCCTCACACAGCCTGCAGCCAGCTCGTTGCACAGCGACAAACTGATGTATTTATGATTAGTATGCACACAATGTCAGTCAGAGAACATCATCAAAGAAAAGTTAACACTTAGGAAGTGTCACCAGACGAGGCTGCTAGACAAGACCGATCTATGAAAGTCTCGTCAAACAGGTTCATCCCTGTTCCTCCAAAACCATTAAGGACCACATTGACTCCCTGGCTCCTGCTCTGGCTGACTCCTGCAACCATTCCTTCGCCACTGGAGCCTTCCCTCCCCCCCTGAAGCACTCCCTTGTGCACCCTCTTGTCAAGAAACCATCTGCCGACCCTTCCTGCCCGGCCAACTATCGCCCAATCTCCATCACTCCTTTCCTGGGCAAACTCTTGGAAAAGCTGACCATCCCCCAGCTCAATCTTCACACTGAATCTGTTGGTTGTCTCCATGATCATCAGTCTGGCTTCAGGGCTGCCAGAAGCACGGTAACTGCTCTCCTGAACATCCGCGAAGACCTGCTCTCCAACCTTGACTCCAACATACCCTGTGTCCTCATCTAACTTGATCTCTCTTCTGCCTTTGACACGGTCAACCATGCCATCCTGCTCAACACTCTCTGTGATAACCTGGGTATCACCGATCAGGCCCTGGCGTGGCTGACTTCTTTCCTCTCTGATTGACCCTCCCAGGTTCAACTTGGGTCCTTCCTCTCCTCTATCTCTAGCTCTACCCGTGGTGTTCCCCAGTGGTCTAACCTCTCTCCCTGGCTGTTCAACCAATACCTGGCACTTTTTGCCCACCGCATTACCGCACTCTGCCCCAACTTCCAGTGCTATGCGGATGACACCCAGCTCATCTTTAGGCTACCCTCAGCCACCTCTCCCCCCTCTCTCATCTCTGACTTTCTGTCAGCCATCCAGTAGTGGTGTGCCGCCAATGACCTCTGCCTTAATGCCAGTAAGACTTGGATTCTCCTCATCGGCTCACCTGCTCCCTTCTTTCCTGTCACTCTCTGGCTCGCCTCTCTTGGCCCTCCCCCCCCTCCTACCTGTGAGGCAAAATACCTCGGGGGCATCTTTGACTCCACACTCTCCTCACATCTCTGACATCTCTAAGAAGTCACACTACCAGCTGCACCACCTCAGAGGTATTCTTCCTTTCCTAGCCTTCCCCCAGAAGCTCACTGTCTCCAGAGCTCTGGTTTTCTCAAGGCTGGACTATTGCAACAGCCTCTTTCTAAATCTACCTGTCTCTACTCTCCGCCCTCTGCAACTTATCCAAAACAGGACTGCGAGACTTGTCCTTGGCCTCAAGCCCAGGGATCGTATCTCTCCAGGACTGAAATCTCTGCACTGGCTCCCAGTGGCTGCAAGGATTAAGTTCAGAACCCTCCGCATTGTCCACAAGGCCTTCTGGGGCCTGGGGTCTCAATACCTTCAACTCTCACTTCCTAAATATCTTCCTTCTCGAGCCCTTCGCTCAGCGGCCTCCAACTCCCTCAGGATCAGTCGCGTCTCTAAGCAACGAGTTGGTGGTAGATCTCTTTCCTCTGCTGGGGCCTCCCCCTGAAACTCTAGGAGAATCATCTCTGGTTCCGGAGACACCTCAAAAGCTTCCTCTTTACTTCTGCTTTTTCTCCTTCTCTCTCCTGCTGACTTCCTGGATGAATCTGACACTGCACTGGTTACATGGCCACCTTCTGATCTATGGCCCAGGCCCCCTCCCCTGCCAGCTGCACACCTGCACTGCCTTCCTGGCAACCCCTGTGCTTCAGGACTGCTTCTGTATCCCAACAGGTCCCACTACCAGCACTTGACACCTGCTGTCTGCACTTACCCTTGCACTTGCCACCTGCTGGCCGTACGTTTACTTATTGCTATTTATTTATCCCGTGTACTGCACTGTTCCCCCTCCCCTGCACTTTCCCACTTCCCTCTCCCATGCACTTTCACGATCTGAATGACACCTTGCCCCAGTAGGATCGCTGTCCGTCTTCCCTCTCTTCCCCCTCCCTTGCCTCGTCGTGCCATGAAACACTTCTGTATAGGCACGTTACAAATGCCATATCATATCATGATGAGGGGCCTATTCGAGCTGCCTGGCCCAGCCGTAAACTGCAATGGAGTCTCTGGAGACAGAATTTGTGCACATGGGTTACACACAGTAAGTAATAAAAGCATAAAATTAAATGGGCCAGCAAGGGATTTTTAAGTTAGGCAAAGCTACCCATGTGTCTCGATCGCGCCGTGCTTTGCACTGGTTGGTGGTGCAGGACCGCATTAAATTTAAGGTGGCCTGCCTTGTTTTTAAATGTATGAATGGGCTTGCTCCAACCTATCTGAGTGATCTGCTCCAGCGCTATCAGCCTACCAGAGATTTGCGATCCAGAGACTGCGATCTTCTGTTAATTCCTCGTTCAGTTAATACCACGAGAGGAGACCGAAGTTTTGCTGTGTTTGGACTGAGGCTGTGGAATCTGCTGCCAATTGAGATAAGGACTATGAAGTCATTATATCAATTTCGTACATGCGTCCCCTCCTACAGCAAGACAGAAGTGCAGCTGTGTTGCTTGTACTACAACACAAAGTTGTTGCGTCTAACGGGTGCCGGGCAGTCACTGATCAGTGACTGCCCGGCACCGTTAGACGCAGCACCTTTGTGTTGCAGTACGAGCAACACAGCGCCACGCGCGTCTCGAGATTTTATATCCAGCTGCACTTCTGTCTTGCTGTAGGAGGGGACGCATCTACCCGCATTCGGCAGTTCCAGTGCAGATACATTGGATAGCAAATGCATTTTCCAAAATAATTTTGGTCCTAACGAAGATGGCTTAACTTCCAATCGCCATTCAAACCAGTCGACCCTCCGGGTCATGAGGGACCTCATGATCCTGATGATATCTCTCACAATAATCTAGAGATACTAGATGAAGAATTTAAACCCAATACTCGCGCAGAAAGTGTGAGCTTTTTAACATGCTCAATCTGAATGAGTCTTCCTTTTAATTAGTCTTCTTTATGGAATAATCCAACTGCATTCATTGATTCCAACACCTAAGGGCAGAATAAAATACAAAACATTTTTGTAATCTAGTTAGCCTTTTTGAGCTGTTACGACAGAATCCAATCCATAGTTCTGCCGTTTTTTGCAACAGCTGGTTGCATTTGTTCTTTGTGTATGTCAAATAGTTTTGAAATGTACATGCTATGGTTGTAGAATATTAGGGACAGCTTCTCCCGTCTATCTGGTAGATAGATGTTGCATCACACGCTACCTAAGGCTAGGCACCCCCGGGCATGGAAAGGGTGTTCTTCCCCAGGGTCAGCTAACAGCATGTTTGTCTCCTGTACTGTGTGTTAATTTATGATTAATAATTGCACTGCATTTTTGAACGACTTCTCTCCTTAAGAACCGTTGTTTTGTGTGATAACACATTGTCTTCAGTTAACGGTTAAGGAACGCAATTGCTCTCCAGTAGTTCTTTTGAAACTAGCCTGTTGTTTTTGTGTGTCCCTGGTGGTGGCAGGAGCCGATGCGGAAGATGTTGTAGAGGACAATAACCTACTGCCAGCTTGGAAGGGGACAACCCTCCGAATAGCTGCTTGGTGGTTCGCTTTCAGGTGCCACTGCATGGAGGTCGTGCCATAGCTGAACAAGCCAGGTTTTCCGCGACTGAGTGCACTCAGTGCACTGCACCTGGTTAGCCTGAGATTTTGGCACATCTCCAACGGTCCTAAATAGATTCCACACCCAGGATTGGCGCTGGCTGTAGGCAATGGGGATTCCTTCTACTTTATTCTAGTTTCCTTTTCAATGTTTTTCCACATTATGACGCCTGCCCCCTTGCTCAGGACTTTTTGAAGGAGGTGTTGGTGGTGAGGGCGTGGGTGCTCCCGAGTCAGAGGTAGTAGCAGAAGCTCTGGCGGCCATTACTTGAAGAAGTAGTTTCCAGGCACACAATTGGTGAGAAAGCAACTCATGCCTGAACCAATGTTCACCAGTGCTCTTCTCTAGAAAGCCAAACAGAGCACTTGTGGAGTGCGCTCTTTTATAGGGCTGTTGTGGAGCATGTGACACCACAAAGTGGCACTAGCTCTTTCCCTACACTATCTATATGTAGAAGGAAGAGTGGAGGATCTTTGTAAGGGTGCACTATCACTGTAACACTCCATATATTGCAGAGAAATGTCCTCTTTCGATGTGTACGGATCTGAGCCGTGTCCACCAAATAAGGGACCACGCGCACTGCTGATCCATTACCATGGTAATGTCAGCAATGGTCTCCATTTGCAAGCTTGTCTGCCGGACGTATGTTGGACGTTATACTTTGTGGCACGTGCATAGGTCACTTACAGATACTCTTGCCCTCCCTGGACTACTTAAACATATGGCACACGTACACTGCACATTTCTACCTACGCTTGCTGTGAGCACGATACATTCAGTGGAATGTTTACGTGGAAAAATACTTGCAGGACGTGGGTGCATGCTTCCAGCTACAACAACTACATCACACGTTTATTCGTATATGTTCACCAGTGACAGTGTTACCAGGCGTCACAGGACGATATACGCCTATTCGCATTTGTGCCACAAATAAACAGACGCTGCTGCAACTATTTACAGACAGTTGTGTGCATGCAAAGATGCAGTCTGTACTGGCATCCTACGGATGCTTTTATTGTGATTGCACATAGGGCACCCAGGTGTTTTCTCAATTGCAATCATCCCTACTATTGCTGTGCCCTTCACGCTTACAATGGCCTTGTTAAACAAAAAAAAAGGGACATACACAAGCAGTACAAATTAACATATCAATCTTTATTAACACACATTCATAGCGACTATTCGGAAAGGGAAGGGGGACAAGAAACAGATACATATATGGGGGATCTTCCCATTTCAACAAGCTGCTGGTGAGGGGAAGAAGGGATTGAGGTCTCATCGAAGCATCTTTCATGACACATATTCTGCGGGGAAGGGGGGGCTGGGAAATGGGGAAGGCGGGCATGTGCAAGTTGGGCAGTGATATCTTATTTTACACATTATATGTTCTTCAACAAAATTTCTCAAGGCGGAAAATTGCAGGAGCAACTAATCGATTTTGGCGTCCAGGTAGTCAGCTTGTATATGCCCAGCATTTACTTCAGTTTCGGTGGCCGTACGTTCCTGTGGAAAAGATGCTGCTTCTGGTGTACTGCTTTGCATTCCGGTATGTTCTGTTAAAAGACAACAAATGTGGTTAATTTACATGAGGTATTACATTATGATTGTGTTCTTCTTGCCACCGCTTTCCCTACCTATGGGTTTCTATGCTCACTCATTTTTTCATGCGGGAAATTCTACTCCAGCCCTTCCAGGGTGCTTGCCCTTGCAGTAACTCTTTTTGGCTTACTGCACAAAAACCCAGACTCATTTAAAAGTGGAAAAGGTCGCTTTAATGTGACAGGCCAAAGCTTACAATTCAATGCTTAACTGGCTCCAATGGCCTAACAAACTAAATAAATATTTCAACAAACAATTAAATAATTAAACATTCTCCTTTTTCATTTTCATTTTCCCAACAATTAAATAAATAACTCAGCTATCTCCTCCCTACTTACCCCTTGGAGCCTACCGTCACCTTGCCCTTTTCCCAGGCGTCCCTCTTTCTCCCAGGGGCCATGCCCCTCCAGGCTCAATACCTGTTCCCCCGGGGTGGCCTGCTTGTGCAAACAGCGCCACCCCATCCTTTCCCGTGTCATTCCCCATTGTGCTTCCCTCCCCTCACATCAAAAGGGGCCATGCCCCCGGCGCCCAGAACCACTTCAACCCCATTATACTCCCCTCTACACCAATCTCCCCCCTTCCTCTGACCTGCAGCCAGCCTGACCTGCCACATCAGCAACTGAAATTTACATCACATCTTCACAATGCCCCGACCTGTCACAAAAACTACCACCCCTACCTCTAGCAAAAAAAAACCCCACAAAATGTCCCCTGGTCCCTCTCCCAGGCTTCAAACAGACCTATGGCCTAAACCCAAAATGAAGGGGTGGGAGGGCGGGACAATCTTCAAGTCCTAACCGTCGCCTGGCTCCCGAACCTTCCCTGAGCCCCTTAAATACTCCGGGAGGCGCTCTGCCTCCCACGGCCACTCGCTGGCCGTGTGCAGCGCCAAAAACTCCCCGGGGGGAAACGCTTCGCGTTCCCCCCGGGGACCCACTTTTGGCTTACTGCACAAAAACCCAGACTCATTTAAAAGTGGAAAAGGTTGCTTTAATGTGACAGGCCAAAGCTTACAATTCAATGCTTAACTGGCTCCAATGGCCTAACAAACTAAATAGATATTTCAACAAACAATTAAATAATTAAACATTCTCCTTTTTCATTTTCATTTTCCCAACAATTAAATAAATAACTCAGCTATCTCCTCCCTACTTACCCCTTGGAGCCTACCGTCACCTTGCCCTTTTCCCAGGCGTCCCGCTTTCTCCCAGGGGCCATGTCCCTCCAGGCTCAGTACCTGTTCCCCCGGGGTGACCTGCTTGTGCAAACAGCGCCACCCCATCCTTTCCCGTGTCATTCCCCATTGTGCTTCCCTCCCCTCACATCAAAAGGGGCCATGCCCCCGGCACCAGAAAAACCCTCCCCTGAGGAGTTCTTTCTGCCCCACTCCCCCCCCTCTTTCCTACCTCCAACTTCTTACCCAGTCTCCCAGCCAGGAGCCCAAGTCCGCCAGGTAATGATTATTCCCATACATGGACAAGTGTACTCCGTCCTCTCTAAAAATAAGGAGCCCTTCATACGTTATTTCTTTGTGGTCCATCACTTGTACCGCCACCGAGGCACAAAACTTAACCATTTCCCTGTTTATCCCTTTCCTAGACCTCTCTATTGCTCCCTCATTTCTCGCCCCCCTCCACACTCTCCGCGGCAACAACTTGGTCCAAACCACCTTTGCTTGAGGCCACATTTCCCTCATCCAAACTAAATCCCTCTTCATTTTCCTTCGCAGAGAGACCCCCGTATCCTTCACCAGGTCATTCTCTCCCGCGTGAATAATCACCACCTCTGGAACCCCATAGCGTTCCCTCATCCCTGCTAATATAGGAAGCAGCTGATCCCAGCGCAGACCCCCCAAACCGTGCCATCTCACCACCACCTCCTTATAGCTGCATCCCAGCTGCCTCCCAAACACCCTTTTCTCCGCCTCTTTCCCAGCCCACTTAACAATTGAATGGCCAACAATCCACACTTGCGCCAACTCCCCTTCCTTTCGCGCAGCATCTGAAAAAGAAATTAAAAATCACTGACAAGTCAAAAAACATTACAATAAAAGCAGTCGTCCCAAAATCCTTTCCCTCCTTTCTTCAAACATTCCCCTTATCAAAATCCCTGACGTACCCCTTGTATTTCCCAGACCTCCAACGCCCCAAGCTTTTCACTTTGTCTTCGGAAAATCCCAACCTACTGCCTTCAGATGCTGCGCCCATCCTAAAAGAATGAGTCCCAAAATCCTCTGCCTTTTCACCCACTGCCTCCAACGCCTTCCTCAATACCCCCAGCACATGTGCCGCTGCCACCGGCGATCCATCCTCATGCTGAAACACCAAGCCTTTCCTACCCCCACAACGCTCCTTCCACACCGTTCCTACCTGTACTGGACATAAATCCTTACTCCCCCTACCCAGTAGAATCCAAGAACCCCTCCCCTTCTGGTCAGTCTTGGATCTTCTGATCTTGATGTCCAGACCTTCTTCTGTAATTCGAACATCTTCCCATTGCAGTCCTCCTACCCCCCCTTTTCCCCCTACCAACTCAGAAACCCTGAAAGCCCCAAAGAATAACCAAGTAAAACAAGTCACAAACAATTCCCCTTCCCATACCGACCAGCAAACTCCCCCCACCACCTCGATCAGCCTCTGCAACAATTCCGCCGATATCGGCCTCCTCTTATCCTTGTCCCTCTTACTCTCCCTTGCCCATCCTTCCAACATCCTATTTGCCATTTCCCCCCCACTTGGTTGAAAACCCCAAAACCATTTCCCATAAAAAGCAATCCCTGCTAACTTCCCCACAATCGTTGCCTTTGACCACCCCCTGTCCATACACCTCAGTAGAAAATTCATAACATCATCTCTCCTCCTCTCTTCCGCGTCACATCTACCCTTCCAACTACAAGCTCCCCCTCTAATAAAATCCTCCCAGGCCCTCCTATATGCCTCCTTAGATGCCGAGGCCAATGAACCCTCCACCAGTGAAAGCGCTCTCAGCTTCCTATCTTCCACAGCTCTTCCGGAATCTGTTGCCCCTCCTGCTTTGCATCTGGAGCCAATCCACGGAATTTCTGCCATTGAAAACGAGATAATGCATCAGCGATGCCATTATCCTTCCCCGGCACATGTGTTGCCTTAAACACCACATTCCATTCCATGCAGCGCAGAACAAAGTCTCTCATCAGTCTCAACACCCTCTGATCCTTAGCTGACTGCCTGTTCACCACATGAACTACGCATTCATTATCAACATTAAAATTCACCTTCTTGTTTTGAAAATCTTTCCCCCACAACTGCAATGCAACTAGTAGTGGAAAAAATTCAAGAAATGCTATACTCCTTCCCTCCTTCAACCACTGCAATGGCCATTTCTCCGCACACCACTTTCCTCCCCAGAAAACTCCGAAACCTCCCGCTCCTGCTGCATCAGAAAATATCTGTACTTCCCAAGTCACCGGGTCTCCCTGCAACCACATTGACACTCTGTTGAAACTCTCCAAAAAGTGCAGCCAAATTCTGCAATCCTCCCTCACTGTCCCTGACACTCTTATCCAATGATGTGGGCACTTCGCTCCCGCCGTAGCCCTCGCCATGTTCCTGCAAAATGTTCGCCCTGGGGCCACCACCTTGCATGCAAAATTCAGATGCCCCACCAAACTCTGCATTTCAACCAGCATCATTTTCTTGGCCGCCACCGCTTTTTCCAACAAAACCACCAATTTGCTCACCTTGTCGTGCGGCAAGCGTGAGGTCATGGCCACTGAATCCAGCTCAATTCCTAGAAATGTCAATACCACTGCTGGCCCCTCTGTTTTGTCTTCCGCTAAGGGCACCCCCAGCTCCTCCATCAGCTCCTGAAACGACTGTAGCATCTTTTTACAATCCTCCACTCTTTCTGCCCCGCTAATGAAAAGAAAATCATCCAAATAGTGCAGCACACTCTCCCAACCTGAACTGAATGAGAAGACCCACTGTAAGAAAGAGCTGAACCGCTCAAACAAAACACAGGAAATCGCACACCCCATTGGCAAGGCTTTGTCTATGTATATGCCTTCCTCAAACTGCAAACCCAACAACCAAAAATCCTCCGGGTGCACCGGCAATAACCTGAAAGCCTCCTTGATATCACACTTGGCCATGAAGGCCCCTCGCCCTTCCTTCCTTATCAGTGCCACCGCCTGGTCAACACTGGCATACACAACTCCACACTCTTCCGGGGCAATAAAATCATTAACTGACATACCCTCCGGCCATGACAAATGATGTATCAGTCTGAACTCCCCCGGAGCTTTCTTCGGCACCACCCCCAATGGGGATATGACTAAATCACCCGGCAGGTCATCAAATGGGCCCACTATCCTTCCTGCCGCTATTTCTTTGGTCAATTTATGTCTCACCACGTCAACATTTTCTCTTGCTGACTTCAAATTTTGAGCCCACCTGCGCACTCTTGGGCCCTGGTACCCTAATCTGAACCCCTGACAGAAACCCTCACTCAAGATCTTCGCCCCTTCTCTGTCCGGATAAAATTGCAACCATTTTTCGAGCACCCCTACTTTAATTGGAGTAAAAGCTTTTTCCCACAACCCCTCTACCTGCCCCCCTCCCTCTCCCCTTGTCCCCCTGTTGGAAGCACTGCGTGAGAGGGTGTTTTCCACCACACTTGCTACACTCGTGCCTGAACCTACACAGGGTCCTTGCGCAGCCGTCCTTATTATACCCCCAGCACGCTGCTGATGACTGCCCTCTACCTCCTCCCTCCGCCCCATCATGGGCGGGGCGACCAAGAAAGGGCCGGAAAGGTACGGGCAGCCCGCTCGCCGTGTGCAGCGTCGGGGCAGGCCTCGTTGGAGCCATCCACTGCAACCAGAGATCCATGTCTATCTCCCCCCAGACCACCTGACTCCTCCGCCAATCTCGCTCTGAATTCCTCATCATACCTTACCCATACAAAACCCCCAAAACTCGTGAAAGCCTTCCTGATAACATCCATATATTTGAGCAGAGCCACGCAACGCTCTGGAAATTTTTCACAATAAACACTGGCATAAATGATAAATGCCGACGTCCAATTCTCAATAGTCACCGGGACCCTTGGGCGCGACGCCAGTTCCCTTTCTTCTTCTTTAGACCCCTCTTTTGCTCTCACTTCCCTATGCAGCAATTTGAACACATCTCCAAATTCCCCCGCCTGAATCTTCTCCCTTGTCGTTGCCATCAAGTGTGCCCCCAATGGTTTTGTTATCCCCATGTACGGCAATTTTTTCTCCTTTCCTTTCACTTCATTCTCTTTTTTATTTCCAGCTTGCACTTCAAGCACCAATGGCTCCATCACCTTGTCCGTTTGGACCTCCACTGAGCACATGCTCTTTTCAACCCCCAAGGCTCCAATGGCCTGCACACCAGCTTCTTTCCTTACCCCATGCAAATTCGTCCCTTCATTCCCCGTCACCCTTCTCGTGACCCCTCTCTGCCATGCAGATGACCATTCCCGTTCCTGCTCACCTCTTTCCACGCCTGCCGTCTGTGGTCTGGCGTCCACCCTGATGCTCCTCATCTCCTTTCTTAGAGGGCTCCTACTGCGGGGACAAAACATTCAACAGACTCACCCAGCCAATAATTTCCCCGACCCCCTACCCCCCTATCCACCTGCACCTGCCTTTCCATATCCCACCTCAAACTTCTTTTCTCCTCCCCCCTTTCCCTTGCCGATCTATAACCTTCTACCTCCCATTGCCCCACATATTCCTCCAATCCAACTTCATCATCCCTTATATACCACTGCTGATGCGAGCTCATGCTCGAGTTGAGACGATCTTCTTCTTGCGAGCCCGGGGCGTACACCCCGTCACTCCTTTGACGTCTTCTCGGCAGGGCCGGGGGGACCCCTGCCTGCTCCTCTTCTCTCGGGCGAGGCGTTCCGTCCTCCACCCTGTAATCCTCATTGCTAGGGGCCGTGCTGCTCCCTCTAGGCTCTCCTTGTGCTGATCGAGGCGGGGCCATACTTAAACCTTCAACCACACTCTGACCAGCGGGGGCTGCGCAGCGCCGTCCACCCTCCAATCTCCTACCCATGGGGGCCGTTCCGCGCCCCACTCTAACCTCCTCAATTGATGGGGACCTCTCCCGCCTTCTCCCTCCTGCACTCTTCTGCAAGTATTTACCCCCTCCTCCCCTCCCCTCTGCCCTGCCCTCCCCCTCTGTACCCCCTCACTCTCCTCGCTCGGGTTCCCAAGAGCCCTCTCCATCTGCGCACTCCTATCTTCCCTAGGGCTATTACTCACTCCCTCCCTCAGTGGCTCCCCACCCGAAATCATCTCTCCCTCAGACGCTCTCCTGTCTATCTCCCTTCTCAACCTCCTTCCCCTGGATTCCCATACCTCCCCTCTCCCCGCCGTGGGGGTGCAAGCCACCACTGCCGCGAGAGCCCCATCTGCCATTGCTCTACGCTGCGTCCTCCCACCACTTATCTCCCCCTCCCCCATGATCTCTCCACCAGTGACCTCCCCAACTGCCCCTTCCAATTGGGCCCTAGATGCCCTACTAATTATTTCCAAAGCCTCCCTAAGAGCCCTAGCATCAACCCTACCCTTATTGCTGGCTCCCTGGCCCACCATCGTGCACCAATAATCTGGTTGTGCACTAAAATATATATAATACCTCTTGAAAGTTCACTAGCTATCCTAACTCCCGAGCCAAATTCTACCCGTGGACCTGTACCAAATTGAAAACTAATAACTGAAACCTAGTTAACCAAGCACTTAAAAACCCCACAAATGTAATAAAATACCCAGCAGCTCTCCTCAAAAATTCCTATAAAAATTATTTATTTATTTATTTATTTTTTAAATTACCCCATAAATAATGCCCTAACCCTTAAAACCCCCAGCCCAGGAAACTAACGTGCCCAGAGAAAAAGAAAGCCCCAAAAACCAGCAACCCAGCTAAACTGGGGCCGAGATGCGACTGTTTACACTGCCCCCTGGTGGCGTATATGCCCCACCGCACCTAAATAGCAAAATTATATCGCGGCCCCTTTAAGAAACCCACACCGCCCCCACTGACACGCGAAGGCTACCGCGTACAGAAAATCCCTTCACCCCACCGCGCACCACACGGGACCCGTAGCTCCACGTATCAATACCCACCCTCCAAAACTAACGGACGCGCAGAAAAGAAACCAGCTAAACGTAAATCCGCCTTCTCCCCCGCCCTAAATCACTCCCAGATGTCTCGTCACAATGCCGTGACCAACGGAGAAACTCTTCACCCGACCCCGGATACGCAGGGAGTGACACCTGAAAACAGTAAGAGGGGGTACCTTATCTACGGTACCCCCGGTTATGCAACAAACAAGTCACACTTCAAAAATGTACTAACTAACTACTAATAACCTCCCCCAAAACCTAACTCTATCCCTCTCACCTAACGCTATCCTGCAAAACGAAGGCCCAGCTAACTCAGGGAAGGCTCGGGAGCGGGCGACAGGACTGATCGACAATCTTCAAGTCCTAACCGTCGCCTGGCTCCCGAACCTTCCCTGAGCCCCTTAAATACTCCGGGAGGCGCTCTGCCTCCCACGGCCACTCGCTGGCCGTGTGCAGCACCAAAAACTCCCCAGGGGAAACGCTTCGCGTTCCCCCCGGACCCTCCCTTCCCTTTTCACAGTGCGGCTGGTAACAATGGGCCTATTGTCATCACTCATGTCTTTTTGCAGAAAATTCTCCTCCAGCCAATCTAGGGTGGAAGCCATTGCTGCGCACAAACTGAAAACTTCATGCTTTGCTACTATTGTACACTACCGGACCTGTGCAATAACAAGATAAACTTTTGTGTACTTACCACGTTGCTCTGACGTTCTGTTTTCAGTAGTTGTTGTTTGCTCCTCTACCTCTTCGTTCTTTGTTTGATTGTGCATCAGGTGTGCGGTAACATTGATGAAGGCAAACGCCACTTCTCTTGTTGGTGCTTTCCATTATGCTGCATACCCTATGCCTTTGCGCTCTTTGTTGCAAAAGTACAGATTTTGTACAGCTACGGCACTTTTCCTTCTCATTCACGCGCTTGCTGCTGTTTGTATATGTTTTTTGTACTTGCTGCATGTTACAACTTGTTATGACCACCCCTCCCTTTCTGGGCACGTTGGACTTCACCCAATCTTGGCAAAAATGGACGCAGTATTCCAAACCTTTGTGCCTATTACTACAGAGCCTCCGGCTTCAGTATGTTGTACAGTACATCTTTACAAATTAAGCGTATCATGTAAAAATCTAATGCAATTCAATCAAAGACACATTATTACAGGGACACTATGGTTCACTTGTGCAACTCAAACCCTATCCCCTTTTCCTCAGAAAACTATAATATACAAACGTTATTGTTAAAGTGCCCTACTAAAAACCTATGAAATTCACTAACAAAAAACATTGTTAAAGG
The DNA here is from genome assembly GCF_040938575.1 of Ambystoma mexicanum. Taxonomy (NCBI): domain Eukaryota; kingdom Metazoa; phylum Chordata; class Amphibia; order Caudata; family Ambystomatidae; genus Ambystoma; species Ambystoma mexicanum. Next base: position 1,557,123,833 of record NC_090932.1, read on the forward strand.
GACGTTATGGTTAAGTTGCACTACTGAAAATATTTCCCCTTTATTGAAAAAACTAGCCTAAAGCAACGTTATGGTTAAAGTGCCCTATCAAAAACCTATGAAATTCACTAACAAAAAACTTTGTTAACGGGATGTTATGGTTAAGTTGTACCACTAAAAAACCTATGAAATTCAATGGAAAAACGTTGCTACAGGGACATTATGGTTACAGGTAAAACCTTAAAACGCCAGAAATGTGCAAGTTATGGTACAGTACGCAATCATAACTCGTGCTACCACTGTGCACTGCAAGGACTAATGCCCATGACATCAAAAATGACATCACAAATGTCATGGATGATGTCACTGATGACATCATAGGTCTGGCTCCCTCTTGTTTTGTTTAGTGACAGATCTACACTAGGTGCTTTTCTTAACTAACAGTGAGGAATTACAAAGTGAAAAGGTACTATATTTGTACACCTTACCATTCTCATATGTACTTACACTGCTTTCCTTAGGGTTCAGTCATATCATATCGTACATATACATACAGGAAGAAGGAAGCCTAAAATACAGAAATCATTTCTGTGCATTAACATAATCAGTTAGGTTATGAACACTTTCTGGTAGTACTGCTAAGTTTTTGCTTACTTTACTTTCTTTGTATATGCTGCTATTGGTATGAGTTGTGTTGTTTTTCAGTTTTGTGTGCAGCAGTACATTTATGTAGTAACTGAGGGATTCGTAGCTACTTATCGCATGTTTGACAGTCCACAAATGTCTAACAGAAAAGCATGCATCATTTCACTATGCAACATGGGAAGAATTTGGATATTGCACCTGTATGATGCATACTGCACACACTGCTAGCGTTTGTACATGAGTTCGGTCATGTAATGGAAAGAAATGTGTAATGCAATACTGTTTATAGCAATGCCTTGTCTAATGACCTACTTATGTAATGATAGTTCTCCCCGTGATCTCTGATAGCTTTCTGCCAACATTACAATGCCAATCCTTTCTGGAGACTTTTCATGACAACTAAATGCACATGTGATGTCATCAATGACATTTGTGATGTCATCTTTGATGTCATGGGTGTTAGTCCTTGCAGTGCACAGTGGTAGCACGAGTTATGGTTGCGTACCGTACCATAACTTGCGAATTTCTGTTTTTACCTGTAACTATAACGTCCTTGTAGCAACGTTTTTCCATTGAATTTCATAGGTTTTTTAGTGGTGCATATATATATGTACATATATATACATATATAGATAGCTTGCACATGCTTACACTGCATAGGAAAATTCCGGCTACCAAGATAGTGAGCCACCTGCAGAAATTCAGGCTAAAATCCTCACAATTACAGACGAGAGAGCTCATTTTGTGGTCTTGTCACACGTGCCCCAGACAGAGAGCACTGTTCCCAGAGAACCAGAGGGAAGAAGATACAAGTGTTGCCTACATTTGGTTAATTGACTGCACTCTCACAGGCCTGGGTGAACAGAGAATAGCAACATTAGAGAACGCTTCGCACCTCCATGTTCTTTCCCACCACCTTGAAGAGGTACAAGCAGTCTGAGAACTGCCTGGGCTTTCAGTGTTCGTGGGACACGCTATGTCCAATCCAAATTCACCTTCAGCATGGGCATGTCATTTGTTGCGAGGATCAATGGTCTTTCTACGACCCTTCAACATTGTAGACAGGTGCTCTTAGAGGTGGTCCTAGGAGGGGCCACTGGACATGGCCAGCCAATCCTTAAACAATCCTATGTATTTTCTAAATGTATCCAGTCCAGACCAACCAATACACCTAGTCGATAGGTTTCCAAGAGGGAGCCTGGGTGTGTGACGTCACTTCGAAACAAATGTGGGTGGTACACGCTTAAACGCTGAGAGCTCTGGATGAAACTTTGTTTTTCTGATGTAATCCCTGTTTGTTTGATAAGAAACGACAGTAACTTTGTCATATGGATGAGGCCTCCGTTCTTGTGTCTGGGAGTTTTTGATGGGCCAAAGTGTACTCTGCTTTTATCTGGGGTGACTGCTACAGGAGCCCGGCTATGTTGTATACAGATTAGGTATTTTCTTCGCTTAGCTTTTCCTTTCTTTATAAACTTACTGTAACTTTTTCTATGCACTTTTTTATATGTTTGGATGGACTTGGGTCTATTATGTTTTTGGACATTTTCTATTTAGTTCTTTTTTTGTTTACTTTGTATTAAATTTCTTCACTTTTTAAATATTTTTTAAATATTTTTGTTTATTCATTTTTTCCTTATTTTTATGTTTTGGTAGTTTTTACCTCAACATTGGCCTCTCCTCTTAATCTCATCTATGTATGTCGTTTACACTTTTTTTCTGCTTCCATCCTTTCCCTCTGCTTTGGTTCCAATTCATTTGTTTTCACTATTTTCCATTACTATTACAGGATTAATCTATTATTACTACACATATCCTGGTTTTTCTTTTTCATTTATTATAATTGCATTACCGTGGTCCATGGTATGATGTCATTGTGCCTCAGCATGATTAGGTCCCCCCGTTTTTCACAGTGATGTCACTACTACTGCATGCACACTTCAGGCAGCGTTCTTTAGTTCAACCCAACTTGCCGGGTTGTAACAATGAACACTTTACATCCAGCGCAAAGTTCTTTCAGTTGGTTGGTAAGTTATCTGGCCTGTTATTCTAAAGCATGTACATTATCTCACAATTTTCATGCAAACCTACGTGTGGATTATTACTTAATATATCTTTTATCCATTTTTTTCAGTATAACTTCTGGCTTTCGTAGTATTAGCCAGGTACCTGAAACTTTTTTGCATCAATGATTTTTCTTTATTGTGATTTGACATGTGCATTTTATGACTGGTGTGTATTAACTGGGTGCCATTATTTGCATTTTTTGTATTATGTTTATCTTATTGGTTTTTTTGTATGCACGGAGGCAGAGGTTATTCACTGAGAAGGATCAGTACTATTTTTGCGTATAGACATATGCCATTTGTTAAATGTAGTCTTGTACACTGAGGGATCACTACAGTGGGCCTCATTACGAGTCCGGCGGTAACCGTGCCTGAAATTCGGGCAGGTTACCGCCGGACTCGTATTACCATTCCGCCTCCGTGATTCCTGGAATTACCGGGGCATTACGACCCCGGTTACCCGGGAATTCCAGAGGCGGAATTTGGTAAATCCCATTCCCATTGAGTCCAATAGGACATCTCGTGATGGTGCCGGTGTTTCCACGTCCGCCTGCAGGCGGGTGGTGTTAAACCCGCCAGGTCAGACCTGCCGGGAATGACACCTCCCGCCTGCAGAACTCGAGATCACCCGGTCCGGAAACCACTGTGGCGGCGGGTTTACCGCCACCGTTATTTCCAGACCGGGTGCCTCGTAATGAGGCCCAGTGTCTTTTTCTTGTATTTTACTGTTTGTTTTAGATTTTCCCGATGAAGGATTTCAAATCCGAAATGCATTGACCATTTTGATTGTCTATTTCTGTTAGTAATGAACACAAATTGAAGTAAATTGTGTTTTAAAACGCCCAAAGGGTAACAGGGCGGGAACATGGGAATGAAATGCAAATATAACAATGAGAGATAGAGGCGGACCTACTAGGCCTTGTGAGCATTCAGAACGTGCAAGCGCAGAGAAAGAGACGGGATGAGGGGGCGGTGGGAGTACGTTCTAGGAGTACCACAGAGGGAAGTGCTGGGGAGTAAGCAGCTGTTAAGTGACTTGGTGGGAGTGGTCAACTTCCAATAAATAAGTGCAGATCTTTGATAGCACAGGCAAGTGGGTGCCTAGGCAAGTGCTGGGATCAGTTGGTGGCTGAGGCGATTTGGTGTGGGAGGCCAGGACCACAACCTTAGTAACTGTGGCGTTTAGCAGAGGAGGGAGGGAAGGAGGAGGTGAAAAGGAAGGTATTGGGGAGCTCCAGGAATTTCAGATCTGGCTCAAGACGAAGAGGGGGGGGGGGGGGGGCTGTTCCATAGGAGGGAGCCAGCCGAGGAAAGACATTGGCCACCAGCTCGCTGTTTAGCAAAGCGCTTGACATATAGAGAGTTGGTTCCGGAGGAGTGTTAACTTATTTAGTGAGAGCCAGTTGTAGATGCCGTGGTTCCCAGACCCAGACAGCATGGATGATACAAAGGGATTTGAATTTGATCCTTGCAGCAACCAGGTGTCATGATCTCTGCTTCCAAAAGGTCAGGGTTTTCCCAACTCCCTTGGAAGCAGATCCATAACCCAGGTTCCGAGTGCCAACCAGTCCCAATTGGGACCTTTTGGACCCAGTCCTGGCGCCAGTGGCACCAGGCTCATAAATATGCCCAGTCCCAGCGCTGGAAGCGCCGGGCTCATAATGCTTGGGTGGACTTACCTGCAGCAGACCATGCTGCTTACTTGCCTGCCAGTTGAGCCTCTGATCATCTTCTGTTTGGAACTACTTTTCCTGTTGGGTGGGGCAGGAGCCACTCCCTAGATTCAGAACATTGGAACTCTTCTGGAAAGCAGGAACTCTTTTCTTACCTAGGCGTGGCTGTGGAAGGAGACACCTAAGCACTACAGGAGGCTATTTAAACCACACCCGATGGATGAATCTTGCTTTGCGTTATTCTGCATCCTCTGCAGCAGAACGCTTATCGTGTCTTCTGCATCTGATCCTGGGCCTAAGGAAAAAGGCTTACCATCCTGAATCCAGTCTTCAGCAACACCTATAAAGACAAGAAAGAACAGGTTAGCATTACGGTCTTCAGTGACAGCTCTTCACTTACCTGGTCCATCGGCTGTCACCAACGCCTCGCGCTGCATTCCGGCATCTGAAAGACAAAGGCTTACCTACTCTTTGTGCGCTCCGGAGGTCTTCACACTGCATTCCGGCATCTGAAAGACAAAAGCTTACCAACTCTTTGCACGCTCCGGAGGCCTTCGGCGCTGCATCCCGCATCTGAAAGACAAAACAAGGTGCGTTTAAAAACATTGGGGAACTTTAATACTCACGTGCCATTACTCCTTTCCACATCTAACCCAGTGGGTATTCCGGCACCCTGCAGCCGCTCCGAACTTGTACCTGCAAAATAAAAAGACAGTTAGAGCGCATTGTGAAGCAGGCAACAAGCGCTTACTTACGTGCTTCCAGGCGCTTCTATTCATCACACGGGCTCCATCTTCAACTCACTTCAGCCCGTCATCCGCCATCGCCGGAACCCTGCAAAACAAGAAACATCATTACTAAAGACTTTAAAGACATTAGAATTACTCGAAACTTACCGTTCGTGCAGTAAACGACGGACAGCAGTCCTCTGAAGTCAAGAGGCCTGCTCCCCTTATCCAGTGAAGAAACTGGTTACAGCACCCTGCCCCGAGGCAGATGGAGAGCACGGCGTTCACTTACCTAAGGTGAGAGCGTTAACCTTTGGGGTTCTACAGGAGAAGAGAAAGGGAAGAAGAGAGAGACATTCAATAACCCAGTTCCTTAATCCCATATTTTCTATCTGCAGACATCTTACCCTTCGAGCCAGACATACAGTGCACAGAGGTCCAGCCCAAAGAGCCAGCCGTGTGTTACACATCACCTTTGAAGATACGGTATACGCCCAGTCAAGACCGGCGCCTCTACGGGAATCAGGTGAGCGTTACAGAACGCAAAGCCTACCACAAAACTCCGTCCAGGCGCTATGGAAACCTCGGATACCGACCAGCTAGCCCAGTTACTTGGGGAACTAAGGGCAGAAGTGCATGCAGCCCGTCAGGAAACGAACGCTCTAAGAAGGGAACTGATTATTTCCAAGGAGCGAACAGATGATCTCGCTAGACAATTGCTACAGTCACAAGCCGGACAGACCCCGTTACCCGCAACTGGGGGAAATCTTCCTTCTACATCCTCTATGAATCCAGTGCAGATCAACCTACCTGGGAATGTACCTCTGGCTCCGCCCGAACGATTTTCTGGTGACCCAAAGAGGTTTGCAGTATTTATCAATCAGTGCTGGTTGCATTTCTTATGCCGGCCAGCAGCCTTTCCAACTGATCAAGCTAAAGTAGCTTTCGTGCTTTCGTACCTTAGTGGCAATGCGGCAGACTGGTCGATCCCTCTAGTAAATCAAGATGATCCGGTCCTCCATGATTTTCAAGCTTTTCAGCTCAGTATGGAAAAACTGTTCGCAAGACATTCACAGGGGCAGGCCTTGGACAATGAGCTTCTTTCGTTGCGACAAGGTAATCAAGACCTTTTGGCTTATATTGCGTCTTTCAACAGACTGATAGTGGAAACTCAATGGCCTGAGGACAAAAGGATTACGCTGTTTCATAGAGGTCTACGTGGAGAGCTCAAAGATGTGTTAGCCCAAGTAGTGAATCCCCCACAAGATTGTTCGGACTATATAGACTTAGTCGTTCAAATAGATCACAGACTGCAGAACAGGAAGGCCGATCGTTCCAAGTTTGATGCTCGAGTATTTTCCAAGCCGCCAACTCCTTCCAAAGGAGTAGACTCCGGGGAACCCATGCAAATAGGGGGTCTGAAAGGTCCTCTAACACAAAAGGAGCGGGAAAGGAGAAAACAGTTGCAATTATGCCTCTATTGCGGAAACTCAGGGCACTTTCTTCGAGACTGTCCGGTGAAACCCGCCAAGAAGGCAGTAGGAGCTGCAGTTACCAAAGTTACAAACTCTGAGCAGGGAAATGACCTCGCCCGACAAGAATAGAGGTCCTCTTGCCGAGCGTGAAAACCAGTTCCGTGACCTCGCATTTCGTGATACCTATGGTCCTCATTAGCCCTGATAATGCGGATCGATTACATGCAATTGAAGCTTACGTCGACAGCGGTGCCATCGGCAATTATGTGGATCATGAAATGGTTTTGAGGATGAATCTAACTCTTTGTCCCAAGGCTGTAAAGGACGTCATTACTACGGTGGATGGTACGGAGATAGCCTCCGGGCCAGTAACGCATACCACTCAAGAGGTGACGCTAGTAAGTCAAGATGGACACCATGAGAAGATCGTGTTCGATGTGATCAAGGCCCCTCAGTTTCAGATTATTCTAGGAATACCTTGGTTAGAAAACACAATCCTCTGATCGATTGGCGAGCAAGAACGGTCCAGTTTCCAGAATGTGTCTTTACTTGTCACCCTCCACCTGGTGTTGCACTGGCAGCAATTTCTTCAGAGACTCCCCAGTTACCTCCCGAATACCTAGAATACCAAGATGTTTTCCGGAAGGATCAGGCTAACTCTCTACCTCCTCATAGGTCTTATGACTGCCAGATAGACCTGATACCTGGATCTACTCCTCCTTGTAGTAGAATGTATGCCCTCACCGAGCCTGAGAACCTTCACCTTCGACAATACCTGGATCAATACCTGGCAAATGGGTTTATTCGTCCTTCCAAGTCCCCTGCTTCTTCAGCTTTGTTCTTCGTTCCAAAAAAGGAAGGAGACCTTAGAACTTGTATAGATTATCGCTCCCTGAACCAGATCACCGTTAAGAATAGATATCCGTTACCTTTGATCCCTGAACTCCTGGACCAAGTCAGAAAAGCATGCATATATACAAAGCTGGATCTTAGAGGAGCTTACCACTTGGTACGAGTAAAAGAGGGCGATGAATGGAAGACGGCCTTCCGCACCAAGTATGGGCTATTTGAATATCAGGTCATGCCCTTCGGACTTTGCAATGCCCCGGCCGCCTTTCAATATTTTATGAACGATGTCCTCAGAGAGCTCATAGATGTGTGTGTTGTTGTTTACATTGACGACATCCTCGTTTATTCTTCATCGGAATCTGAACATCGGAAACACGTGAAAATGGTCCTCGAAAGATTGCGTCAACACAAACTTTTCGCTAAGTTGGAAAAATGTGTTTTCAACGTGACTGAAGTTGAATTCTTGGGATTCATATTATCACCTGGCGGAGTGCGTATGGATTCAAAGAAGGTCGATGCAGTTCTCAAATGGCCATCACCATTCTCCGTAAAAGGTGTGCAAAGCATGTTAGGCTTCGCTAACTTTTACCGCAGGTTTATCCCCGAATTCTCTCGAATAGTCCAGCCCATCACTGCCTTGTTAAAGAAAAACAAACGTTTTGAATGGTCTACCGAGGCGGAACAAGCTTTCCAGGATTTGAAGACTAAATTTATCTCTGCACCAATCTTAAAACACCCTCGCCCCGAACTCCCCTACATCGTGGAAACTGATGCTTCAAGCCTTGCCATGGGGGCAGTTCTATCACAAAAGGACCCGGTAACCAATCAGTTGCATCCCGTGGCATTTTGGTCCCGCAAATTCTCGCCTCCTGAAATCAATTACACGATTACTGACAAGGAACTTCTGGCTATCAAGTCTGCCTTTAAGGCTTGTCGGCATTATCTGCTGGGGGCCCGACACACCGTTACTGTGATTATGGATCACCGAAACCTGCAATATTTGAAAACCGCAAAAGCCCAATCCTCTAGACAACTCCGTTGGGCATTATTCTTTGCCGCGTTTGACTTCATAATTACCTATCGACCTGGTACAAAGAACGGTAAAGCTGATGCCCTTTCTCGGATGGGAGTGGAAGAACACTTGATCAACCCTAAACCTGTACCAATCATTCCCGAACAAAGAATTCTGGGTGTAATCGTCACAGAATCCATAGAGGAAGTTAAGGATAAAGCCAGGCAACTTGTAACTCCAGTAGACATACAGAATTGGCATCTGCAGGGAAAGGACTTTGCAGTAAAGGACAACTTATTGTATTTCCAAGAACGATTATACCTACCCAGCACAGATTTACAGAAAAAAGTAATCTCTTGTTATCACGATTCTTTAATGGAAGGACATCCCGGTATGGCCAAGACCTCAGAAAAGATCAAGCGCTACTTCTGGTGGCCGTCTTGGAAAAAAGATATCAGAGACTTTATAATGTCCTGTGGAGTATGTGCCCAAAACAAGAGTCAAAAGGAAATACCAGCAGGCCTCTTACGCCCTATTGACATCCCACCTCGCCCTTGGCATACGCTTTCTATGGACTTCATCACCGATCTAACTCCATGCTCCGGATACAATACGATTCTAGTAATCGTGGACTTATTCTCCAAGATGGCGCATTTCATTCCGCTCAAAGGCTTGCCAACAGCAGCAACTCTGGCCCGAGAATTTCTCGAAAACATCGTCCGACTGCACGGTTTTCCTTCGGTTCTAATTTTGGATCGAGGTAGTCAATTTATTTCTCATTTTTGGCGAAGTTGCTGTCGGTCGGCTCAAATTGATGTGAGACTGTCGACCAGTCACCACCCTCAGACCGACGGACAAACCGAGAGGACCAATCAGACTCTGGAACAGTATTTACGCTGCATGCTGCAACAAACTGAAAAAACTTGGAAAGACATCCTTTGGATAGCCGAATATGCCTACAATAACTCTGTCCATTCGGGAACTGGGAAAACCCTGTTTTTTCTTTTGTACGGCAGTCACCCTCGAACCTCGGAGTTGGATCCCCTCCAAGATCTTGAAACACCAGCAGTAGACTACCTGCATTCTACAATCACCCAAGCCTTTAAGGAAGCTGTTTCTCACCTTCAAAGGGCTAAAGAACAATACAAGAAAGGAGCAGATCAACATCGGAAGGAAGCCCCTCAATATCAAGTAGGGGATCAAGTCTGGTTATCCACCAAATATCTACCTCTAAAAGGGCCACGCACATTCAACCCAAGATACCTTGGTCCCTATTCCATCACTACCATAGTAAACCCAGTAGCGGTCAAGTTGGACTTGCCCCCGCACATGAAGATACATCCGGTCTTCCACGTCTCTCTATTAAAACCCGTGCAACCTCAAACCCGACTAACTAAATCTCCAAAACCTATCCTAGTTGATGGAGAACTCGAGTTTGAAGTCAAAAGCATTCTGGACTCCAAGATCTCCAAATCTAAACTATTTTACCTAATTGACTGGAAAGGCTACGGCCCCCAAGAGAGATCCTGGGAACCTGCTGAATATGTCCACGCTCCTCGCCTAATCAAAAGATTTCACCGAACATTTCCTGACAAGCCAAAACCCCCGGAGAAGCCCGGTTTGGGAGGGGCCTTGAGGGGGGGTACTGTCATGATCTCTGCTTCCAAAAGGTCAGGGTTTTCCCAACTCCCTTGGAAGCAGATCCATAACCCAGGTTCCGAGTGCCAACCAGTCCCAATTGGGACCTTTTGGACCCAGTCCTGGCGCCAGTGGCACCAGGCTCATAAATATGCCCAGTCCCAGCGCTGGAAGCGCCGGGCTCATAATGCTTGGGTGGACTTACCTGCAGCAGACCATGCTGCTTACTTGCCTGCCAGTTGAGCCTCTGATCCTCTTCTGTTTGGAACTACTTTTCCTGTTGGGTGGGGCAGGAGCCACTCCCTAGATTCAGAACATTGGAACTCTTCTGGAAAGCAGGAACTCTTTTCTTACCTAGGAGTGGCTGTGGAAGGAGCAACACCTAAGCACTACAGGAGGCTATTTAAACCACACCCGATGGATGAATCTTGCTTTGCGTTATTCTGCATCCTCTGCAGCAGAACGCTCATCGTGTCTTCTGCATCTGATCCTGGGCCTAAGGAAAAAGGCTTACCATCCTGAATCCAGTCTTCAGCAACACCTATAAAGACAAGAAAGAACAGGTTAGCATTACGGTCTTCAGTGACAGCTCTTCACTTACCTGGTCCATCGGCTGTCACCAACGCCTCGCGCTGCATTCCGGCATCTGAAAGACAAAGGCTTACCTACGCTTTGTGCGCTCCGGAGGTCTTCACACTGCATTCCGGCATCTGAAAGACAAAAGCTTACCAACTCTTTGCATGCTCCGGAGGCCTTCGGCGCTGCATCCCGCATCTGAAAGACAAAACAAGGTGCGTTTAAAAACATTGGGGAACTTTAATACTCACGTGCCATTACTCCTTTCCACATCTAACCCAGTGGGTATTCCGGCACCCTGCAGCCGCTCCGAACTTGTACCTGCAAAATAAAAAGACAGTTAGAGCGCATTGTGAAGCAGGCAACAAGCGCTTACTTACGTGCTTCCAGGCGCTTCTATTCATCACACGGGCTCCATCTTCAACTCACTTCAGCCCGTCATCCGCCATCGCCGGAACCCTGCAAAACAAGAAACATCATTACTAAAGACTTTAAAGACATTAGAATTACTCGAAACTTACCGTTCGTGCAGTAAACGACGGACAGCAGTCCTCTGAAGTCAAGAGGCCTGCTCCCCTTATCCAGTGAAGAAACTGGTTACAGCACCCTGCCCCGAGGCAGATGGAGAGCATGGCGTTCACTTACCTAAGGTGAGAGCGTTAACCTTTGGGGTTCTACAGGAGAAGAGAAAGGGAAGAAGAGAGAGACATTCAATAACCCAGTTCCTTAATCCCATATTTTCTATCTGCAGACATCTTACCCTTCGAGCCAGACATACAGTGCACAGAGGTCCAGCCCAAAGAGCCAGCCGTGTGTTACACATCACCTTTGAAGATACGGTATACGCCCAGTCAAGACCGGCGCCTCTACGGGAATCAGGTGAGCGTTACACCAGGAGCCAGTGGAGAGATTCTAGGGCTGGAGAGATGCAGTCCCTGGGCTTGAGGCCAAGGATAAGTCTTGCAGCCCTATTCTGGATTAGCTGGAGGGGTCGTAGAGAAGACGAGGGTAGATTAAGGAAGAGGCTATTGCAGTAGTCTAGCCTAGAGAGAACCAGAGCTCTTGAGACATTGAGCTCCTGAGGGAAAGTGAGGAAAGAAAGGATTCCTTTGAAGAGGTGGAGTTGAAAGTGGGCCTTCTTGGCAAGGTCCTGAATAACAGTTCAAACATTAGCATCAGGGCCTTCAGTGCCCAAGTCTCTTTGCTTTTCAAAATCTCTTCTTTCAGAGGGTCTGATGCGACAATCAAACAATAAGTTATTTTCTCTTAGGATTTCACACTTCCTCAATTTCTCAGGTGATTCACTATTCACCTCGGATCCTCCTCAGCGGGGCTCAGATCCCCTTTAACACAATGCTCGTAGGATTTTCATGTATCCAGTTTGTCAGGTGATTCACGGTTCACCCCGGATCTCCCTCTGCTGGGCTCAGATCCGTTTAAACACAATGTTCAATCAGTCTCCCTCCACCAGGCTCGGAACAATTTAATTTACTTTAACACAAACTTGCTTTATCCCAAAGGCTTTCAATTGATCTCCCTTGTTCGGGCTCGGACCAACTTTCTCTATTTCTTCATTAACTTGCTTAGCAGTATCAACATCGAAGACTTTCGATTGTGCAGAGGATGTATCTCGACCTTTCGCAGGACCACTTCGATGTACAGTTCCTTTGCCATTCTTTCCCCTTTCTCAACTCTTAGTTGGATACGTTACAGAGTCCTTCGAAAGAGCATGCACGTGGTGCCGGACCACTCTGTCAATGATATCATATCTTGGTTTCAAAGTTCAATCACTCATCTGTTGATCTATTTTTACTCGAATTGGTTATCACATGTGTTTTATACACTGTTCACTTCAGCGCTAACCATACAATGTTGCTGCTTGCAACCTTGGCTTCAACACAGACTGGTCTGGTATCAGTCTCCCCAACTCACCGGCTGTGTTGATTTCACTGGCACTGCTTTGCTGTAGGAGCCAAGGACAGTATCACGGCAGCAGGTGATTATCCCTGCCTTGGTTACCGATGCAGGAGGGCCCCAGGTACCTCAGACACACAATGCAGGATTCTTCAGCCTGGTTTCCTGGTCTTAAACTTTCTATTCTAGAGGGTTCCTGAAAGTAATGGTTCCTTGTCGAAAAGGTCAAGGGCACTTCCCTCCTTGCGATCCCCTTCTGTTTTGCCGTCTTTCTCCTCCTGTTAAACTGCCATCTTGGAACTGCTGCTTCCTCATGTGCTTTGCCTTGCTCAGAGTGTTCTATCGTGTCCTGCCTTTTATCCTTGTGTGGAAGTGTAATGGAAGTCAGGTGTGTGTGATGGTCAGTAATTGCCTGGCCATCGTATTGGGACATGTCAGGTATACAGCTCGGTTGTTAGTCCGTTTTCTCTCAAAGCGAGCTGTCCATGAGAAAGTGTTTGTGTTGTAAAGGGGTGGGGGGCATTGAGTTCCTATGTATCCTACCTGGTAGGATGGGGTAAAGGTGTTATAGGGAAGAGTATATGTGTCTTGCCATCCGGTGTCCCACTCCCACTTCCCGAAGACCCCTCACCCAGGTGATCCTCCCGCACTGGTCCACCCCCAGGAACTGGATCCAAAAGCGATGGCCGTGTCCTTGCCACCTGGATGACAGATCCCCAGGGACTAGCGGGTAAGACGACTTCAGGTTTCTCACAGTATTCGCCAAATGTTGTTTTACTTGTGTGGGCTTCAGCTGCAATTTTCATGCAGTTCAGTATTCACTAAATGCAGTTTTCACTTCTGTGCGCTTAGGTAGCCCCTTTCAGGCAGTTCAATATTCAATTAATGTCGTTTTCACTACTTCCATGCACCATTACCGGTTCCAAGGTCCTTGGAACGCTCCGGCGTTCCTAGTGTCTCTCAACACTTAGTGGGTCTCTCTTTCTTCGTTCGGCAGCTTCTCCCCGGGCAGGAGTAACAATTTGTTAGTTCGCTGGGTACTCCATTCAGCACACGCTGCCCTTCGTGCTTGGCTCCGCCTCTACTCCCTAGCAGGGCCTGCTATACGCCTTCCCTCACAGGGGCTCCCAGTCCTGCACAGTCACCTCTGCCAGACTCTCGGGACCTTCGTGGGCGTGTCAGGGTTTCGGTTTTTTGCTCCTCAGCAAAGCAGTTCTTCGGTTCTCTTTTGCTTCTGTGACTGCACCTCCTTTGTGCTTCCGAATTCCACCGTGTATACTCTCCTCTTTTACTAACAGGCTGCAGATGAAAGGAGTTATCTTCAATTGCCTGACCCTCCTTCAGTCTATTAGTGTGACATGCCTGATCTTCATTGCCACATGCCTTCAGACCACTCTTCTTCGTCTCAGTACCAGAGTGGTGTTTAGAATAGAAAATCTGCACTAGTTTCCTCTTCTTCTTCTCAGTACTTAAGGGAAAACTATAGCGGAGGATGGGATGAGATTGGCAATAGCCCATAAAGGCTAAGGGAGGGGACGGGAGGTCAGTATTAGGAAAGGGGGGATACCATGTCTCACTTTCAGGTACCCTCTTTCCAATCCCTAAGCGCCCTCTGCCCAGGTGATCCTTCCTCGCTAGCCCACCCCGAGGGTCAGGATATGACAGCCTTACCTTCCTCTTGGTTACCTGAGGGGGGCGGGGTTCAAGGAGGGTGAAATGTGAGAATGCCCTCTGATTTCTCACAGTACCACCTAAGAGTAGAGGTACAGTTATGGACATAGAATGGTTCAGTTCTCAAGATAATGAACTTCACTTTGATGCACATATTTGTCCATGACTGTTATAAGAAGCTATCTTGATGCCAAATATGTAATAATGTTGAGGTGTGTTAAGTAGACTGGTTTTGCTGTGGGGACAAGTGCTCTGTATCAGATATGTGCTTAATCAAGCTGGGCTTGATCAATGGTAAACCCTCTGCATGCTATGTCACATGGGCACATTAAATAATAGAATTGTTGTCGAGTTCACTAGCCATCTTTGCAAGATCTTGGTGTGTTTTCCACGGTTCAATAAGATAAGGACCCAATGTGAGATAATGTGATGCTAGATTTTGGTTAACATTGATTGAGGGTGCTCTTTGTTGCCTGTGTTAGCCGTAGGTTCAGGGAAATAAATATCTATGAACAGACACAAGTAAGTTCTGTTTATGTTAATGCCAGTATGTGATTGGCATTAACAAGTCCACATGAGTGACTCTTGTCATTTCTATTTTTATGCGCAGCTAGCCAATAGCAAGATGGTTAAGCCCAAGCCAGTCAAGGGCGAGCTTTTTGAATACAAGGACTGTTTCACTGTGCTGCATGCCGTGGATTGCAGCATCATCACATTTTTATACTTTGAACTTTGAAACCTGGAACAGCGCGCCTACGCCTGTGCCTGCACAAGGACTTTGTGTGTGCAGAACTGTGCCCGTGAGATGCCCTGAGAGGCCGTGTGTGCAGAGGCCGTGTGTGCAGAGCTGCGCCCGTGAGAGGCCGTGTGTGCAAGTACTGGCCCCTTAAGTGCTTCGAGTTGCGAGGCTCCGCCCACAGGAAGCAGAATACAAATAGGAAAGGTTATCGCCCTTGCAGCGTTAAGCCCGAGCCAGTCAAGGGCAAGCTTTTTGAATACAAGGACTGTATCACTGTGCTGCGTGCCGTGGATTGCAGCATCATCACATTTTTATACTTTGAACTTTGAATCCTGGAACAGCGCGCCTACGCCTGTGCCTGCACAAGGACTTTGTGTGTGCAGAACTGCGCCCGGGAGAGGCCGTGTGTGCAGAGGCCGTCTATGCAGAGCTGCGCCCGTGAGAGGCCGTGTGTGCAAGTACTGGCCCCTTAAGTCCTTCGAGTTGCGAGGCTCCGCCACAGGAAGCGGAATACAAAAAGAAAAGGTTATGGCCCTTGCGGCGTTAAACCCGAGCCAGTCAAGGGCGAGCTTTTTGAATACAAGGACTGTTTCACTGTTTGCTGCTTTGTTGGCCGCTGGTCAAGAAACTAGAAGGGGCCCAAATAAACCACTGTAGCGCACTAAGTGGTGCTTCTCGTGGTATAAAAAACACAAAGAAACAAAGCCCAGTAAGATCGAGGGGTGGCAGTAAAATCTGTTGCTGCTATAAGAAAGCGGGGACATAGCGTTCCTACACTAAATGCGAAGAAACAGTCACAGATAAGGAAGAAACGGTAAGCTCATACTAATAAAAAACTGTTGGAGGGTGAAAAGGGTGATTGTATAGCTGGGAACGGTTTACTCTGCTGCGACTGGGGTGCTGCCTTAAATGAACAAAATACAGAAATATTCCAAAAATCATGCTGCCCACTAAGTAGAAGGGCAAAGAAAATCTATCTCTGAGTACACCATACGCCGTAATTGTCATTTTCGCGATAGACATACAGAGCGAGCAGGAGACTACGGGAGTAAACTCCTTTGATCCCGTTCATTTCTAGCTCGGTGACTTGGCGTGTTAACGGTGGAGAGGATTTCTAACTGCCTGTTTGTGCCTCAGGGCGGGGTATAGAGGCAGTTTGTTACAAACTTTACAAAAAAACTGTCCAGTGCATTCAAGGGTTTTTCTCAAGAAGTGACTGATTTAAAGTTGTTCAAACAACGCTTGCGTTTAGAAAGCCGAAATGACACTGCGCAGCACGAAAGATATGGAGGGGAGAAGGGTATGGGTCATTCCTAAGTGGAAGTCACGAAGCAGATATCTCTGTAAATCCCCACACTCAGGGGAACCCAAACTTAAACACACCCCAGCAAATTCAAGCATTAATACATGCGGAAGAATTACCTGGACATTTGGCGGACAGCCACAAGAAGAAGAACCTAAGTGGTGCAATAACAAACAAATGGAAACGGGGTCTAGAGTACACCACAACAACGAAAAGAATTCAACAAAAAATAGAAAATCACTTTGGGAAAAAACGACATAAAAGTTACAGTGATGTTGAAGGAGAGTCACTTATTTTTTGGGAAAATCCGAGGCATTCTCAAACCCCTTCCTCCAGCACGGAAATGTTCATATCACCAGTAAAACTGGGGAAGGAAGTCACGATACCAAATGAGGGGGAAAAGGTAGTAGCACCAATGCATCAACACATACAGTCACCTGAAAATACAGGACAAATTTCAAATGAACAAAGAGATACAGTTCATCATGAAGATGCCAAAATAAAAACAGATCCAAACACAGAAACACTGAAAGCCCTAAATTTGGTTCTCAACTCACTGGTTTCAGTCTTTGAAATGCTAAAAATGGATGTACAATCACAAAATGGGACACTCTTAGAGATGACTCATCCTTAGTTGGTCTGGTGGCTGCAACCAACACAAACTTGACCCTCCCGCTTCGGGATCTAAACCTAGAAATTTGATATATCCTCCATTCAACAAAGCCTGAAGGAAAAAAATGATATGGAAAAACAAAACGACAAACTACTGGAAGAGGTCCTCTCTGTACTGAAAGAAAATCAGAAACTAAACCAAGCAGAAAGAACTGCAGAGAAGATCCAAGAATATTCATTAGATGACACACCGCTTTCAGACTCAGTGCTGGAAGAATTTCGAAGGCTTGCAAATGTAGTAGAAGGAGAAATGGAAACTGAAGAGAGTATTCAAAAATTGCAACCAGAAAAAGTAAATGGGAAACAAATGGAGAAAACTACAGACTGGCAGCATCCCTGTGACTAGACCTCAAGAAGCAGGAGCAAAATGAGGAAACGTCTCGCATGAAGAGAGAAGTCAAAGTCAATACATCCTAAAACAAAGAAAAACTGAAAGATAGGGTTGAAAGACAACAAAAATGGTAACACAAAGGAAAGAGCAAGCCATCTGATAAACCTTAAAACCATTGGAAACAGCAAGAAACAGGAAAGTATAACACGTGACATTAAAGATCCACAAATCCCCTCGGAAAAAACAAGATAAGCCAAGAAAAGAGTAACCAGAAGCAAACCAAAAAGAACCTTGAAAAGACCAAAACAGGAAATAGTAATAAAACGGAAGAAACTGTAGCAATCACAAAAGAAAGTATTGGTCTGCAAACCGAGAATGGGGTAAAGGCGAGCTACAACTCAAAGGCAAAAACAGAGGAGAATGTTTCTAAAAATCAACCAAAGTTAGGGAAATTACAATCCAGCAAAGAACTGGATGGCGCTTCTCAAAGAAATCTTACAACAAAAGCAATAAAATGAGCCCCGGTCTTTTTGAAAAAGAATCTTCAGCCGGAAAGAAAGAAAAATCATGCAAATAACATCGCCCTAGTACAGCACGATAATAACATAAAAACAGCCCAGGATCTCAAGATGATGCCCGTCCAATCCAGGACAACATTAATCATTGAGTCGTGCAGTAATATTGAGCATAATGAAAAAGTGAAAAATCTTCATTGTTTTGCATCTGAAGACATGGAGAGCGTCAAATTTCCAATGTCTCATGACCCCTTCCCGGTTGAACTGATACTTACCTCCGAGAATGCAAATAATGCCATGTTACAAGAGTCTGTGGAGTTAGAATCCTATGGGCTGGAGGTCTCATGTAATGATACAGAAAGAAGTATTACCATCAACCATCAGAACATCCCAACGCAGAAAAATAAGGGAAGAGAAAACTCAAATGAACTGCACCTAATGAAAGGGGGAAGCAAAGAGATGGAAATAGATATAAAGGAAAATACTCTTACAATTTTTCCAGAAATCCTTTCACAAATTCTGCAGAAACTAGGATTGGGCATGCAGCAACTTTAGAAAAGATGATTTAAATGTGTTCAGTTGGAATTCGCAGGGTTCCAGCACTATTAGAGCAAAAGAAATGCGGGCATATCTATTCAATCAGGGTGATGCTGTTCTACTTCAAGAAACTTGGTTGGTGAAACCTTTAAATATTGAAGGATACACAGTTCTTTGCCTACCGGCATTACAAAAACCATTAGGACAACCATCAGGGGGTTTGCTCATAGCCCTCAAGAACCAAATTTTCTAAAACATAGTAGAAATATGGAAAAATCCCCTAGGTATTCACGCATGTACAGCAGAAATAAGCCTACAAGAGAAACCTTCAGCTTGGGTGTTGATGAATATATACTAGAACCCGGCCAGCTCAAAACTAGACACTTTCATAGAAGATCTGGGCCTATTACTGGGAGCAGTGAAAGTGAACTCGGCCTCTAGTAACATTATTTTGGCAGGAGATTTTAATACGAACTGTCTATATCCACAAAAAGGAGAGGCATATCACTTGAATGCTGGGAAGATAAATAGGGGAAGAATGTGGCAGGAACTTATGGAACCGCAAAATGGTCAATAGTAAACAAGAGGGAGACCAAGGAGCATATAAAACATGGCATAGAGGGAAGTCATCCTCTGCTTTAGATTTTATTTTTGTATCCAAGAACCTGCATGCATCGCCATCCCTTCTTACTTAAAACGGGAAGGAGGCAGTGACCACAGAAGACTCGAGCTCTCATTCCAAAACATTCTAGGAGCAAAAATGGAAAGAGAAACTCATAACTTAGAGGGGGAAAAAGGGAAAATCAGAGTCGTGAAATATAAAGATGGGGGACTTAAGCTCAATAAGTGCCTAAAAGAGGTTCCTGAACATATCTGGAAACTGGAATGCGACCCGAAGAGGTTTACCAAATTTCTCTGGGCAACACTAACACCTGGAGATTTAGTGGGGAGAAACAAACAAAAACATCTTCATGCCTTTGATGAACCAACTCAAAAGAGAAAAAGAGAGCATAGGAAAGCCCTGCAAAAAATTAAGAAAATAGGGTATCCGGCAGAACAACTGAAAATAGAAATAAAAAGAGAGAAAACAAAGTATAAATCTTGGTCAATCTCACAAAAGGAAATCCGGATGCAAACGGATGGGGAATATGTACTTAATATACTAAGAGAAGATAACAACAAAAGCTTCTGGGAAACAATGAACCAATTTGAGGGGGAAGCAGGAAACTCTCTGTGTATCCTAGTGCCTGAAGACGTCTGAGTCGAATATTTAACAGAGACCTATAAGAGCCATAGCACCTGACACTTTACGATCAAACCAGATACTCCCTGGCAACTCAAGTTTAACGAGGAGAAAATGTATGACATCATAATTAATTCTTCGAAATCTAAAGCTTCAGGATTGAATGGTCTGACCTATCAGACACTAAAAAGTGAACCGGTACTATGGTCAAAACTACTAACCGCACTTTTTGAGGAAATACTTAAGAAACAGATATTTCCAACTAGTTGGAAAACGGCTCTGGTAATATCTTTCTTTAAAAATGGGGACCATCGGGCAGTTGCAAATTACAGACCAATAGCGCTGCTCGACATTGAAAGCAAAATATTTATGAAACTACTATTAAACCATGTTTCAAAATGGGTAGAAGATTTTGACATCCTATCACGCTTTCAAACAGGATTCCGGAAAGGACACTCGACATCTGTAAATGGTCTGAACTTAAATCTACTGAATGAACAAACAGAGGAAAAGAAAACACCTCCACTATATGGGGCTTGGATCGACCTATCGAAAGCTTTCGATCAAGTAGAACGAGTACTACTCTGGCAAAAACTACGAAGGTGGGGAATGCCAGAAACACTACTGTCCATTTTAGTGGAACTGCACAGAGAAACAAGCCTAAGAGTTCGGCTTGATGCAGTGGGTCACCTCTCAAAACTAATAGAGGTTAACAGGGGGGTCAGACAAGGGTGCCTAGGAGCGCCTCTTTTTTTCAATCTGTTCTTAGCAGACATGGGACCCTTCCTTGAATCGGCTGCAATGGCCAGCCCCACCATAAATGGGAGAAAAATCTGTTGGCTGGCTTACACAGAAGACATAGTACTACTCGACCGAACACACGATTGGTCTGCAACGGCTACTTACGAAACTGAATGAGTATGTTGGGATAAATAAACTAACAATCAACCCTGCCAAGTCAAAAATCCTCATTTTCAAACATCCTTTGTTAAAAATCAAATATAAAACTGGAACCTGGGGGGCGAAAGTATAAGAGTTGTAGAAACCATAAAATACCTGGGGTACAATGTACACGCCCATCCAGCACAATATAAGGCAGCATCTGAGTTAATGGCCAGGGTTACACAAGCTGGGTCACAAATGATTAAACTGAACTATAAATTCTGTAAATTTTCCATCCTTCCGTTAGTGAAGTATTATCTAGCAAAAGTGGTGCCAGTCATACTCTGTGGCCTGGAAGCTAAACCAGGGCTTTGGTCAGCTAATTGGGAAAACTTTGAGGGTCGACTTTGGAAAAGGGTCTTGGGACTTCCAAGTTGTACATCTACAAAAAGTCTGAGATTCGAGCTGGGCCTAAAGTCACTGAAGTGTATGGAAGGTTGGAAACTCATCTCCCTGTTCCAAGAAATAATTACAGGGAAAGATACTTCACTTTATGGAGACCTTAGGACTCAGAGGCTGCAGGGCAAATCATCCCTTTTGACCTCACTCAGGGAAAGGATAACAAAGGCTCTCATAAGAATAGATCTGGATGAGGAAACTCTGGTCCTAAACCCACTCAAAGTTAATAAAAACTAGAACTCTCAGATTGGATCGAAACAATAGAGAAAGTAAGATCGGATCCAATGCAAAGTGCATTTTTGAGGGGGGAAAAGGAACTTGGGTGTCTCTCGCGCTATCTAACGAAATTCCCAAATAGAAAGCTGCGCTCAAATTTACTCAGAATGAGATTAAATCTTGTCCATTGTGGGGTGGTCCTGGAAAAGCGGAACCCAGGGGATAAGGCAAAAAACTGTGTTCGACCTGCATAAACCCTGCCAAACAAACATTCAGGCATTTATTAATGGACTGTGAAGGCTCATGGATACATCGGTCAAGACTCTTCAGGAACTTTGTGTGCAGAGAGGAGGATATTATATCAGACTTCCTGTGGGACAGACTTATATCTGGCACTGACGCTGTGTTGACGTCAGCAGCCATTCAAGTGTTAACCTACTGTGAAATAGTCATTTAAAATACATAGAAAAAGAATATAGTTCTCCAATATTGCGCATACAGATGGTATGTGGAAAAGATCAAAGTTAAAATGAACAATTGCCTGGAAAATTGGCAGGGTTGGCAAAAAGGGAAAACAATGTTTTATTTTTTTCTTTTCTTTTTCCTTTTCCTTTTTTCTTTCAGATATGTAATATGTTTGTTTTATCTGGTTCTTTTTGTAAAGGCTCAGTGAGCCAAAACAAATAAAAAAAGAAAATAGCAAGATGGCGCATGTTAGTTCACTTGTTCAACGGGGTGGTGTAGTTCTAGGCTTTCTGGACCACACCATAGCGTACTGATGCAAAATATAAATAAACCATGATGCGCCTGTGGCTGCATTTCATTGCTAGCATCAGAGATCTCACGTATCGAGTGAGATTAGTTTCAGTGAATCTGCGAGAATGAATGTGGATTATTGACTACTGTAGCGATTAACTGGATTTTTAATGTTTGCTGTGTTGGTGGGTAAACACTGAGGGGCAGCAAGATTCCTCCCGACCGTGAGGCATGGCTTTTTGAACTAGATGATATAATGCAGGTGCCGCTTCAGCTGGGGACCATATTGAGTCATTTAAACTCCTTTATAATAAATATTCATATACTCTATTGTAACCAGTGACGTCATGTAGAAAGAATGAAGATCTAAATAGATATTCACTCTTTCTCATGCTAGGGTGTATCAGCTGAGCCTCTACCATAACGCCTGGCTTTTCGTAGTAGATGACTCAATGGAAAACATACAATACAGGTACCTGTAAGAGTGCAGAAGGAGGAGACTGACACACAGGTGGTATGTTTGTTGGCATAAACCTTTATTTAAAACATAATGAGGAAACCTATCTCTCCCTAACTCTAAGAGGGGTTTTTCTGCCTTGACTAATGAACTAAGGATTCTGTCAGGATGTCCAAGTAAATGAAAAGAGTCCACCGTCATGTGTCAAAATTCCTACTGTGAGGGCATCATGAGTCAGACACAGATAACAGGTTCAAGTTTCTCAACACAGTTTTATTTTAACTCTAAAAGCAGGGTGGATGAATGCCTAGCTTGCCCTGGGCTAAGGTGGGTTTTCCCTACCTAAAGGAAAATAAGGATAGTGTATGTCAGGAAGTCCAGAGTAAAACTTCTGTCTGTGTCCAAAACCTATACCTGCCCTCACAACTAACTGCATACAATGTGTAGGGATGTCAGCATCAAAAGGAACAGTGTTCAAAGTAAAGTTGAGCTTCTTCTAGCTCTTTGACTTGTGATCAGCTCCCCTTGCCCAAGTTCAAATTAGTTAATCAAATACAGGGGTTCCTTTTCCCTAAGGGTTCAAATCGTCCAGCTTTCAAAACAACACATAACTTGAATATCAGAACAGGGTCTTGGCACAATACAAGCTTCCATTCAGGGCCACCCAGTCTAAGCGCTGTTGTCGGACCACACGGTCCACCCATCACAGGTCACGCAACCGGTACCCTCTTTCACTGTTCTCCTTGGACTCCATCCACTGCTTCTCCTGAGCAGTGAGATTTGCCTCAGTCACATTTTTCACACTCTTCTGACAATGTATTGTGGCTGATTTAAACACCTTGTGCTTGTTACACCTCCTTATGTTTCTTTGTCTCTTTCCAATGCTTGTTTCCTTATAATGTACAGTTATTTGCACTTTCTTGTGCAAGTATTAGATCTCTCATATCTTGCATTCAACTATTTGTGCTCTCTTGGCTTTGCTAGCACATGTTTCACTTAGTGCAGTTCATTATTTCCATGCAGTTCATAGTCTTCCTTTCAGTAAAGTTCACACTCTTTCTCACACTCCTTTCAGGATGCCAGAGTGTTTTCAACTTGTTCTCAATTCGTTCAATATTCAAAATACTTTTCCTTTGCTTAAAATTGCTTTCAATTTGTTCGGTATTCACATAATGTATTGCTTTCATTTCATTCAGTATTCTAAGTATGCTTCATCTGCTTTCATTGCTCTCATTGTGTTAGGTATTGCAAATGCCTTGCATTCACTTTATTTCTCTCACTGCCTGCCAGCCTGGTGTTCCTCCTTTCTGGTTTCACTCACCGGTCAGTCTTACGGCGCCTCACGAGTCCTTCTGCTGCCACGGGTTCCTCTTTCTCTGTGAGGTCGCTAGCGTCTTCTCCCGGCGGTGTTCCTGTGGCTCGCGTACACTCAGCAATGCTTCCACAGTGAAGCAGGATACATATGTTTGCTTCCTTCGGTCTTGCCAGCCTCCGTCTCACGGCTTGCTACCAGCCTCAAGCTTCTTCTGTCACTGCTTCCTCCTGCATACACTCTGCACTGCTTCACGGTCTTGAAGTGCTCCTCCAGCCATGCCGACACACCAGAGAGCTCTCCCTGCGCACAGCTGACTGTGCTCCCTCAGCTGACCGTGCTTCCACGGCTGACCCTGCTTCCACAGCTGCCTAGGGCTTCCAGCTTTTAAACTCCCACCTCCAGTTTCATTACAAAAAAGACTAGACCGCTCACCAGCAAAGCAGTAGTCCTGTCTTGATCTTGTTGTCCTCCTCCTCATCCCAGCCCTCAGATGGGGCTGATAAAAGTTTGTTTTTACAAAATGAGGATGTGTTGGTCCAGTTGTCCTCTTCTTCATCCCAGTACCATGTTGATGCACTTTGGGCAATATTTTAGGGAAACCACAGTGAAAGTGCTGACACAAGCCTATGAAGGCTTGACGGATGGAGGGTTTGTGTTGAAAGGGAACTGAGGGATACCATGTCTCACCTAAGGACGTCCTTTCCCCACTCTCCAAGTCTCCTCCACCCAGGTGATTCTCTCTCACATATCCACCCCTAGGGTCGGGATCCAAAAGCGATGGCCTTGCCCTGGCCACCTGAGCAGAGGATACAGGGGGAAAAGAAGTGAGGATGCCCTCAGGTTCCTTACACTACCTTTGTCCCTCACAGTTGTAACTAATACTAAAGGAGTAGTGGATCTTTGTGGTCCAGATGAATGGCTCCCTCCTTCTTGACAATGGACTATAGATCCAATTGCAGGTGGGAACTTCGCCTGAGAGAATGACCCCCATCCCCCTGGTTTCAGTTCCTTTCCATGCTACAAAACAATTTTCCAGCTTGTGATGCTGTAATGTTCTCAGTTCCAACTCAAACGTAAAGTTCCAACTCGAACATCATTTCTTATTGCCCATAGTTTTCTTCACTATTGGGATTCCTGGAGAATGTCTCCCTTCTCCCTCCATGTAGCTTGTTCTCAATGCTATTACAGTGCCAGGGCAATAGCTCCTTTCCCTTGGCCTTCTGCTTGGCTTCACGGTACACAACACCAGGGGGTAGGGCTTCCTTCCCCTGATCTCTCTTTGTCAATCTATGTCTATATTTGTGATACTACAAGGCATTAAACCCCACAATGGACACTCACTTGAGAATAAAGCTCTTGGCAATGAGGACGGTGGAAAGCCTCCCACGTTCCTCTCAGGTCCTGTAATGGAAATACATAGGAGCCAGAGAGAAATCTGGGAAACACTCCTGGGGAAGAAAACCCAAGCACTGAACTAGTGCTTTGTACTGAGAATGTGTACTGGTGGTTTGAAGTAAGAGACGTTCATTGGATAGGAGGCATAAAACTGGGAGAATAAAGAAAGGGAAACAGTGATTCTCCGTTAGTAATGCAAACTCAATACAAAACTGTATTATATGATAGGTTATTTATAACGTGCTTAATACCCAGAGGTTTCTAAGTGCGGACCCCTGGATCGAACCTGTGGTGCTCTGTGTTGTTTTGCTTCCAAGGTGAGCATGATGCCCCCGAGCTATCCTCCCGGTAACTATGGAGCCAGTAAGAAGAGGAGCAGCTCACAGCATACACGGTAAGCCCAGTGTAGCACATGGCACACTGCGAGCTGATAAGAATTTGGAGGGTCTGAAGTTCAGCCGCGGAGACACTGAAAATGTCAAGCCGGAATGGGGAACGTGTTGTGCTGGTCGTGGATGCTGCGCCAGGGAAGTTGTAGTGTCCTGACGTTCCGTGTCAGAAGAACAGCAGCAGGCAGAACCGCTGTACGGTGAGAAATGAACAAGAGCTGGTGAACAAGTTGCGCAAGTGGAAAGCTTGTTCCGGAGAAGAGCAGGTAGGTCCAGATGTCCCATGAAGATCAAGGGCATAAAAAGGAAACAAAGGAAGAAAGTGCCACAAGAAGAGACGGGAAGGGGAGAGCAGAGTGTGGATATCCAGAAAAGGCCAGAGAGTAGCAGAATACTCATGTGAGCGTAGAATCAAGAGAGACGCGACGTGCAGAGCATACTGCTGCTGTCTGCTTTATACCAAGGATAGGATGCAATTGATTTGCTTGGCACTGGGTCGTGGCCATATTGGAAATGAATAGACTGCAGATGTTGGATCTCTAAATGGGAACAGGGTTGCTCCATCTTGGAATAGGTATGCAATGTTGCTACTTGCATTCTTTTCGATCGATGCCAGAGGGACCAAGAGGGGGTGCGATGTATGACACTCTTGGCTTCACGGTACACAACACCAGGGGGTATGACTTCCTTCCCTCTGATCTCTCTTGAATTCACAGTTCACAAAGGCTGGGGAATGACACCCTTCCCCAGACCATTCTCAAGCTTCTCTATTTTGGGTGCGGGTCCCAGACCCGTGTTGGCAAGCCTGGTGTACTTCCTTGCCTGGTAGTGCGATGAGGAAGAATGGTTGTGATTACCTCTTTCTTCCGTAGCGGGTTCCAGACCCTTCCCTACTCTTTATATCTTGTTGGTGATAGACTTGGTTTACTACCCTGCCAGGCACTATTGTTTCTCAGATTACTTAAGTCAGTCTCCATAGTTATGTATGGGTCCCGACCCTGGTTTCTGGGCTTCCCTTGTCCTCCTTTCTGTCCCCCAACAGCCCTTGCACCTTTTTGGTCTCTTGGTGGCTAGTTGCAAGCACTTCTGTTGCTCCACTCTGCTTCTCATGCTCTCTCTTTCTGCGAGCGTGACTACTGTGGCGACTCTGCAGCTTTTGGTGCTGGGCGGGTGGTGAGTCTCTCCACGACCGTGCGGTCAGACGGCTCCGCTCCATTAGACTTCTGCTTTTCTTGCTCATCGGCCAGGGTACTGCAGACCGGGTAGGGATGCCCCTTCTCCTGTTCTTGCATCCCGGTCAGTGGCTTCCTTTCTGCTCCCCGCTGGATGTCCTCCAGGCTTGTGGATCTTCTTGTGAGCGTCTGACTCCTTGCTTAGTTTTCCCTCTTCTATTTTGTATTGGCCAGTCAGAACTCTTGAAACACTAGACTGCTCCATAGTGTTTTGATGATCACTCTTTATACCTCCGTACCTCCTCCTCATCCCAGTATTTCCCTGACATCTCTCTCTAAGATGGAGCTGACTCTTCTCCGTCTCAGTACTACTACTAATATGTACATGACACGAATACATGGAATGGCAAGGTAAAGGAGGGTTAGGTGAGGGGGATTGATGGGAAGTAAACTGTGTTCTCCCTGGATAGTTGTCCTTAGTCCCATAATGATAATGATGTGTTATTTATATAGCGCCTTAATCCAAAGTGCTTAGGGGGATCATAGGGGGATCCCTCCCCTACAAGATCCACCCACTGAGTACCACCCACAGGGGGACTATTGGGTAGCGGCCTCACCTCCCTAGCCTCATGGGAAGGGGTTCCCCTCAGGAGAACTGACGACATACTGTCAGGAAAGGAAGAAGGCGATGGATATGGCAGTGGAAATGTGCACAAAATACACAGTAAACAACCTTGAATATAACAACGTGCATTCAATACCCAAGACTCGTGTATACCACTATAAGAAAAGGAATGTAGGGTAAGCACTTAGAACCTCCTTATGACTGAAAGGAAAGTCGGCAAACTCCTTACCCACTATGCTATTACAGATACTGACAGCGCTAAGCCCACGTAGAGGGCAAGCAGGGACAGAATCTGTAAGCTGACACTCTAGACGGTACTGGATAAGGAATTTGGAAACAGTACTCACAAGGACCGGAATGACCACATGAATGCCAGTACTCACGAAGACCGGAAAGACCACTTGGATGTCCGTATTCACGAGGACCGGAAAGACCACTCAGAAGTCAGTACTAACCCACAACCCTGTAAATCAAACAAGAACCCAGAAGGCAGTAAAGGCAAA
Organism: Ambystoma mexicanum; assembly: GCF_040938575.1. Lineage (NCBI taxonomy): Eukaryota > Metazoa > Chordata > Amphibia > Caudata > Ambystomatidae > Ambystoma > Ambystoma mexicanum. The sequence continues at coordinate 1,557,151,568 of NC_090932.1, forward strand.
GAGTGAGGATGACTAAATACCTAAACCCAAGTCAAGAGGCAAGAAGGAATAGTACAGTGTGGAAAACAAAAGATAATCACACAGGGGCTAGTTACAACAGCTTCCCATACCTAATAATAAAATAGGAAATAAATGTAAAAGTGTAAAGGAAAACATGGCATGGATCCCAATAGAAGGCAAGGATCAGGAGCAGTGAAAACGATTTCAAAAGGGAAACTTTCCCACCCATCCAAGGTGAAAAGGCAGGAAACTAAACCTGTAAAGGAAAGATTAATGCAACAAGTCTTTCAGTAGCAAAGGACAATTTCTAGGAAACAGTGAACACAGGCAATTGGGCTACAGCAAAAGGAAAGCTCAGAGAAAGGCTGCCTGCAGACAGAGAAAGGGACAAAGGGATTTCCAAAAGGCAGAAATCAATTAGGCATACAAATACGAATTCCAGGACAAGGAACAAGAAACACTAACTAGAAACTGGGCACAAAAACTAGGAACCAGGAACAAGGGACCAGTCAAGACAGGAATGCTGCAACAATGACCAGCACTGGAATGAAGCAGACTGAGACTTTTAAAGCTGCTTAACGAGCAACCCCTCAGGCGTGTCGCCTGCTGCACCTGCAGCCACAGGTGTTGCCTATCCTCCACCCAGCCTTGTCCTGCAAGGGAGGAGGTGAGGCAGTGAGCCAGGCATTCTGGGAAGCATAGTCATTTGATTAAAGCAGCAGTAGCATGCTGGCTGCCAAAAACCTGGAATGGATCCGGAAGCGAAGTAATTTGGGAAATAAGGTTTTAGCGCTCCCAATTCATCAGGACACTGTAGCATAAGGTTTGGAGGGAATGTCCAGTAGGGAAGAAACCCCAAAACATGCCCCCAAGTGGCGGGAACGGGAGCGAAGGGAGCGAGCCGTGACACTATACCCCCTTCCACGGCCGACTCCAGGCGGTCGTTACTCGCACAAAACATCTTCTTTCCATGACAGTTTTCGGTGAGGAAGAGACTCATGGGTCGAAGAAAGGCATGAAGGACTTGCAGGACCCGAAGCAGAGTTGGGAGGTCCAGGAAGCTTAGTCACTGGAAGAGGATATGCATACATCCTTGAGGAGAGAGGCAGGCTGGTGCTACATGCCTTAGACAACGGTAGAAGTTCTGTTAGCCTCACTGCCGAGAGTGGACACACAGGAGGTGAGGAAACAGCAGGTCTCAGGAAAGTTTATGTACGGAAGAGGAAGGTGGCGGCTGAGGTAGAGGTTCGGATACTCTGTCATCCATCTGGGTAAAGGTTTGTGGTTGAAAGTGACAAAGATTTGCCTGCATAAGTTCCTTGCCTTGGAGGTCTGGAGATCCAATGGGTTGTACGAGGCTGGCACTCCCATTGTCAGTCATGTAGCCAGTCAAGTAGCCACCTTGTTGCACGTGGGATACAACCGCAGGAACGTTTGGCATACTGATAGAAGTGTTAGACACAGTACTCGGAACATCAGGCATACTAGCAGCGGGAGCAAAAACAGGTACATCTTGAACTGCAGCAGACATTCCCCTCCTTTGGCTACTAGTACCCAACTGGCGCTGCAGCTGGAGGGCCGTGCCCGTCCCTTCCCTCAGACTCATGTGGGATCCGGCAACAAAAGGGTTGTCAAGCGGTTGATCCAAACCGGACTCCAAACGCGGACCGTCCAGCCCGCTATCCTGGTCGGCTACTCGTTCGGTGACTGGGCCGTGGTGGATGGCATCCGTTTCTCTCTCGTAATACTCAAGGCAAGTCCAGCGGCCTCGCATGTAAGGCCCTCCCGAGTCGTGAGCCGGCTTGATGTTTCTGAAGAGAGAGCTGGCAGAAGTCTCAGGCTCAGATGTTGCATATTCGGGAGGCGCTGATGCTACAGTCAAGTAGTTGGGAGAATTGTTTTGTGTACAAGGCAGACATTCTGGTGATCCCCTTGAAGCATAAGAAGGGCAAGATGAACGTTCATCAGTAAATGGTTGGGATTCAGGAGGAATCTCTGGAGCAGAGGAATATGCAGCAGGATCTGACAGTGTAGACAGGTACACCTCCGATATTGGCAGCGAGGCTGAGCAGGACACAGGTCTCTCATGAACTGAAGCCAAACTAGCAGTAGGCTCTGGGACCGAAGACATGCACCTAGAATGTACTACCGGAGGCTCCATGGCTGAAGGATAATCTGCTGGATGAGTCACTGTAACCGAAGACAAACATGCCAAAGGAAATTCCGAGGCTGAGGGCATGCAAGCTGGAGCCGTCTTGTTAGCTGAAGACAAACTTGTCAAGGTCTTTGGCTCTGACTGCGTACATGGTGAAGGCTCTTGGGTGACTGGCAGACATAGCACTCCTTTATTGATCGAAGATACGTGTGCCAACGATGACTGCAGAGCTGTGGACAGGATTATTGAAGAGTCAATGGTAGTAGGAGGACAGTCTGAAGTCCCAGAAGTCGGCAGACACACTTGTGGTTCAGAAATGGAAAGCCCCTTTAAGGCAGTTGACCCCTTGGCACCAGTAACCAAAGTCTGAGCTGTACCCCTGCCGTCCCTCTCCTTAGTGGATGACACAGAGTCTCTTCCTTTGTAGAAGTCAAAATCAACCAGAGGAATCACCATAGTAAAGTCTCTGTTAATCAGGATTTCGTCAATTGACCATTCCTCTGTCTTAGCTTCTGAAAGTGGCTGATTAACAATCAACAGTTCAGGGATCGCCTGCCGGGTTTTTGGTTCAGTAATCTGTGGAATGAGTCCATCAAAACATGAATTCTGCACTGTCTTTGACTGCTCGTAGTGACCGAAATTGGCAGAAGGAAGAGCGAACACAGAGCCAGCATCGTTTTCCACATCAGCTTGAATGTCTACTTCAGTCTCAGCAGCTAGATCAAGGGCAGAACCTAAGCCTACAGTTGTGACAGATTCTGTGTATGCCACCATTGTGGATTGTGTTTGGAAATCAGAAGCATGTATGTGTTCAAGCTCAGAGTTATGACAAACTGATACACAGGAAGCTTCAGGTAAAGGAGTGGCTTGTGAATCTTCAACTAACAGCAATTCCTGACAAACGGTAGGACAGTTGTCAGAACCTGTGCCCTGAATAAGCGCTGTGCTTGAAAAAAGACTTTCACTCCCAATAGATCTTACATATTGACAAGTATCATGATTTACAAAAGTCTCCGCACTCAGGGACTGAACAGTATTCACTTCATCAATGGATAAAGTTGGAGGTGTATTCAGAAAAGACTGTAACATCTTATTCTCCTCTTTTAAGGAAATGTATTCTTGTTTTAACTCCTCAAATTCTGTTTTTAGCATGTCCCGCATTAACTGTACATCCCTATCAGTAGGCACAGGGGAAGGCATGGTGGCATCAGGGCTGGATCCAGCACTAGCCATCTGGAAGTGCATTGATTGTATATTGTCATCTACTGCTTGCAGGTCTTGTGATCTATACTCTCTCTTACCGACGTGGTCTGTGTTTCTTTTAAGCAGACTATTGGCATCAGACCCCTTGGCATTAGTGACCACAGTAAGAATCTGTGCAGAGGAGTAAGCTGTAGACTGAGGCAGAAAACAGAAGATATGCAAGGAACCCCTCCATTCTTCATGCTTGAATCATGAAACTGTTCAATCTGAGGTAAAGCACAACCGGAGTCATGGGGTTCAATAACAGAGGTACTTGTGTGTATAAATTCTTGCAGTGTGTTGTTTTCCACTGCTAAGGCTTGTGCGGACATAGACTCTGGATCAGAATTAAAGACAGAGCTAGGATCAGGCAATGTACGATGGGCCACCCAGTGGGAAAAATACTTTGCACGTAAATACCCATTCGTGTCAAGGAGTTCATTTAAGTCAGGAGCAGAGATTCGATTTTCACGGGTAATTGTAAGGGAAGCTTTCTGTATAGACTTGTTAGAGGCCTTGCTGCCTTTCCTTCGTAATCTGGCCATGTTCGAACGGGAACAACGGCTGGTCATTCTGTCAGGAAAGGAAGAAGTCGATGGATATGGCAGGGGAAATGTGCACAAAATACACAGTAAACAACCTTGAATATAACAACGTGCATTCAATACCCAAGACTCGTGTATACCACTATAAGAAAAGGAATGTAGGGTAAGCACTTAGAACCTCCTTATGACTGAAAGGAAAGTCGGCAAACTCCTTACCCACTATGCTATTACAGATACTGACAGCGCTAAGCCCACGTAGAGGGCAAGCAGGGACAGAATCTGTAAGCTGACACTCTAGACGGTACTGGATAAGGAATTTGGAAACAGTACTCACAAGGACCGGAATGACCACATGAATGCCAGTACTCACGAAGACCGGAAAGACCACTTGGATGTCCGTATTCACGAGGACCGGAAAGACCACTCAGAAGTCAGTACTAACCCACAACCCTGTAAATCAAACAAGAACCCAGAAGGCAGTAAAGGCAAAGAGTGAGGATGACTAAATACCTAAACCCAAGTCAAGAGGCAAGAAGGAATAGTACAGTGTGGAAAACAAAAGATAATCACACAGGGGCTAGTTACAACAGCTTCCCATACCTAATAATAAAATAGGAAATAAATGTAAAAGTGTAAAGGAAAACATGGCATGGATCCCAATAGAAGGCAAGGATCAGGAGCAGTGAAAACGATTTCAAAAGGGAAACTTTCCCACCCATCCAAGGTGAAAAGGCAGGAAACTAAACCTGTAAAGGAAAGATTAATGCAACAAGTCTTTCAGTAGCAAAGGACAATTTCTAGGAAACAGTGAACACAGGCAATTGGGCTACAGCAAAAGGAAAGCTCAGAGAAAGGCTGCCTGCAGACAGAGAAAGGGACAAAGGGATTTCCAAAAGGCAGAAATCAATTAGGCATACAAATACGAATTCCAGGACAAGGAACAAGAAACACTAACTAGAAACTGGGCACAAAAACTAGGAACCAGGAACAAGGGACCAGTCAAGACAGGAATGCTGCAACAATGACCAGCACTGGAATGAAGCAGACTGAGACTTTTAAAGCTGCTTAACGAGCAACCCCTCAGGCGTGTCGCCTGCTGCACCTGCAGCCACAGGTGTTGCCTATCCTCCACCCAGCCTTGTCCTGCAAGGGAGGAGGTGAGGCAGTGAGCCAGGCATTCTGGGAAGCATAGTCATTTGATTAAAGCAGCAGTAGCATGCTGGCTGCCAAAAACCTGGAATGGATCCGGAAGCGAAGTAATTTGGGAAATAAGGTTTTAGCGCTCCCAATTCATCAGGACACTGTAGCATAAGGTTTGGAGGGAATGTCCAGTAGGGAAGAAACCCCAAAACATGCCCCCAAGTGGCGGGAACGGGAGCGAAGGGAGCGAGCCGTGACACTATACCCCCTTCCACGGCCGACTCCAGGCGGTCGTTACTCGCACAAAACATCTTCTTTCCATGACAGTTTTCGGTGAGGAAGAGACTCATGGGTCGAAGAAAGGCATGAAGGACTTGCAGGACCCGAAGCAGAGTTGGGAGGTCCAGGAAGCTTAGTCACTGGAAGAGGATATGCATACATCCTTGAGGAGAGAGGCAGGCTGGTGCTACATGCCTTAGACAACGGTAGAAGTTCTGTTAGCCTCACTGCCGAGAGTGGACACACAGGAGGTGAGGAAACAGCAGGTCTCAGGAAAGTTTATGTACGGAAGAGGAAGGTGGCGGCTGAGGTAGAGGTTCGGATACTCTGTCATCCATCTGGGTAAAGGTTTGTGGTTGAAAGTGACAAAGATTTGCCTGCATAAGTTCCTTGCCTTGGAGGTCTGGAGATCCAATGGGTTGTACGAGGCTGGCACTCCCATTGTCAGTCATGTAGCCAGTCAAGTAGCCACCTTGTTGCACGTGGGATACAACCGCAGGAACGTTTGGCATACTGATAGAAGTGTTAGACACAGTACTCGGAACATCAGGCATACTAGCAGCGGGAGCAAAAACAGGTACATCTTGAACTGCAGCAGACATTCCCCTCCTTTGGCTACTAGTACCCAACTGGCGCTGCAGCTGGAGGGCCGTGCCCGTCCCTTCCCTCAGACTCATGTGGGATCCGGCAACAAAAGGGTTGTCAAGCGGTTGATCCAAACCGGACTCCAAACGCGGACCGTCCAGCCCGCTATCCTGGTCGGCTACTCGTTCGGTGACTGGGCCGTGGTGGATGGCATCCGTTTCTCTCTCGTAATACTCAAGGCAAGTCCAGCGGCCTCGCATGTAAGGCCCTCCCGAGTCGTGAGCCGGCTTGATGTTTCTGAAGAGAGAGCTGGCAGAAGTCTCAGGCTCAGATGTTGCATATTCGGGAGGCGCTGATGCTACAGTCAAGTAGTTGGGAGAATTGTTTTGTGTACAAGGCAGACATTCTGGTGATCCCCTTGAAGCATAAGAAGGGCAAGATGAACGTTCATCAGTAAATGGTTGGGATTCAGGAGGAATCTCTGGAGCAGAGGAATATGCAGCAGGATCTGACAGTGTAGACAGGTACACCTCCGATATTGGCAGCGAGGCTGAGCAGGACACAGGTCTCTCATGAACTGAAGCCAAACTAGCAGTAGGCTCTGGGACCGAAGACATGCACCTAGAATGTACTACCGGAGGCTCCATGGCTGAAGGATAATCTGCTGGATGAGTCACTGTAACCGAAGACAAACATGCCAAAGGAAATTCCGAGGCTGAGGGCATGCAAGCTGGAGCCGTCTTGTTAGCTGAAGACAAACTTGTCAAGGTCTTTGGCTCTGACTGCGTACATGGTGAAGGCTCTTGGGTGACTGGCAGACATAGCACTCCTTTATTGATCGAAGATACGTGTGCCAACGATGACTGCAGAGCTGTGGACAGGATTATTGAAGAGTCAATGGTAGTAGGAGGACAGTCTGAAGTCCCAGAAGTCGGCAGACACACTTGTGGTTCAGAAATGGAAAGCCCCTTTAAGGCAGTTGACCCCTTGGCACCAGTAACCAAAGTCTGAGCTGTACCCCTGCCGTCCCTCTCCTTAGTGGATGACACAGAGTCTCTTCCTTTGTAGAAGTCAAAATCAACCAGAGGAATCACCATAGTAAAGTCTCTGTTAATCAGGATTTCGTCAATTGACCATTCCTCTGTCTTAGCTTCTGAAAGTGGCTGATTAACAATCAACAGTTCAGGGATCGCCTGCCGGGTTTTTGGTTCAGTAATCTGTGGAATGAGTCCATCAAAACATGAATTCTGCACTGTCTTTGACTGCTCGTAGTGACCGAAATTGGCAGAAGGAAGAGCGAACACAGAGCCAGCATCGTTTTCCACATCAGCTTGAATGTCTACTTCAGTCTCAGCAGCTAGATCAAGGGCAGAACCTAAATCAGTTGTGACAGATTCTGTGTATGCCACCATTGTGGATTGTGTTTGGAAATCAGAAGCATGTATGTGTTCAAGCTCAGAGTTATGACAAACTGATACACAGGAAGCTTCAGGTAAAGGAGTGGCTTGTGAATCTTCAACTAACAGCAATTCCTGACAAACGGTAGGACAGTTGTCAGAACCTGTGCCCTGAATAAGCGCTGTGCTTGAAAAAAGACTTTCACTCCCAATAGATCTTACATATTGACAAGTATCATGATTTACAAAAGTCTCCGCACTCAGGGACTGAACAGTATTCACTTCATCAATGGATAAAGTTGGAGGTGTATTCAGAAAAGACTGTAACATCTTATTCTCCTCTTTTAAGGAAATGTATTCTTGTTTTAACTCCTCAAATTCTGTTTTTAGCATGTCCCGCATTAACTGTACATCCCTATCAGTAGGCACAGGGGAAGGCATGGTGGCATCAGGGCTGGATCCAGCACTAGCCATCTGGAAGTGCATTGATTGTATATTGTCATCTACTGCTTGCAGGTCTTGTGATCTATACTCTCTCTTACCGACGTGGTCTGTGTTTCTTTTAAGCAGACTATTGGCATCAGACCCCTTGGCATTAGTGACCACAGTAAGAATCTGTGCAGAGGAGTAAGCTGTAGACTGAGGCAGAAAACAGAAGATATGCAAGGAACCCCTCCATTCTTCATGCTTGAATCATGAAACTGTTCAATCTGAGGTAAAGCACAACCGGAGTCATGGGGTTCAATAACAGAGGTACTTGTGTGTATAAATTCTTGCAGTGTGTTGTTTTCCACTGCTAAGGCTTGTGCGGACATAGACTCTGGATCAGAATTAAAGACAGAGCTAGGATCAGGCAATGTACGATGGGCCACCCAGTGGGAAAAATACTTTGCACGTAAATACCCATTCGTGTCAAGGAGTTCATTTAAGTCAGGAGCAGAGATTCGATTTTCACGGGTAATTGTAAGGGAAGCTTTCTGTATAGACTTGTTAGAGGCCTTGCTGCCTTTCCTTCGTAATCTGGCCATGTTCGAACGGGAACAACGGCTGGTCATTCTGTCAGGAAAGGAAGAAGTCGATGGATATGGCAGGGGAAATGTGCACAAAATACACAGTAAACAACCTTGAATATAACAACGTGCATTCAATACCCAAGACTCGTGTATACCACTATAAGAAAAGGAATGTAGGGTAAGCACTTAGAACCTCCTTATGACTGAAAGGAAAGTCGGCAAACTCCTTACCCACTATGCTATTACAGATACTGACAGCGCTAAGCCCACGTAGAGGGCAAGCAGGGACAGAATCTGTAAGCTGACACTCTAGACGGTACTGGATAAGGAATTTGGAAACAGTACTCACAAGGACCGGAATGACCACATGAATGCCAGTACTCACGAAGACCGGAAAGACCACTTGGATGTCCGTATTCACGAGGACCGGAAAGACCACTCAGAAGTCAGTACTAACCCACAACCCTGTAAATCAAACAAGAACCCAGAAGGCAGTAAAGGCAAAGAGTGAGGATGACTAAATACCTAAACCCAAGTCAAGAGGCAAGAAGGAATAGTACAGTGTGGAAAACAAAAGATAATCACACAGGGGCTAGTTACAACAGCTTCCCATACCTAATAATAAAATAGGAAATAAATGTAAAAGTGTAAAGGAAAACATGGCATGGATCCCAATAGAAGGCAAGGATCAGGAGCAGTGAAAACGATTTCAAAAGGGAAACTTTCCCACCCATCCAAGGTGAAAAGGCAGGAAACTAAACCTGTAAAGGAAAGATTAATGCAACAAGTCTTTCAGTAGCAAAGGACAATTTCTAGGAAACAGTGAACACAGGCAATTGGGCTACAGCAAAAGGAAAGCTCAGAGAAAGGCTGCCTGCAGACAGAGAAAGGGAGAAAGGGATTTCCAAAAGGCAGAAATCAATTAGGCATACAAATACGAATTCCAGGACAAGGAACAAGAAACACTAACTAGAAACTGGGCACAAAAACTAGGAACCAGGAACAAGGGACCAGTCAAGACAGGAATGCTGCAACAATGACCAGCACTGGACTGAAGCAGACTGAGGCTTTTAAAGCTGCTTAACGAGCAACCCCTCAGGCGTGTCGCCTGCTGCACCTGCAGCCACAGGTGTTGCCTATCCTCCACCCAGCCTTGTCCTGCAAGGGAGGAGGTGAGGCAGTGAGCCAGGCATTCTGGGAAGCATAGTCATTTGATTAAAGCAGCAGTAGCATGCTGGCTGCCAAAAACCTGGAATGGATCCGGAAGGGAAGTAATTTGGGAAATAAGGTTTTAGCGCTCCCAATTCATCAGGACACTGTAGCATAAGGTTCGGAGGGAATGTCCAGTAGGGAAGAAACCCCAAAACATGCCCCCAAGTGGCGGGAACGGGAGCGAAGGGAGCGAGCCGTGACACATACAAGGATTCGTCACATGCCATTTAAACTGGGGATCATATTGAGTCATTAAAACTTCTTTATGTTGAGTATTTCCATAAACTATTGTAATTAGCGATGTCCGGGAGAAAAGAAGAAGACCTAAATATTCACTCTTTCTTGCATTAGGGCGCATCAGCTGAGCCCCTACCATGAAGAAAGGCCATTAATGCTTTTTGAAAAATAAGTTGTTCACCAAGGTTATGGCATTAAATACTAGCTTAGGTGACTGTACTGCACTATTAATGATATTCTTGAGGGTGGTTATATAATATCCTATTGATGTTTGTTATTAGTTGTAAATCGATATGGAATTGTCCTGCAATAGCATCAAAAGTGGAATTAACCACATGGTTGAAGCCATTCATTGTTTCTTTTGAAAATGCTTGTCCTGATGAAGGCTGTCTTTAGTATAGAGAGTTCTATAAATCTACTCTAGTGTGCCCAAAACACACTGCGTCGACATTTTTATCTGATTCGTGGGTGGTAATGTGTGTTCCCACTTATTACAAAATTATTCCGTCTGTTAACTGTATTGTCTAAACATGATGATTTTTGATGTGGTAGGTCTGTCTGGTACTAATGAGGAAATGTGCTTTATATGTACAGAGTATATAACTATCCCACATGTTACAATTGTATTTATATATGTAGAGATATATTGTTTTTTTAACCACTATACAATAATAAAGAGTGTATATATATATATATATTTTTTTTTAATTTACTTATTTGTAATTAGAATTAGCCATTTTTACAAGAATCTTTACTGTTCCTCCAGAGCTAAGAGATTCACTGAAAAGGTAAAAATGGCCGACAGGACATAGATAGGCTAAAAGAAGCTGTTATTACAGAAAGAGCGGCATACAATGTCTGGACTTAATGGTTCGATGTTCAAAAGGTCGGGGTTCGAATAGTCAAACACATGTAGCGGAAGTTCATGGGCGTCTGATTGAGTTCACCACCCTCCTATAGTTAGTTGGTTTGGGATCTGATGCCACCCACAGTCATACAGACAAAGGTTCAACTGATTCTGTTGCCCTAGCTACCAGACTGTGCATTTATTTTGCAGAATGCTGCTTCCAAAATGTTTACTGTTGCTAATGCCCAGGACGTTTTTTCACCCGACATCAGCCTGTTCCACCATGTCGTTTCTTCGTCTTCTTGTAGCCCCGCAAAGTCGGTGCACAGGTTGTTTAGATATGTAGCACGTATTTCTCTTAGCTCCGAACACTGCATCAAAAGATGGTATGCTGTTTCTAGTTCATTTACGTCGCCACATAGTCTACATTCTTTAGTGGCCGTTTTTAGACTAATCGCTTGAATTTCGCGGGTAGGGAGGAGATTTAAACGTGCTCTCGTAAAGGTGATCCTGAGTAGTTTGTCAGGGAACTTTATATAGTACGGCAATGGCCCGTTCGGACTGTTAAAGGTAGGTGGCAGATGTTTTGTGAGTTTGTTGGATTATGCCTTTTCCAGAGTATTGATCCAGTCTTGAGCTTCTAATTTGGACTTTACTCTTGTGGGATTCCTTTGCAAGTCTTCTTCTGTACACGCCACTTCCTCCAGTTTGTTCCTTAGTTTGTCCACCCATCTATTCAAGGTGGTCAGCTTGCGGTTTGTTATTTCAGTTCCGATGATCTTGTAGGTCACCGATGACTCAGGTAGTGAGGTGTTTTCAAAAATATGCCACTCTCAGTGACTCATCCATCTTAAATAGAAGGAAGGATGAAAGGCTGAGTGGCCTTGCCAGGATTCGAACCTGCGACCTGCAGATCACGCTCAGATCATAGCAGCGAGCGCTCAACCCGCTGGGCTATCTTACCGGCTGCCTCAACGATGAGAAGACGGAAAGTCTCTTGACTGGCTCACAAACCACTCTCAACAAACTTGACCTAAAATACAAATCCTTTACCATTGATGGCATCACAATACCAGTATCAAGCTCTGTCAAAACCGTGGCCGTTTACCTAGATGCTATCTTGTCACTAAACAGGCAGGTCAAAGCCATTGCATCTTCTTCCGCACATACTACGAAGCAGATTAATGCCTGCAGGTCCTTTCTGTCAGAGGGCAGCTGCCTCACTATCGCTCAGGCTTTCGTAGGGTCAAGACTGGACTACTGCAACGCCCTGTTTGCAGGAACCTCCCCTCGGAATCTCAATAAACTGCAGATCATTCAGAACAAGGCTCTCAGGGCCGCGTTGAACCTCCCTATGCGGGAGCATATCACTACTGCCCGAAGAAACGCACACTGGCTGCCTACTGGACAGCGGATCTTCTTAAAAAATGCTGTCTATGATATGATAGGTTATTTATAACTCGCTTAATACCCAGAGGTTTCTAAGCAGGGACCAGGGGTTGGGACCTGTGTTGCTCTGTGTCCTCTTGCTTCCAAGGCGAGCACGTTGCCACGCCTAAATATGGGTATATGTTGCAAAAACTCAGAAAGAACAAATCAGCCAGGCCCACGTGGTCGATTTATGCCAACCGACTGGTTACCCCGAGATTCAGGCTAAAAAGATCTGGGGGCTTGAGCTTCCCCGTCATTGCTACTGAGAACCGGAACGCCCTGCCCCACAACCTTAGATCTGAACAATCGTACTGGGTTTTTCGGGAGCACCTTTGCTGTTTTGCTCAGGATGCTCCATCTTCTGGACCCCCTCCCTAAGACTCTTTACACCCTCATTTTCCAGAACAAGTTATCCCTGTTTGATCTTCGAGGATGCGTTGCGTTCGTTTGCACAGGGCCTATGGGTTTGGTGCGCTTTTGTAAATGCTTAAATAAATAAATACAAAATTGCACCAATTGAAACTGCTTGTGCCCATAATTTATACCGTTTTTCTACTGCCCTTTGGAAAATAAAGTACCCCACATCAATGCAGTTGTGTTGCAAATACATCGAGGCCGGGGGTTCTAGCTGAAGCAAGCGACCACTAGACATACTTTTGAAATGGGCCTCTGTGCACCTTCAGCCGGCCCTCTAATTACCCTGCTGATCCTTAATCGCCCATTAGGATCCGATGATCCCAACCCCCTCTAATGCCTCTGGGAGCCCCAGGCACAGAGTGTGCATCCTAGCCACTTAACCCTCTGGGAGAATTACAGCCCTTCCATCCGCGCATCCTTCTCAATAAATAATGGGATGCAGAGAAGGCTCGCCTCGGCCCTGCTAAAAGCCGCAGTAGCATCGCGGGCCGCACTGCTGCCCTGGCGCGGCTCTGACTGGCTGGGAGAAACTGCTCGCCTGTGGTAACAGAAGATAAATATACCCGTCTCTCCGCTCATTGGCTGCGGCGCCCTGGCAACACTTAGCAACAGAAGCAGGAAGATGTGAGCCGGGAGCCTGGAAGTCGCGGTGTCTTTCAGCAGCAAAGTTTCACCACATCCCTCTCCGCCACGAAAGGAAGGAGGGGGGACGAGGAGGAGGAGGGGGTGGGGAGAAAAGCACTTTCAGCACGCGATGCACGGGAGACAGACACGGCGCGTGACTTCCAGCCCCCCGTGCCCGGGAAAGACTAAAAGGCTCCCCCCTGTCGGCCCTCAATGCGCGGAAAGCAGAAAAGCACATTGTGTCTCGCCCTTCGTGCACGCAATATATTGATGCACGTCCCTTCCAGCCAGTCTCACGCAGAAAATAAGTACGGGGCATGGTGGGCACCCCTCCAGCCATGCCTGCATAGAAAAGAGCAAGCGTGTCCTTCCCAGCAACCAGTGCACAGAAGACCGTAAAGGGGCGCAGGTCTTAAAGCCCTCCGTGCACGCGACAAGTGCCTTACATTCAATGGTCGGTGCACGGGGAAGGAGGGTATTACTTTCAGCCCCCAGCGGGCGTAAAACCAGCAAAGCACACCCCTTCCCACCACCACCACCGCCAGCACACAGGGCTGTATCCATGCAAGGACGCGTGCAGCCTGGATTTCTGTTTGCCCCATCCCCCCTAATGGAGTGCCCGCTGCTTAGTTTGTGGCAGGTTAGGGGGCATGTTCTTCCAACCAGCACACATCTGTTTTCCATGCGTGTGATGTGCACAGAAAGATGCGGCAGAGAGGGATGAGGCAAGAAGGAACGAGAGAGCGCACGAATGTGTGAGATGGGTCCATAGAGTGTGATGCGGCACAAAGGGGGGCAGAGAGAGAGGTGGGACACAGACTGGGCAGCGAGAAAGACATGACACATACAGATGGGGCTCGAGAAAGACAGTATCTGGGAGAGAGGGAGTGCCAGCCAGGACACTGGCAGATGAGGGTCAGAAAGACGCAGATACAGAGTGACAGCCTCGGGGTGACGGGACGGCACATGTACGGAGACTGGACTGGACACAAAGGGAGAGAGGGCGACAACGCAAGGCATGGGGGCTGGACAACACAGACTGGAGGGGGGGGGCAGAAAGACACCACACTAAGAAGGTGGGCAGAGAGAGGTAGTGCAAACAGAAGGATTGCTGACGCAACGGCAGGACACACACAGATGGAGACACAATATGCATAGAAATGGGGCACACGGAGAGAAATGACACGGGTGGGGCGCACAGAGCGAGAGAGAGAGAGAGATATTGGACACAGACATATTGCAAACCAAGAGAGATGGAACACAGATGGGCAGAGAGAGAGATGCTACACCGGGGTGGGGCAGAGAGGGAGAGAGATGGAACACAGATGGGCAGAGAGAGATGCTACACCGGGCTGGGGCAGAGAGGGAGAGAGATAGAACACAGGTGGGCAGAGAGAGGGAATGCTACACCGAGTTGGGGCAGAGAGGGAGAGAGATGGATCATAGATGGGCAGAGAGAGGGAGGTTACACTGGGTGGGGCAGAGAGGGAGAGAGATGGATCATAGATGGGCAGAGAGAGGGAGGTTACACTGGGTGGGGCAGAGAGGGAGAGAGAGAGAGAGAGAGAGAGAGATGGAACACAAATGGGCAGAGAAAGAGATGCTACACCGGGAACGGGCAGAGAGGGAGAGAGAGTGGGAGAGAGATGGAAAACAGATGGGCAGAGAGATATATGCTACACCGGGGTGGGGCAGAGAGAGGGAGGGAGGGAGAGAGAGATGGAACACAAATGGGCAGAGAGAGAGATGCTACACCGAGGTGGGGCAAAGAGGGAGAGAGATGGAACACAGATGGGCAGAGAGAGATGCTACACCTGGCTGGGGCAGAGAGGGAGAGAGAAAGAACACAGGTGGGCAGAGAGAGGGATGCTACACCGAGTTGGGGCAGAGAGGGAGAGAGATGGATCATAGATGGGCAGAGAGAGGGAGGTTACACCGGTTGGGGCAGAGAGAGAGAGAGAGAGATGGAACACAAATGGCAGAGAAAGTGATGCTACACCGGGATGGGGCAGAGAGAGAGAGAGAGTGAGAGTGGGGGAGAGATGGAAAACAGATGGGCAGAGAGATATATGCTACACCGGGGTGGGGCAGAGAGAGATAGAACACAGATGGGCAGAAGAGGGTTCAAAATGGAGATTCGGTTGGCAGGAGCTAAAACCAGCTCCTGGCTGTCCGGCATCACCCTGTATACAGGAGCTAACGCAGGGCAACCTGGAGCTACCCGGAGATGCTCCTGTAACTTTTGGTCTATTTTGTATGAACCTGTTAAACGAATCTTCACGGGATCGTGGTTTACCTCTTTTTCCTGTAGACCGTGGAGTTGAGGTTGCCAGTCTGTCGAAGTCTTGATAGCCGATGAAAGAGTAACGCGAGAAATTAGCCCAATCCCTTCCTGACGGTATATGACAGGACGGCACTGAACCAACTCCCAACGCCACGGGTGGCACTTCTCAGAATTAGCGTGACGTCGGGACAGTGTTTCCACTGGCTGAGAAGGCTTGATGAAATCACCGAAGAAAACGGGGAGGAACTCAGGAACTTCCAAGGCAGTAAGGCACAGGTACCGGCAGGGCACAAGACAGGCAAAGGAAGGCAAACTGCAAGAAGAAGCAGTACTGACAGGGGTCCCCCCTACAACTAGGAACCCAGACTAACCTCCTCCACCCTGAACCAGGGACTGGCTAGTAACAAAATAAGGGAAGAAGGGTAGGAGGACCAGGAAGCAAGAAGAAGTAAAGAGAAGAGGCAGGACTGAGCAGGAAAAGGTAGACCTGGAAACTGGAGGACTGAAAACCAAGCACCAGGGCTCCAGCAGCGCATACACAGTAACAACCGCGTTGAGACGCGCTGTCCCTGTGTATGCGGTGCCTATTTATGGTCCGGGGTCAAAACGAGGCTTGGAACGCATGTTCCGATGCTGCGCATGCGCGGGACGTCGAATACTGACGATCCGCGCATGCGCAGATCCTCGCAAGATGGTGGCGTCCACGGCGCCCATCCGAACCGCGGGTCGGCGTGAAGAGAGTCGCCACCGCGGGTACAGCCTCCATGAAGGAGGAGATCGCCGTGGCCGTGGACCAGGGACCCAGGTAAGTGGCGCCGACGCCCGCGAGCGAGCGCGCGGCGTGACAGAACCATTGTGGGTAAATGTATATTAGATGTGTTCTAATTCTTCTTTATTAACATTCTCAAATACTCAGTCAATGTCCTATTTACATGTCACACGTAGCTCCTCGTAGCTGTTGGTTTCAAGCTAACCAGGCTCTAGTCTAGAGTGGTAGAAGCAGGAGCTAAATAGCTCCCAGCTCCCCTCAATCTCGAACCCTGCAGAGAGAGATATGCTACACCAGGATGGGGCAGAGAGAGAGAGCAAGAGAGAGTGGGAGAGAGATGGAACACTGGGGTGGGGCAGAGAGAGAGAGAGAGAGAGCGGGAGAGAGATCGAACACAGATTTGCAGAGAGAGAGCAAAAGGGAGAGAGATGGAGCACAGATGGGCAGATAAAGAGATGATACACCGGGGTGGGGCAGGGAGAGAGAGAGAGATGCTACACTGGGGGGGGAAGAGAGAGAGAGAGAGAGAGAGAGAGAGAGAGAGAGAGAGAGAGAGAGAGAGAGAGAGAGAGAGAGAGAGAGAGAGAGAGAGAGAGAGAGAGAGAGAGAGAGAGAGAGAGAGAGAGAGAGAGAGAGAGAGAGAGAGAGAGAGAGAGAGAGAGAGAGAGAGAGAGAGAGAGAGAGAGAGAGAGAGAGAGAGAGAGAGAGAGAGAGAGAGAGAGAGAGAGAGAGAGAGAGAGAGAGAGAGAGAGAGAGAGAGAGAGAGAGAGAGAGAGAGAGAGAGAGAGAGAGAGAGAGAGAGAGAGAGAGAGAGAGAGAGAGAGAGAGAGAGAGAGAGAGAGAGAGAGAGAGAGAGAAGAAAAAAAAAAAAACAAAACCGTGAGATTGGGCAAAGAGCGAGGGACGAATGACAGAGAGAGAGATGTGACAGAGACATGGGACATAGAGACATGGGGCAGAGGGAGAGGATAGAGAGCAATGGGGAACAGATAGAGAGGTAGGACACAGGGAGATGAGGAACAGCGAGAATGTGCACTGGGCAAGATGGTAGACAGAAATGCGACAGGAAGAGATGGACCCCAAAGGAAGATTGGTGGGCACCGCCCTTAGCAGGATCTTCACCTCCACTTACTTGCAGAGGAGTGGTGGGGAGTCTCCACTTCCTTGTAGAGGAGGGGTGGGGGTAATCCACTTGAGGGCTTGTGTTTCTGGTAGGCGGGGCATGATGGAGAGGGGTGTGGTCTTGGCTTGCGCAGGAATCTTGTAGGGGGTTCCCTGCTTTTGTCTCACTATTTGGGGATACTGACATGCCTATCTGCGGATGTGCTGGTGACATAGCAAAAGAACTTAACAGCAGGGCCCGTATACTTGCATTTTATGAATGCTTCTTCAACTATAAATTGGTGGGCTAGAGGGGCGGCGGCTCTTTGGTTGCTGGATGCCTGTATCCCAGGACTGCGGGCGTGGCCATCTTTGGCCGCTGGATGCCTGTATCCCAGGAATGTGGGTGATGGCTCTTTGGCTGCTGGATTCCTGTATCCCAGGACTGTGGGCGTGGCCATCTTTGGCCGCTGGAAGGATGCCTGTATCCCAGTAGTGTGGACTGTGGTCACCCTAGTGACAGTTCTGACTGGCTTCTCCTCTATGGTGGCCAAACTGGTAACATCCTACCAAGGGAAATCCGCAAATTACAGGACGACTTGAAATTTTGAAATGATCGAAGCCTGGCTTTTCAATACATAATCAATGGAAACCGTTGAAATGGGTGACAGCTCATCGGGTGACAGCTCATCAGGCTCTAACTGGTCTATAGGCTAACAGGGCAACGCCGAGCCAAAAACGCAAAATGCTGGTGTTGTGCAGTTTTTTGGGTCAAAGTGGCCCCCTTTTTTGGCCTTTGTGGTCCAGTTTCATGAGTTTTTTAATTGGTGCCCCAGAAAATGTTATGCCCTAGTCCGACCCGGCAGCTCATCTATTATAGATGGGGTTGTACCAAAATGTTGCCTAAAAAACGGCGACTGGTACTATAACTGCGCCTTTGCGCTTTCCCACGCCGACTAATGGGAGCGCAGGTTACTGGGGTGTACCCTCCACCCCTTAGTCGACATAATGGGGGTCGGGGGATGCGGGATGTCCCCCGACAATAAAGAAAAAAATTTAAAAAATTAAAAAAGACCCTGCAGTGCCAGTTCAGACCCACGTTAGTGGGAGAGAAATTACGCTGAAGGGATAGAGGAGAGACAGCGGCACACTCCTGTGTGTGCCGCTGTCCAGGTGTGTGGGTAGGGGGAGGTGGGTAGGGGGTTGTAGGGCACAGTGGTCCATGTGATCACCGTGCCACACCATAATGAGAGTCGGCTTTTTGAAAGGAAGTCGACATTATGGACGGCGCAGTGACTACATAGATAATTATAGATTAAAACTTGTTAGATTGCTAATTCTCTCAGAGGATACAGGATTTTAAGGTAATCAAATGCCCTGACAATTACCACTTCCCCCTTACCTTTGCCGTAAACCTGCCTACAAGATTAGCTTACATCCTCTGACGAATTCAGTGACGTTGGACACCCAGGAATGTAAAACCCTTTTTTGAGAATTTTTTTTAAAATTATAATTTATTTTCATTTATTTAGATACAAATACAAAAATAAAGTACATCAGTATATATGAATCACCAATAAAACCAGCAGCATATTAGATTTAATAACCAAACTATGTACATTTAAAAGTAAAAACAGTCTAAACACCTCACCCAATCCCCCCCATAGTCACATAACAAAATCATAATAGAGTCTAGTACAAAAGCATAAACCTCCCCCAAATCCTTTCAAAAAGAGAGCATTTCCTTCCTCTCCTATATACAGTTTTCTCCATATCTGCTATCTTGTGCATTTCATCAAACCAAACATCAATTTTCAGTGAAACAGCAGATTTCCAGCCAGTTAGGATCAATTTCTTCCCCATCACTGCACCGCGAAATAACCATTTCTTCTGACAAGTAGTTCGTTCCTCAAGTAATTCATCGCCTCCCATTATAAAGCCTTAAAATCAAATTCAATTTTCACTTCCAGTACCTTCTCGCAAATCACACCAAATTCCAGCCAAAATGTTATTAACCTCCCAGCTATCGGGGCTAAAGTTGCAGGTCTCCAGGAAGATGAATACCAGGGGAAAGAAGTTCCGATCTCTGATGGAGGACATCCGTGGGAGTAGTCCAGCCCCTCAGACTAACAAGGGGCAACCCCAGTCGTGGATGCATACACACTTCCCATGGTTTGACAAAGACTGTGGAGCATTCAAGACTTGGTTAAATAATATTATAAGATGGAGATGGATGAGCAGGGTGGAACTTGTTAAACTTAAAAAAAGAGTATAAAACTCTTTTGAAGGACAATAAAAGATTGCATATAGTTAAATTATGGGCTGTGCTAGAGGAGGCAGTTCTAAATAAAGATGGTAAAAGATTTTGGAAATTGGTGGCTGAAGGTCATGATGAAACAGGGGGAGACCCAGTGGGAGCCATTTCATCTGACGTTTGGGTCTAACATTTCCAAAAAGTCTTTTTTCAACCTGGATTAGAAGAAGGTGGACAAGCTAGTACTTTTAGCTAGGGGGATACTGAGGGTCTTTACATGTTTGCCAGTCTGGAATTAAGGTGCCAGAAATAACATGTACCAGCATGTTTCCGGACCGGCAAACAACAAGTTTGCCAGTGGGGTGGCCTGATTCACCTCCAGCCAATAGCTGGAGGTAGGTAGGGCACCCCACTGGCAAAATACAGCCAGTATTACTGGTACCGGTAATACCGGCAATGTCCCCATGGAGTCCTATCTGACTCCATGGAATGGGGATTAATCTACGCTTACTTGCACTCAGAATCTGCCGGTAATTCCGGCAGACCGAGTGCCCGTCACAGTAATTACATTTGGTGGTATCCCACTGGATTTACCGGCAGGATACCACCAAACTCATAATGAGGCCGAGAGGGAAGTTGCCCTTTCTATTAAAACTATGTCACTGGGTAAAGCTGCTGACCCCCACAGCTTTTGCTCGGATGTGTACAAATGGTGTTGGGAATGGTGGACCCCCATTCTTACTCAGCTTTTTAATGCAATTTCATTAGATGGAGTCGCACCTAAATCCTGGACGGGGAGTCTAATTATCCCCATCTTCAAGAAGGGTTCGACTGCTGACCTCTATTGATACCCTTCAATATATCTTTTAGATATGATTAATAAACATTTAAACAAATGTTTAATGCATAGGCTTGAGGAATTGGCCGAGAGTAACAATATATTGAGTGCCACTCAAGCAATATTTAGAAAAGGTTTTCCCACCCTAGAACAAAGTTTTATTTTGAAGGTTTTAATTGAGAAATATTTTAAGGTTAGAGGAGGTAGGCGGTATGTGGCATTCTTCGACCTTGAAAAGGCTATCGATTCCATAGACCGGAACATCCTATGGAGGAAGTTGGAAGCACTCAAGGCCCCCAGTGGCCTCCTGAACTGTATAAATGTCTGTTATTCCGATACTTATGCAGCAGTTTATTCCACTCCCAAGGGAAGTTTTACACAGAATCTTAGAAGCAATAATTGGGTTAAACAAGGATGCTCACTGGCTCAACTTCTATTGTTTTCTCTCCGATTTAGCCCTGAACAAAGGGAGTCAAGAATAGTCCCGTCAGTCCTTCCAAAAGTGTCCTATGGATCGCTCCTATTTGCGGATGATACAGCATTATTGGATTTTACCCCGGGGCTGGGAGGGGACTCCAGAGAAGCTTGGAATACACAGATCATTATTGTCTTATTAACAGCTTAAAACCTAACGCTGAAGTCTAAAGGGCCAAACAATTGAAGAGGTGAGATCTTTTTGCTATTTGGGGCTCACCTTCGATACGTTTGGACACTGGGCCTCGCATATCAAAGTAGTAGCTGCAAATTGAAGCTGAGGATGGCAGGCCCGATGAGGTTCTATTATAAATATGTGGCATGTTGTTTACATGAATGCCTTGAAGTATATAAGGCTAAAGTAGGGTCAATGCTCCTCTATGGGACCGAGATTTGGGTGTACCCAAAGTGTGAGCAGTTGGGGGTGGCCCAGAACAAACTACTTAAGAAGTTAACTGGTCTTCCACCAGGTGCACCTAATAGGTTGGATCTAGGGATCCCAAACATAGCCACTCTGGCATAACTTAAAATGGTAACATTTTTTATTAAAGACACATGTGTTGGGCCCGAGGAACCCCAATATCCAGAATTCACTGGGACAGACGGTCACAGGACTCTGCGTACACAATAGAGTAACTGGCACTCTTCCAGCCTCTGTGCAGTAATAGAGAGAAGGACATCACTCCCAGGCACCAGTGCACAGAATATAGTGACCCAATCCCTTCTTGCCCTCAGTACATGGAATAGAGTAAAGCACATCTCTCCCAAGTTCTGACACATTGAATTGAACTATTTAGTGCTTCCTTTGCCGGTGTATGGTTGAGATTCGCCAAGATTTGCAGATGTCTTTGGAGGGGTCGGTACTTATGAGCTTTTATAAAGCAGAGGTGGTTATATTTTGCCCTGGCAATTCTTAAAACCGGGTTTCTGCAAATTGCTGCTTGACTAGAGCCTGTGATGGCATCACCAGTGTGGCCACACTGATTGAGCCATGGTTAATTTAAAGAGCCTATGGGCCTCATTATGACCATGGTGGCCATAGTATGAATGGTGCCGGTAAGGGACCGGCACCGTTCATACCGGGCCGCCACATTACTAGTCCTGCAGCGGGTCCCGCTCTGTACGCCTGGCCAGACCAGACTTGCAGAGCGGGAGCCGCTAGCAGTACAGGATGCTAACAACGGGCCCGTTTTTAACGGGCCCGTTGTTAGCATCCTCCCCATTCCCATAGAGCCCTATGGGGGCTCAAATGGGAATGGGGACGTACCAGGTCCCGGTCCTGCGAAAGGGAATTACCGGGCCCTCCAAGGTCAGAATGGCCCGGTAAGTCCCCTTTTTTGCGGGACCAGACCCGAGTTTGGGGGTAGCCATGCGCTAAAAACGGCATGGCTACCTCCAAAGGCCCTATATTGGGAATGCAGCCACCAGAAGCGGTATAGGCTTGCTGCACAGCCACATACACTCCTGGGGGCGAGGGTCCCACACCTAATGCTGCCATAAGGTGGCGGGAGCTTGACGGACACGCAGGAACGCTGCATAGAAATCTGCGATTTTCACATATGTGACGATTTTCCTTAGAGTGTGGCACAAGGGGTGCAAATGTGAGAAGCAGCAGGGTGTTCAGACAAAAAACTTCTGACATTATTTATTTAAAAATGTAATATAACAGTATACATTATTTGACTTTTTATAGTGCACTTCCACCAGAAACACTGTCCATAGAACATTTATATATACAATTTAGTCAGTCAGATAGCACAGCGAGTAGCATGCTCGCTTTGATATCTGTGCAGAGCCTGCCCACGCTGGTTCGGATCTCGGCAGGGCCAAACTCAGCCTTTCATCCTTCTGAGGTCGATAAAGGAGCACCACACACCGTGGGTAATACTAACCAGTGGTCAAATGCCTGAGGGTTCATAGCATTATATAAATGCTAATTATTATTATTATAATAATTATTATTGTTCCCCAACCGAAGTTGGTACTCATTTAATGATCTCCAAAGGATGGAAGACTTAGTTGACCTTGCCGGGATTCAAACCTGCAAAGATCTCAGCAGTGAGCATTTCACCTGCTGAGCTATCTGTGATGAATCAGAGATGATTTCCCCCGAAAACCAGGCCCGGGATCTGTCTCATGTGGCCAAGGAAAGGCAGTGGCCTTCTGATCCTGCCCCTGGGGGTGATGTTCTGCGGGAGGATCACATGACGGGAGAAGCAGGTTCGGAGGAATGGGAAACCCCCTTTTATAACTTTGCCCCAGACTCCACCCTTCTAATGGCCTATTGTAAAATAGAAGCTGTTAGAAAAGTTGATTTTGACATTGTGGACTACAAGTCCCAGATTTCCTAAAGTACTGGGATGAAGAAGCGGGCTGCAGAGGCACGAGACTGCAAATTTCAACCACTTTAGTAGTAATAAACTACACCTGAGGAAGGCAGAGGCATAAAAGGCCCCTCAGGGGCAGGCCATGGAGAAGAGTAGCACCAGGAGGTGGAGTAGTCGTGATCTCTCCGCGTTGAAGCAGAATCTGGAGAACAGAGACACCGGGACCGCTGTCGAGTGTCGAGCAGTTGCCGGGCCTGAGAGGGGCTTTTCATCTAGAAACTTTAATTGCAGAGGTCGCGCAGCGGGAAGTGTTGGAGTTGGATGCTTTCCCCCTGGAGACCGGAATTGCAGTTGTTGCGCAGCGGGAAGCATACACTTTGAAAGCTTTCCCTCAAGTGAGAGCAGAGAAAGCTCCTTTTTCGAGTGGCGCGGGCCGCAGAGAACCGAAGGAATAGGTTGCTAGGCCGCGTGAAGCAGCAGAAGCAGAAGACCTGGAGGAGGGTGAGCGAGCAGACTCATACGCCAGACCCAGAGAGTTCACTGATCGCCAAGACAGGGTGTTTTAAGCAAAGAACTATTATAAAGAAGGTGAAAGGGACAACTAAACCTTATTTTGAATACCGAACTGATGTGAATCTGACTAATAATCTATTTGAAAACCAAACTGATGTAAAGAGGAGGAGGTGGCAGAATAAGAACTTGCCAAACAGACCAAAGAGGTGTGGTTGTGATTATGTGGGTAAAAAGAAAGGCCAACAACAAGAAAAGGCAATATCCCGAGAAAGCAATACAACTATTACCAAAGGCAAAAGAGAATTATACCAAGGCAAGTTAGAATAAACCCACACTGCCAAAGCCAAGGGAGGGCAATTATAAATTCAAGTGTTTGTAAAGCATATTGCCCATATATAAAGAAGATCATAAGAGTAGCTGGCTTAAGCCCACATTGCCTAAGCCAAAAAAGTGTAAGAGTGAGAGAGAACTATTGTCAGCATTTGGTTAATGCAGAAGGAGAGAAGCAAGAGTGGCAGGAGGGCTGTCCTTAATAAACAGCACCAGTGTCTTTCTTGAAATACTTATTAGGCAAGAGTCAGCAGTCAGAAGGATAGCCTAGCCTCCACTGGCAACCAACGAAGTGCTCACCTGGCCTGAGAAATATGATCTGGAAAAGACTGGTTGGAAAAGCTTGACTGATGGAACTTTGGGATTTCCAAATGAAAAACATCATGAGAACTGATGGTACAGGCACCACCAGAGCTCCTACGGTTCTTCTGCCATTTCCGCAGGTCCCTTCAGGACCAGTGTCTGGAAGGCAATGCCGCAAAACCTAACATTCATTCTTAAGTGCAAAGGGGAGCCACTGTTGTTGGACAAGAAGAGGAGTGATGGGCTTGAATTCACAGGTCCTGAGTGGGGCCACAGAGGGAAGCAACTAGAAGGCCAGAGAGAACAGCATTACCACTGTCAACCTGGACAAGACCAAGGCTTTTGCGGAAGTATGGATACCAAAGAAGAGAGACATGGTTTAACCCGTTTCAAACAATGCCAGTGGAAGTGACAGGATTTAGCGAGAACAGCAATGCAAGAATGAAAATTAAGAGACAAATCAATTCCAAAGCCAAGAGATTGAGCAGAAGACGCCAAAGTGAGGGAGTTACCAAGAGAAGAAGCAATGGCAGCCAGTGCTGAACAAGTGATTGGGACGCAGATGTAGTTTCTCTCGACCGTGTGCATGCGTCAGGCATTGCATGTTGCGCTGTGAAAACTACGAGTCATTACATGGTTGTGGTCCGTCTTATCTCAGTCATGCATATCATAATCACTGCCAAACCTGGGTGACTAAAACTAAAGGTAAGGTTTGAGAAAACCTGCTTTCGATACTCCATGTTAGGCCACCGATGAGCATTTAGAGGTCTAGACCTCAACCCAAATGGGCAGCATCTCCTGCCGATGCACACCTTAAAAAGGTCCACAGCTGCAGTAGTAAGAATCTGGATGGAGAGGATATTGTTTCAGTCACCTGCACTAGGTATCTGCCACATGTGGCTCTCCAGATGTTTTGGACTGTGATTCCCATGATCCCTCATAATGGACTGTGCTGTCTAGTGCTAATGGAGTTATAATCAAACACATCAGGAAAATGTGGCGTGGCCAAGTAAATGATACAAATGACATGTCACTTTGGGTTAAAGCAAAACTCTCTTTGTACAGGGTATGATATGGTTTCTGGGGTTGGATCAGTCCCTAATGGGATTACAACTAAACGTGTTGTGCCTAAAACACTGCATGAGGGTATCAAAACATTTGTGTGATATATTCTTCAGGTGCTAGCATCTAATCCCAATCTAAGTGTGCACTTGTCTCTGTTGCGACCCCCCAATCTACAGCCAAGGAATCAAAGGTAATAAAAAGTCAAACCCTCATCTTAAATATGTCCTATAGCCCTCCAGCTATACAGCTTCAAGACATGGCCCAAAACAAATTCTTATTCCTATTATTTTAAGTCTAGCCCTACTCATACAAGCTAGAAGTATTCCTGAAGTAACGTTCTTCAACCATTACTAACAGTCTGACTCTGCCTCCCTTCAGACTCCCTGCTATCACAGTTCCTCCATGCTTATGTTACGCTCACCTGGACCCCACAGGGGTGTCGATCGGACCCGGACAGCTGCGGTCTCCTTCAACGTGATGCGTAGTGCAGAGATGACTGTCTGGACTGGCCCGCCTAGTCTTGTCTGCTGGACCCGAAGAAGTATTTTCCTTATGTTCGTAAAAGATGAGCTCTCCATCCTGCGTGTCTTGCAGGGGCACGTAGATACCAGTTACTTCACTGGTTTGAAGGCGTCGGGAGAGTTCCGGTAAGTATTGACTCTGAAGTCCCTGGCGGGATTGGTAAGTATCACGTTCAAAGAGTTCAATGTGCCCGATGTTCACTCTTGTCCCCTTCCTTCCTTAAATTGCAACTGAGTTCGTGAGAAGAAGGTCTCGTAGCTGCTGCTGGCGTTCAGGTAAGAGTCTGTGTTACCCAACGCTGTCCGGTAACTATTGCATGCGTTAACGTGTTGTTTTTCTCCCTCTTTACAGATGCGGCATATGAAAATGTGGAGAGTTATGGAATAATACCACCGGTGGTAAGTCTATGGTGGTAAGAGGTTGTATTTGTTGATTCCCTTGGCTCACCTTGTTTTTTCTTGTGTCCCCTAGGTGCCGGATTACGGCGAAGAAATGATGGAGACTGTGCCGGATCGAAAGATGCTGTGAGAACTGGTGAGTATGGCGCCGTGCTGGAGCTGGCGAAGCGACGCGTGCAGGACTGATGTACTTTCCAGGTCCGGAGATGAAATGGTTCCGGAATTAGGTGAGGAATTTGAAATAAGTTCGTTTCCTAACCTTGTCCTTTTCTTCTTCTTTATTCTAGGAGCTCCGGATTCGAGGTGGGCGTGGCAGAAGACTGGATGCTGGTTGCAGGCACGCGGGCGTGGCAGAAGACTGGATGCTGGCTGCAGGCACGGTGAACGTCACGCTGCTAGATGCAGAATAACGCGAAGCATGTGCTGCTGTTCGGGTGTGGTTTAAATAGTCTCCAAAGTAGTTCCAGGTAAAAAGTTCCCTAGAGCCACGCCCGAGTAAAAATTAGTCCCTGTAACAAAATAGTCCCATCCAGGCCTCATGTAGGCCTGGACTCTTTTGCAGCATGGTCTGCATCAGGTAAGTAAAGTGTATGAGCCTGGCGCCAGGACTGATTTCTATGATGAGCCTGGCGCCTAGGGTGCCAGGACTGAACCCAGATAGCCCCTATCCGGGGCTGCTGAGGTTTAAACAAATGTCTGGATGCCTGCTCCCGGAGCTGAGGGCCTTGGTCCTGATGCCCGGGGGTAGGCATCATGACAGCACTCCCCCCCAAGTTTGGGTTTTCAAGGCTTTTCTCTCCCTCTTCTGCAGCCTTCCTCAGCCCAAGCAATGTGTCTTCTGGGCTTCCACGAACCCTTGGAGTATGGTTCGGTCCCATCTCGACCCGGGTCTTACAACATGCCCAATCTTGACCTTGGCTTCATGAATGTCCTTCCTGGCCCTCAGCTTTACAATGTTTTCCCAGTGGATGCCTCTTGGACCCGAGATTCACAATGGGCCCCTCCTGGAACTGGGTTTCACGTATGGTCCCACCTGGAACCAAACATCTCAATGGGCCCCTCAAGGACTCTGGCTTCTAAACTGGTCCCTTTTGGACCTCGGCTCCACAACGTGTGCCTCCTGGACCTCAACCTCACAACTGGCCCATAAGGGAACAAAGCTTAACAACCCTTGATGATGGTTATTTCCCTCCCACTTCATCGGGGACCTTTTCAGGAAGCTATTGTCTCTAACCCGCCTACAGCGGGTTGTTCCCTGACACTTATAGGGTCGCTGTGGTGGATGACCAATGTCTTCAGTCCTCCAGCTCTTTGTTGGTAGGGGAAAAAGGGTAGAACACTCCCTAGATACCTTCCTCCACCAGGGGTGCACGGCATGGATGGGTCTCCCCTGGGCTTCCATCAGCTTGTCCCATGGCGTCTTCACCTTCTTCCACAATTCCTCAGTCCATTTGATCGGGTCCTTCAAAACCTACCATTGTATCTGCGACGAAATGACTACTGTTCTTCAAGGGTTTAGAGATTATTAGTGAATAAAACTCCTACTAAACCCCACACTACTACTAAATCAGCAGTGATCCCAATCATGAAGGTGAAACGGGCACAGCCCGACGGGTAAACCTCCCTTGCCTCTTAAGGTAGCAGAGGACGAGGGAAGGTGATACACTTCCGGAGAAACGTGAGCTAGTACAGAAGCAGACCAAACAACATTAGTATTGTGGAACCCAAATAAAAGAATGTCCAACCAAGGTTCTTTAATGTCACAGATGGCCTCAAAAATCCACAGACAAAAATAAATAGATTAATGCTGCTTTAGTCTAATGGTAAACAAATGGTTTGTGAAGGCTGGGACGTATGAAACTAAGGGGGCCCTGATGCTCTCTCGACCTCCACTCGAGCTCTAGCCACCCTAGCCCATTCCTCCTGAACCAACAGAATATCCCCAAAATATTCTAAATCATGCTAACCATTTCTGTCTAGGACTTTTATAATCTGGGAGGGAAATCTAAAGGGCATGGGCTTTTCTATCTCCCTCCAGGACTTTCGAAGGGATGCTTTTGTTCTGTTTGGTCCACCCTATGTAACCAAGCTTTCTTTTCCAGTCTCTCACACTCTCAGTATCTATCTCCCCCTCTATTTGTGTCTCCTCTCGCCTCCCTCTGTGAGCTTCACTGTCTCCCTCCCTCTCTAACTGTATCCCCTTCCTACTCTCAATTCTCTCCCTTTCTCCTTCCCTTCTATTTGCTCCCCTCTCCTTCACTGCTCACCCACTACCTGCAGCTTTCTCCTCTCCCATCTCTCCCTCCTCTATATCTCTCTCTCTACCTGCACCTCTCTCCTCAATTACCCCTGCCTACTCCCGTCTCCTGGTTTAACACATTCACTCCACCTTTGTCTCCCAGTGACCTTCCTGGTGCTTCACTCCACCCTCACCACTACTCCCACTACCGCCTTGCCCTCGCTCTGCACCCTCCTGCTATACACTCTCTGCTTCAGTATCCACATAACTTTATTTCGGAAAATGAACCAAATTCCATAATAGTTAAAAACAAAAATATTACATTAAAATCCTTCACAGTAAACATGTAATCAAAATGATTACAT
The DNA here is from genome assembly GCF_040938575.1 of Ambystoma mexicanum. NCBI lineage: Eukaryota > Metazoa > Chordata > Amphibia > Caudata > Ambystomatidae > Ambystoma > Ambystoma mexicanum. The sequence continues at coordinate 1,557,180,474 of NC_090932.1, forward strand.
CAAATCTGTTGAAACGTTCAGAGATTCATAATTTTATGTACATAAAATAGAAATAAACTGTCTTATTCCTAAAGGAAAAGGCATATTGTGTATTCATAAGATTGCAGTAATCAACATCTTGTACCTTATGTAAAGTGTGTGTTTGATAAAATTATATATCACGTAGGTTTTCATCCTGTGGTGCATAAATAAAACACATGGCCAATTCTACCCGATGGATCCCCATATCTCTAAAGGAAGGAAATACTTTATTCTCACTGCTGCATAAAATGGACAAACTAGTAATAACATGGGTGGTATCTTCAATCAAAAAACGATCACAAAGACATTTACAATTACTACCAAAATGTTAACCTCATCAGCTGTTAGATGCAGCCTTTTGGTGACATAAGGAGTGCCATGTGCCTTTGTTTAGGGAACCAGTCCAGAGAGTTCTAATAATGCAAACACCCTGAATGAGAAGGCATTGGTTCTGCAGCTCTCCAGGTTTTACTTTAACACAAGTAGTGATGGAAACCCCAATTTTAACAGTTCCCGTTGAATATAAACAAGCCAGGAACGGTTTGAGCAAATATCGGAAGACACCTCATCTTGTACAAACTGCTGTGCCCGTTTTAGATTTTTATTTCCCTATAATCGAACCTAGCATAAAAGTGGTTAAGAGCAGTCAGATCTGTAATGTAACTAAAGTTTGATTCCTGATGGAGGAGGAAAGCTGGGAAACTCCGGGACAAGCCCCTTGTTGTACAAAGAAACAGACCTTTGAAGCTGATGGGTGATATGTGCAGACCAGTTTAGGTCCTGTGTTGTAACAACAATCAGGTAACTAAAAGAATGTACCCTTTTTAATGGTCCATCATTAATCAATATAGGGCATAGGGGGTGTTTCTGCTAGCCGAACACACACAACTTTTGATTTGGTTACATTCAGTTTAAGATCCCTTTAATTTGTATAACATTCATACCCATTACCAAAGTTTGCAATGCTTTGTGGATCCTAGCAATTAGGATCACATCATCGGCGGAAGTCAAGGTGCAAATCTTTTGACTCCTCCCCCCCATTTTTGTACTATCTGGAATCAAATTACTTAATTCTATATATATATATATGAGGAATTAAAACAAAGATTAAAAATGAATGGGACCAACACAGAAACCTGTTGTAACCCGATGGCGAATGGAAATTTAGACAAAAGTTCTCTGTGATTTTCAAAGGGACCTCTGAACGATAAGCCTCTGTGTAATTCAATGAAAGGAAATAAAAGTGATGGATGAATTCTAGCATTGCGCAAAGAAAGCCAGAGTTCATCACAATTGACGCAATCCAATGCAGAGCAGGGGTCCATGAAACCCAAGTAAATCCCAGAGTGATATCTATTCATATACTTATCAAGGATCAGTCTCAGATTAAATACTTGATCCACTGTCCCCCTCCCTTTGCAAAAAGAACATATTGGAAAGGTGAAAGGATGTTGGTTTCCACCACCCATTCTTGTATCCTAGTGAGCAATACCCAGCCAAACAGTTCAGCTGAACTATCAGTAAGAGAAATCGGAAGACAATGTGTATCATGTTTGTATCCCTTTTTAAAACATGTAACTAATGTTGCTTCTTTCCAACTCGCAGGAAAGGCTTGGTAAAAATGGCATTCCAAATCTCCGACTCCTATTTGAACAGTTCAACTGGAACTGCATCACAACCCCCCGGGAGGATAGCTCAGGGGCAATGTGCTCGCCTTGGAAGCAAGACGACGCAGATCAACACAGGTTCACGCTCAGAAACCTCTGGTTATTAAGCACGTTATAAATAACCAATCATCATCATAACCCGAAGCCTTTCTGGTGGCTAAGGAAGCCAAAGCAACTTTTACCATGGTCAACCAGATAAGCACACAATCCCCCCTATCAGTGGCTACCGAACTACGCATACCAATTTCCTGTAGATCACAGCCATGGTTAGTTATACTTAATCTCTTATTCTGCAATGCGGTGTAGTTTTCTACCCATCTCTCTGGACGATAACTGCTATAGGAGTTTGTGAAGCCAACGGGGAATTCACACCTTTCGCCACCAACTTCCAAAACTCGCATAGGCCACAGAAAAGGGCAGCCTGTTCTAACATAAAACACTGCTCCCTCTGTAATTCTGTTTCCTTTTTTTATTGCATTCTTATAGTCCTGTCCAGTCGTTGGAACCTTCCATTTTAATGTAGCAAGAAATGTCTCTTTTGTTACCCTACAGTTTCTGTCAAACCATGCCTAATTTTTAACACAGGAACCTAGTGCCCTTCTGGCCGGGTTATGAATGGTGGTAAGAAACTGGTAGGCTCTATTCAGTATCCTCTCAAACGCAAGGGTTATTTTTTACGGAGAAAGTGACAGATCTAGTACATTTTCTCTATTGCTTAGTGAGTTTGATATTGTGGGGGAAAAGTATGGAATTTAAAATGTTATGTACTCCCCTAGCATACTGCTGCATTATGATATTGAGTATCACCTACCCCCCAGAATTAGCATTCTGTTAATTTTGTAAAAACCTATGTATGAAAGAAAATTAACATCATCTGCTATTAATATGTCCAATGTTATTGAAGCTGCATATTACACACATTGGAAAATTCGTCTGCAATTTAGCTTGCGTTGATACTAAGAATTTGTGGAAGAATATGTTGAATGGGAATTCTGTGGCATTAAAACTGGCATGATTGAGGTTTTTGCAACACTGCAAGTTTTATAATCCACATGTCACAACGGCCCTGGAGAGTATGGGACCGCTGGAAGGCTCCATAGTTGTGCCATCACGTTCTTCCAGAAGTGGAGACTAGCGGTCTAGTCATCCTCCAATATGGCCGCCGCAATGTATTTTCCAATGACAGGGGAACGACTTGGCGTGTTGCAACCCTGCTTTCCGGTAAGGTGAACGCTAGTGCCCGCTTACGGTTTCCTTCTGTCTCTCTGCTTCAGTTTCACTTAGCTCTTTCCCTTCTCTCCTGTTCTCTGTTGCTTTTTTCGCACCGGTGCGCTTTCCTCTTCACCTGCCTCCTCTCTGCGGTTTCGCTAGACTCTGGACCCAGCCCTGGAATCTTTCTCGTCACCCGGCCTCGGGATATTCCCTGCCTTAGGATGCCTCCCTTTTGCTTCCTGTCTTGCATACTGCTCTCTCTTCTGCCGAGACCCACCTCACCTGCTCGGACCACCTACAGTCCATCTTTTGTGCTGTCTTGTTGCATTCTGGGGCCAGTAGTTTTCTCATACTCAAAGACTTACCTTCTACAGCCATTTGCCTCAGAACCTTGGTTCATCAGAATCCCTGCAATGTAAAAGGGGAAGCAACACACGTACGCTTCTGGACTTCCTACCTTCAACATCCTCTCCCGCCTCGATTCCAGTTTTTTTTTAGCTTCGGCTTCTCCCTGGACTGCGGCGGGCTCCCCGGAGCCCTTGCTGCCAGGCAAACTGCAAGTAAGGCAAGGTGACCTCCGGGGGAGCACATCCTTACCTCTTCCAGAAGAAAGGGTAGAAGGAAGTCTCCAAAACACAAAGAGGACCGAAGAAACAGATATCTTCAGACGATCCATTAGAAGCCTCAGGTGAGGAGTGGGAGGGTGAAACTCGCACTGAACTCACAAGCAGACCTGCAGAATCTGAGACCATAATCACAATTATTTTAATTTGTAATGATCTAATATTCATGAATTCTTCCTTCATCCTCTATTAAATTTTCTGGTTTTATGAAAAATGTGATGAAACATAATGTAAAGGGTTTGTATAATTGTCAATACTCACATTACCAAGGTGTAGAAACCATGAACCCTCGAGGAGCAGGGAAGAATCTTCCATCAGGGTAATGGTAACTGAATAGCCCATTGTGGGCAACCTCTGAGAGGGCGAGCTTTCCTGTGAAACACCACCCTGTCTGTTTAGCTAAATGCACAGGAAAGAGGTTCACCTGAAAGAGCAAAAATACTGCCAGGTATTTCACCAGGCTGCAAGAAAACAGAGGACAGTTTTAGTATCGCAGTATATTTGAGAGGTAAAGTAAATAGAATGATAGACACTAATATGAGATGCACTGGGAATGGGCTTCAATGTAAGGAGGTTGACTGGTGGAGAAAAACTCTGACTTGAAAAGGATTCTTGATGGATTTCCCCAACACACACACACAGGAAAAGGAAGGAAAGGGGAGGCCTAGGCAAAGGGAGAAGGAAGTTAATTGGGTTAGTAAGGGCCTGTATTCCTCGGCGGCACAAAAGCGCTCTGACGATAGACAGAGTGAGCTCTGATGAAATCAGCGTAGCGTCTAAAGTTCAGAGCACAGGTATCAGGTAAGGCAGGGGAAGTATCCAAATCCAATAATGGAAAATCCAAAAGGCAATCCATGAGGCAGAAAAGTGTTTGTTAAACCAGAAAGTGAGCACGGTACAAAATCGTAATCCAAGGTGGGTCGTAAATCACAAGCCGGGATCGGCAACAAGAGATAAGTACAGAATTGGGTATAGGGGAACAAGGATACAAGAAAGGACTTACTATAATCAGAAGCGCCGGTAGAGTTCTCGCTTCTTTATGCTTCTGTGTTGTCTGTGCCTGACGTAGTGACGTGTATGTGTGCGCCACGTAATGGTTGGAATTGGTTGGGCGTTGTGTAGCCCTGGCAACAGTAATGCCGCTCGGGAATCTACGAGCATTGTGCAGTTGTTGCAAGAACCATGGCAACCGCCAAGAGCGTCTGATGTGCTTCGGGGAATGGTGCCGCTTATGATGAAAGCGGGCACTGTGTTTACGGACCGTGACAATAATATTTGAGATGTGTTATGGCTAGTTGACTTGATGACAAAATGGTACGTTATTTTGTTCACTTGGCTATGACTTTTTGTAAAGGTTTATTTTAAACCATGTACAAATAAATAAATACAAATAATATTGAGTATGTACTGCAAACAGCCATGTGTAAACAACTGTTCATTGCCCGTGAGAGGCGATGCTTTACTGCACATGTCCTTGCAATGAAGTCTCTTCGCCTAGTCTGTCCCTATGTTCGCCTTCACATCTCTTGCTTCTGATGCGTTTTCCTTTTGGCATATGCAAGCGTGTTTTAGGCTCCTGCTTTCTTATGAAAAGCAGCTTTAGCAGATGGAAGTCATCCTATTGTATGCATTCTCGCCTGCCTCCGTGTGTGAATCTTTGAGGCGTATATTCAGCTCAACTAAATGTATCACTTTATGCTGTCCTTCCTGATAACACTGTCTCCATGTGTGTGAATGCAGCTTGTATCAAAGAGTTGTATGCTGGAGCTTTGTTGCTTACGTCTAACATTGTTTCAGTATGATTCCCTGCCCTGTCTTTATCTCCCCTTACATTTAAATGCTTTCGTTTCCATGCAAGAGAACAGTGCTTGGGGGGGAGGTTCTCTCTTTAGTCAAAGTACTGTCGTTGGTTTGTTTCTGTCCTGTTGCTTGCTTTTTACTTTGAAATTGTTCATCAATCCACCAGAATATTCAGTGGTAATTTCTCCTCTACAGGTTTGGTGCTGTGACTCGAATTCCCGGTGCCCTGCGGCCAAGTGCAAGGGTTGCCGGGCGCATTTCGTTAGAGCTGGCCGAAGCGCCCAGAGAGTCTGGGAAGGTGGATAGAGCAGATGTGTATGAAGAGCTGGGACCGGCGTGGGGGAGCCAGGCGGTTCACCAACACAGAAGAAAGAAGCTGTTGAGCCAGGAGACGCTGTAGGAACACCAGGAGCCGGTGAGGGACACCTGGGCATTCGCAGATGAAGGGAAGTCAGCATTTCACTTACCAGAGCCAAGAGGAAAGCAGGCGTGTCAAGTGGAAGCCGCAGAGGAAAAGCAAATGAAGGAAAGGTGGCCGCAAGAAGGATTGGGGTTGTTTGTCCGTCTGATAACTGTTCACGGCGAACTGTTCGAAATAAATCTGTTTGCATGCAAACAATTACCTGACGAGGAAACAACCCCAATCCCTCTTCACATTTAACCCAAATATGTCCTCCCCTAAAGCCCTCCCCTACTTACCTGCTTGCTCACCTGTAGGTCCCCTGCAACCCTGCAGCGTCAGATCCATCCCTCTAATGTGGGTCAGATCTGATGCTGCAGGGTCCCGTTTTCTATATTTTCCATTTTTTTCCGTCCCCCGCCTCCCATGTTGAGGAATCGGGGGACACCCCCACAACCTCCAAGGCCAAAAAAACATACATGGAAACAGGGGACACCCCCGCTCCACATGTTTGTTTTTATAATCGATCGAATGTTACTGGCCAAATTCAGCCAAATGTACCATTCGATCGATTATAAACTATCAAATAGGCTAATACCCACGAGAAGGAGGCAGACGGGAATCCTTCGTCAGCAGACTGCAAGAGGATTCACTAACGCCAACAAATTCCGGTGATTCCACCCAGAAGCAGCGAGGACACCGGGGCATATCGCAGAGCACACAGAGTGCAAACATTTGGGAACCACTTAACTAAGAAAGATATAAAGAATGGACATGTTGAAAAAGGGGAGCTTAAATCACAAACAACCCCTCTTCTAATGTGTGAATGTACACAGTTCAAATACTTAAGAAGAAGAGAGAGAATATATATCAGAAGGATGCATTATCAGACATTACATATAAGAGACATGGGGAGCTGGTGAAGACCATGAATGAACAGAAGTCCTGGCAGGAGAGTATACCATGCAGTTACAAGTGTGTGAAAACCAGAAGCCCTAGCAGGAGACTATACCAGGCAGTCATAAGTGTGTGAAAACTAGAAACCCTGACAGGAGAGCATATCAGGCAATTTCAAGTGTGTGACTCAGAAGCCCTGGCAGTAAATTATACCAGGCAATTTCAAGTGTGTGAATCAGGAGTCCTGGCAGGAAAGTATACCAGGCAATTACAATTCTGTGAAATAGAAGGAGAGTATACCAGGCAATAGAAAAGGATTGTGTTAAACAAGAAAGAAGAAAGCTCACTACCTGAAAGAGAGAAATACCAGGTGTCTTGAAAGACACCAAAATTGTAAAGCCAGAAGCAGTGTCGTAACACAAAATGTGGGGGCTCACCTGCGAGCCATGCTGAGGCCCCCCCAACTCGGCAAACAAATTACGAGTTGCGCCACACTCTGGGCCGTCCTAGATTACCATGCTTGCACAATATGCACGAACGTGCTGCTGCAGGGGTATGCCATACACTGCACTAGGAGAAAGATATTTAATGCAATATGCAGCACACTTTCAGAGAAAAATTGGCTAAAAAACCACAGTGTTTGCAATTGTTTTGTAGGGTAACATCAATCGAAAAGTCTAATACATGCAAGTCACCAACAGTGCACAGTAACATTACTGCTTTGCTATTAAAAAGGCCATGCCACAATGAAAACATGTCCAACTGGCTGTACAATGTAGACCAGTGTAGACACAACATAAAATATTACAGTAAAGCATGCCAGGCCACATTTAGTCACATTTAGACTGGTTGCACCAAAATGTACTCGAAGGAAATAACACTTAGGGTTATTTTATCACAGATGGGGGAACAGGCCTGCATCAGCCAGATACACATACCATTAGAGTGGAACAGAGGAAACTGCCATTCGTCAACATGCGTGCCAATTAGGTGGACAAAATACAACACCAAACACACAGGATAATCATAGATGTTGAGTGCAGAAACGCAAAGATAAAAAGGTAAGAAAAAACCAGCTAACCCAACTCTAAAACCTCAACTTTCTGCATACACTTCTCATACAGAAAACTCACACAACCACTTCTGCGCAGCAATCCGCACATACTTCACCACATTGCAACAGACAAACAAGAAATAACTCACACAACAGCACACTGGGAAGTCGCACCGACCCGAAAACCACACTTAGCTCAGCGAATGGTGCAAACCGAACTGAAGCTGCCAACAGGACATCAAAACTCTCACTTTCCTATTCCCACTACAGCTCTACTAACCACCCCACTCCTGTCCTTTTCAGATCTGCGAGAGCACCTGGAGACCACTCTGGTGGCGGTACAAATACCTTTAACATTAACATACACTCCCACAGGCAGACACCTACATATTTAAGTGTGCACCCTTTCACCATTCACTCACACATGCACACATCATGGTGTTGAGGGGAGCCTTATTTCTTCTTAAAAAAGAAATGGTTTCTTTTTGAAGTCACTCTAACTTCATGAAGAAATTATTTCTGTTAAGGACCGAACCATAACGGAAATGATTTCTTTATGAGGCAGAGTGACTTCAAAAATAAACTATTTCTTTTTGAAGTCATAGGGCTTCCCCCACCCCATGATATGGAGGCCGCCGGATTCAGTCAAATTGACTGAATCCAAATGACCTACACCACCAAAGAACCGGAAATAGATACTATTAATGTCCTACTGACTAAATGTTTCTAGGACATTTTGTAGTATCTATTTGGTGGTGTAGGTCCTTTCTTTCTTTTGGGTCGGAACAGCTGCGATATAGTATAGTGAGCGAGGTTGCGGGGCACACCCCCGCAGCTGACCCGACTGAAAAACCAAACAAAAGGCTGCGGGGGCTGCAGGGGTGTACCCCACAACCCCTGCTCACTATACTATACAATATAGTGAGCAGGGGCTGCAGGGGACACCCCCGCAGCTGTTCCGACAAAAACAAAAGGCTGCAGGGGTGTCCCCTGCAACACCCCGCTCACTATACTATGCAGTATAGTGAGCAGGAGTTGCGGGGGACACACCTGCAGGTGATCCAAAAAGAAAAAAGAAAAACAAAAACAAAAGGACTCTGCAGCACCGGGTCCCGATCACAGAATTGAAAGGGAACTGGTGTTGCAGGGACCAGCGAGACAGAAGGAAAGGCAAGTATGAATGCAGAGGTAATTCAAAAAGAAACGTTTTTTTAATTTCTTTTTTTTGAAGAAAACAAATATATTTTTGTCTTAACTCCAAGGCCCACCTGCCCCCCTCACAGGGCATGTGTTGTGTGCAAGTGTGTTCATTGCCAAGAGAGACCCAAAGAACTGCTGTGTATAAAAACCTCAAGGTGTAAAGAAGAATCCAGAGGAAGGGAACTAACCTCTCCAGCCAAGACCTTCTCCCTTGAAGAACTTTTGTTTGAACCATTTATTCTTCCTTTATGAACACCTTTCTAAACCTTCCAGGGTTAAATACATTTCCCTTTTAACCATAGAGTTTAGTTTATAGTGTGAGGGTCAGAATACAACTTTGGACAAAGGACCGTTTTATTTTTGAAATCCTGACATGGACAGATCCTTAGTTTTGGTTTAGGTAGGGAAATTCCTCTTGGAGCAGAGCCAGGGAGGCCTTTTCCCAACCCTTTTTATTGTCAATAAACGTCTTTAAAGGAATGGTTCGGTCAAATGTTTTTATTGTCCCTACGGGTCGGCCATGTGTTTTTAAGCCTAAGTCGCTCGATTTTAGAAAAATTTCCTATGGACCTTACCGAGTTTTCGTCCATTAAACGCACGCGAAAACAGGCATCAGGGCGCTGTCATTTTGTGATAATCCTATCACTTGCCCCATCGCCCTGGCTGACCTGCTTTTGCGGCACTAAATCATATCCCCCGCCCCTGAGCCTGACATTATCAAAACATTCATATTCCCCGTCTCTCTCTGTGACGTTACTGTGCTGCGTAGGCAAACGCGCACAGTCGTCTTCTACGCGACTTCACACAGAACCCGGAAACCAACACAGATCAAATCACAACAGAGCGCGCTACAATTCGGAATATGAAACTGTACTTTCAAATCAAACAGCAACACCGTACATTTGGTAAAGTACATTTATTTAACATTAAATGTTTATAGAATATTCAGCAATTGGCATATTAAATCGGAATGTCATTTTTTTTCTTTTCTCTCTATCCGCAAATCCTGTTCCGTTTTATCGCGAGTCACACGCTGTTACTTTATGGTACACAGGGTGTTGGTTTTCGTTAAAAGAAGCACTTTGGTCGCACGGTGAACCGCAAGGCTGTTCCATCAACTAGGCACTAGGCCAGCAGAAAGGTTGATATGTTGCTTCTAGCCACTAGTACCGCGTAAGGGCATATGGGCCCTTGGCGATCATCCCATAAGATCATCAAAGTGGTGCAATTGTTTACGATAAGCTGCAGCTGGCGGTTGAAGAAACCATCTGCCGGGGTCTGAAACTGGTGGCAGTAGCAGTAGGTTAGGATATTACTGTTTTGAAAACATAAAAATTATAATCAGCCTCGCCAGCCGATTTTTATTAATATTATTCATTTTATTTATTACAGCCGATCTGAAACTATTTGCTTTCAAGGATAGTGCAATGGAGTATGTTCGGCTCTAAAATCAAAGCGAAAACTAATGAAATAAATCGAGGTTAACAAACAATGAGAAACCACTGTTTGTCTACATGCGTGTGGAATGTGGACCTGCATGCCCATGTGCCCAGTACAAAGACGATCCCACAAACGTTTTACTTGCTCTTCATTCATTCATTCATTCATTCATTCATTCATTCATTCATTCATCCATTAATTCTTCATTCCGGTATAAAAGCGGCTAAAGAGTTACTTACATTATATTTGCAATTTCCATTGTGTCTCTGCGTAATGCAGTCCGTAAATCCCACTGTGCTCTTGACAACGATTTTTCGTATACTGAACTAACATGAAACTCGGTCTAGTTTCAGAATTTTCTGCCTTATCGTCTTTTACGTTATTGTACCCCTCCTTCAAATTAAGTCCTTTCGGCATGGTCCCTGTCTCTCAAGGTCAAAAAACAATAGAACCTTATACTGCCAGTGTGAGTTGTGGGCCTCTTCAGGCCGCCAGCTGAAAATCAAAGCCGCTGACCTTCACTCTAAAGGAGCATACATTCTGTATGTAACATCCTGTAGTAAAGCCATCTGTGAGAACTTGAATTTTCGGATCCATCTATGTACTAGGCCTCAATGTGCAAATGTGAACTGGCTTCTCTCCCATCTGCAACGGCGCGCTTAGCGCGTTCTGAGGCCCCCAATTTTGTCCTTGTTGTCCGCGAGCTTTGCAGCCCTAGAGAACCATAACTATGGAGACATTGGGCCTCATTACGAGTCTGGGGGTAAAACCGCCTGGTTACCGCCGGACTCGTATTACCATTCCGCCTCCGTGATTCCCGGAATTACCGGGGCATTACAACCCCGGTTTTCCGGGAATCACGGAGGCGGAATGGTGTAAATCCCCATTCCCATTGAGTCCTATGGGACTCAATGGGAATCGGGATCATGGAAACACCGGCAGCATCTCGTAATGCTGCCGGTGTTTCCTCGTCCGCCTTCATGCGGGAGGTGTTAAACCCGCCAGGTCAGACCTGGCGGGAACATCACCTCCCGCCTGCAGGGGTCGGGATCAGGCGGTCCGGAAACAACGGTGGCGGCGGGTTTACCGCCACCGTTATTTCCGGACCGTCTGGGTCATAATGAGGCCCATTGACTTTTTGGAGGAAGGTCCGGGAAAGTATAACGTACCCGAGGAGTTGAGTTGAAAGTGAGATTTATTGTTTGTTTTATTATTTGCAATACGCAAGCCTTGCAAAACTTAGTTACAGCAACAAAAATATATGCATACACATATTGACAAGGTCAGTGATATGAGTTGAATAGAGAGAGAAGTCAAACATGACACCCAGGTTGTTCGCCACCCAGGATGGTGAAGGGAGGGGTTAGGGTTAGCATACTTTGTATGTACACTGTACAATAACATTTATTTACAAAAAGACAATCATATTACAATTATTTAAACCGGGATTTGTACTTCACAACCAGCTCTGCTTTGGGTGGACATGGCACAGTGGCAATGTTCGGTGGCAATGCATCAGTGCTCTGGACAGAAACGTTCAAAATTCCATATCTGTGCTTCTCGAGTACAGCAACAATAAGGCTTTTTACAAAGTCGAACTCCATTTCCTCATAGACTGGTTTGATGACCCATTGCTTACTTCTTTTAGAAAACCCCTTAGTGTAGCGAGGCATCCTTACATTACCCGTAGTTCTAGATTGTTCACGGCTGAGATTCTCGTTATGGGCCAAGACCGCAAGTAGAGTCCTATGTTTCATGCCCTGTGTGCTGAAATGCAGGCGCTTTGGCCTGTACTTTAGGCACATATTGTGGAACACCTCCAAACCTCCTGTGTGCCAGAATTCTGTCAGTCCCCTCAAATCTCTTGATAGAGTTTTATCGAAAACAATCTTCTCAATGGCTTTGTGTGCCGGTGAAGATGGAATCAACCACTTCTTCTTCCTTGCCTCCTCTGGGGGACAAAGGGCCATGTTCACATTGGTAGAAATGTAGGTTTTCTGACCAGCGGTGAACGTTGGTACAGTGGTGCATCAGTGACCGCCATTTTTCAAGTAGGATTTCCACTGACCCTTCACAAGTTTTGGAGCTCCACCAAAGATGGTTGCTGATAAACTGGGACCACTGTGAAATACTTTCCAAACCTTTTTTTTCCCCTGCAGCCGAGATTTTCTTATTGATTGATTTAGCAAGATGCCATACATCAAATTGATGTTTAATATGTGCGAACTGCTCTCTCATTGTCTTGGCAATTGAAACGTGTCTGTCCGTGGCTATGAGGTCGATGTGCATTCCCCTCGATTGTAGATATTCCACTGATTTTATAAATCCTAGTTTCTCCATGGCCACTGAGGATGTACATTGTGTTTCCTGCACGACCACCGAACTCACAATTTTCTTCCTATCCATGTCCTGAAAGTGGTAGGTGCAGTACTTGGCAGAAAATCCAGGGCTGTCGCACTGTCCATCGCCGGCTAGCCTGAATCGTTTCCCTTCGAATGTACTTGCTAGAGACAATTGTTCAATTTTCCAAGCGTCACTAATGGCCGGAAATAGATAATCATGTTGGTATTTGTAGTACAGCGTTTTAGAAATTAAATGAAGTCCAACAAACTGAAAGAAAGACTCTAACTTTCTAAAACTGGACCCACTAAAAAGTGATGCAGCTGCACACAGTAGATTGCCTGCTGGCAGCTTCCCCAGCATCGGTTGTGCAGACCATGAGAACGCATGATTTAATCTACAGGCGGCATGTATTTTGACGTTACTGCCTTGTTTTTGACGAGTCACATGAATCAATGGCCTCCGACATACTTTCCCTCTGACGGAATGCCCACATTTCAGCACACTTATAATATCCATCAAACAACTGTCGAATACTATGTATTTGCCCTCTTTCATTAGACTGTCATCCAGTGTCACACTTGTTTCGGACTGCATCGTTGAGGACATTTCACCACAACTGAAAGAAATATCGCCAATATCAGGTTCTGATACGTCGGTGAATGATGCTGCTGGTTCATTCTCTGTCATTTCAACATCTGTTACTTCAACATTGATGAGAGAACACAACATTGTCAACAGCTTTTTTGGTGGCAATTTTTTGGCGGGTGTAGATTGTGTGAATTGATCTGCGACTACTTCAGAGCTATCCTCAATACATTCAGTATCATCTTCTTGTGGTGGTGCAGTCGCACTGTAGCAATGGTCCATTACAACTTTACTGGATTCTCCTGACACATTCATTTCATGTTCTGGCCATTGGATATGAGCATCTCTAGTCTCAACACGCGGCGTCTGAATTCATAGTTCCTCCATAGTGTAAATGGTCTAGCAAGCAACATCTCTCATTCGCTTCACTGTCTGTGTATGTATACTTCGTAGACCCACAGGTAACTACAGGACAGATTGGAAAAGGGATGTTCAGTTTAAACACAAGATAAAGTATACTACAATTGACTGGAAAAAACATTAAATAGTCCCCAGCCTAAAGAAATTCTAAAGTTATGAACTGTTTGTAACTAACCTTATTTTTGTTTCTTTTCTTTGCAACTTTCTTGACTCGACCTTCAACATCTGCACGCTGTAGCTCCGATTCGTTTCCGCATCACTTCCCTTCCTCTTGCGCTGCAACGACTATATTTTCTGTATCCGCATAGACAGCACAGAATGAGGCTCCATCGACTCCCTGAAACATAGCACTTTCATTACTATGTATCACAATATTGATAACATAAAACACACGTGAGGACGAACACACAGGTACATCTCAATAGCTCAACACGAATTAAACATTGTGTAGAACAATCAAACGACAAGTATTCGAGCTCTGATGACCTAGTTCCATGGAACTGTCAGTATCCATACCTCTGGCTCTGCATGGACTGCCATGAATGATTGTATTGGAGAGGAGGCATCAGCAACTCCCTGAAACACAGTACTTGCGTTAGTATGGTTTTCAATATTGGAACCATAACACACACTTGGGGTCGACGCACAGGTACATATAAAGAGATAACCACAAATGTTGCATTGTCTAAAAGAATCAAGTAATATTTAAATATGATCAGATTTAATCGACTTATTTCTCTGATTTCTTTACATCTGCATCATCTAAATGGGATCTTGTGATTGTAGTGGAAGCTCCATCGTCTCCCTGAAACACAGTACTTGCGTTAATAGGGAAGAAAGTATAGCAAATGGAATCACGTTATATGATCACGCTAGATGGAGCTGTCAGTATCCATACCTCGTGCTGCTGAAGAATATCTATGGATGTTGTAAATGTGGTGCACACTTCCGAAAGCTGTTGCGCCGATTCGTATCCGCATGGTCCGCTTCCACTTCCCCTGGAATTACTTGAATGTCAGGCTCCACATCAAGTGTGTGGGTGGACGCTTCAACAACTGCCTGAAACATAGTATTTGCATTAGTAAGGATTACAATATTGAAAACCCAACACCACTTGGGGTCGACCGCACAGGTACATATCAATGGCTAACCACAAATGAAACATGGTGTAGAACAATCAAACAACAAGTGTTCCAGTCCTGATGATCACGGTCAATGGAGCTGTCAGTATCCATACCTTGTGCTGCTGAAGAACATCTAGGGCTGTTGTCAATGTGTTGGACACTTCAGCATCTCCCTGAAAGACAGTACTTGCATTAGTATGGATAACACTAATTATAACTGAAAACAAACACCAGGGGACGACAACTAAGGTGTATATCAGTTGGAAAGCACTAACCAAACAATTGGTAAAATAATCACACAATACATAAAAACTATTACTTGACATGCATAAAACAAGTCTGTAGCGGAATAGCCAAGTATGATTACCTGATACGCTCTAGAAGTGGTTGATAACTGTGGGCACGTCACGGATGTAGAATGTTCTTGCTTCAGATTCAGTGGATAGTCAAGCAGTTGAAAAGGTAAATTATTGTTTGATAATGAAATGCAAATATTAAAAAATTGCCATGTATACCGACAGAATACTTGAGAATAATGCTACTGAAAATGTGCAATATAGTACAGTTCCCTGTGCCCATAAATAGATTTCCTTTGGGGGTTATAAAATCGAAAAATAATTTACTGATAAATGTCATTATTCAAAAAGCTATACACTCATATCAATATCGAAAGTATTACAAGGGACACAACACCTAAAATATCAATTAATCTATTTGGCTACCTACACACTACCGCAAGGCCTAAAGCTAAATCCGGACACTTGACTCACCAGTGGCGGAATGTGGACGAATAGAGTGGGAATAGCGTTTGCAAGCAATTTTCGTGTCGTTCGATGTTTATTCTTCTTTGTTACCCAAGATGTGGCGTACATGTTCGAGGAAAAGTGCCGGCTGCAGATGTGGTATCGATCACCCCTCTTGTCCTCTAAGACTTGTTGGACTCTACTTTCCAGCTCATCCAGTGGATATCTGCAATGCCTGACCCATTCTCTTATTGATCAACAGTTTTCGGGAATACATGCATTATAGTGCCTTCAGATTCAGCATGGATATTCTAAGGGCAACTGCTAATCGAACAGGTAGGCATTGTTGAAAATTCTGAAAAGTAAATATCAAGATTATTATAAAACTTTGATGAATAAAAATGTCATAAAAAAGTAAATGAACCATATCATGTTCAATGCAAGGTTTGTTTTGGTCGCCGGAACTATACCAGTTCATCATGTGCGGCTTAGTATTTGCATAAGTTACAGAAATGTTTTAAATGATGTGACTAAACTCTGAACATGTGACTCGTCCCTTGGATGTTCTGTCTTGCACGAAAAGGAAACATGCTTACATTATAGACTGTACCCCCGAAGGATGCAATTCGATGACAATTGACACAGATGAAAATAAATAGATCTATTGATAGCATAACAATTGAAACTCAAGTCAATAGCAATGAGACCAATGACCATAGCACTATTGGGTACTGTAATCGCAAATAGATAGAAATGTAAAAATGACCGAAATATGACTAGGATACATGGCCTTACCTTGACCAACAAACAGTTGGATTCAGCAGGCCGAGCAGTATGTTGCAGGAGAACAGGTAGATGGCCACAGGTAGCACACTGACGAGTTTGCTCGAAGCGGTCACAGATAGCACGACGATTAGCAGATTAGCATAGATCTCAGTGCTGCTCAGGTAGAAGGTTCAGGAGTTGACTTGCAAAGCACAAAGATTTTCTCATGAGACATATCAAGTGGTTTATAAAGTATTAGAAACAGGGGTGTGTTTGTGAATGAATGATGTGTGTATGTCGTGGTATTATGTGGTTTGCAGGGGGGCGGCCTGCCTCAGGGGAGGCCTGCCTGGAGACACGGGGTCTGAGGAGGCCATGTGAGCGATGGCCCCTGGGCGTGAGATACCTTTTTAAGTGTACATGCTGTTTGGCACCTTGGCCGTTTGCACCCGTGACAGCCCCCCATGCCAGCGCTCATCCCCGGGTGCAAACCGCCTTTGATAGAGGGGGGTGGGATGGATGGGCCTGGGGCGTGCAGATAAGGTACAGGAAGACTGCTGAATGGAGACACACTCATGTGGATTGCAGGGGGGCGGCCTGCCTCAGGTGAGGCCTGCCTGGAGACACGGGGTCTGAGGAGGCCATGTGAGCGATGGCCCCTGGGCGTAGGATACCTTTTGAAGTGTACATGCTGTTTGGCACCTTGGCCGTTTGCACCCGTGACAGCCCCCCATGCCAGCGCTCATCCCCGGGTGCGAACCGCCTTTGATAGAGGGGTGTGGGATGGATGGGCCGGTGGGCATGCAGGCAAGTGTGTGGGAGCGAAGGGCCATCAGGCCCCTCTCATTTTTAACTTCTCAGTAGAAACTCGGACCAAGTGCCTCCAGTAGTGGGTTCACCCCTGGCCCTTATGTGATGTTAACTTTGGTTGACATTCGCGTAGATGGGACCACCGAGCAGGACACGGGGCATCCATTTTTGTACCGCATTTCCACTCCATCTTGGTGACCAGGCCTCACTGCGCAGAGCACATGGCCCCCACCCTCGTTCCCACTCTGACTGGAAAACTCCAGAGGTATTTGCAACAGCTAATAAATGTAACACATCACTCTTCCTCTGAGATCACTGTCCTGCACGTGAAGCAGCCTGAACTAAGCACATAGCTCGTTTATCTCCACAAACGTGTCCTTGCCCACGCACCCTCGCCAGTGGAAACTTACTGCCATTCTGAACCTGTGTCCCTGCAAGGTATTCTCTTCATGTGCCAGACCACTGACCCCACCATGATGCCCACCTAGCAGATCCCCAACTAACATTAGACCCCTACTGCAGTATATCGTTGCCTATCAATAACAAATGCCACATACCGGAGATTCTTGTGAGCACAGACCACACTTCAAACAGTGTATTATAGTGGTCAAGACCCTTAGCCTAAGGCCTGTATAATCCAATGTTGATTGATAGTATAGATATATGTGTGACTTTTATAGAGACATAACCGACTGAAAGACTTTGAACAAGTGTTATTTAGTGCATGCATTATTGAGAATATATTATGTTAGCTTAGATAGTGACCACCCTGCTTCACAGCGACCTGACCTTCACCCATTCGGAGCACAGATGTCTGACGTCCATCCTTGAATGGAGACACACTTGATTCATTTAAAAAATCGAAACAACCGTTGTTAAAATATATGTGGTGTTTTATTTTGTATCTTATTTTGATGACACAAAAATACAAGACTTTACACATTGTACAGGTCAGGTTGCAGCACAGCGAGAGAAAATCCCCTGTACTGACCGCTGTCACTTGGGAAAGTTTCTCTTATGGCACGAACGGCACAGGCGGGTATTACTCTTCGAACGCGGTGTCCAAGCCTCCCGTGAAGCCACCATGTAAAGGAACGATAGGCCACCAGCCTGTACCACCTGTGAAAAGGAATGAAACAAACTGTTTTTAAATGACCAAGATAAGTTTAATAAACGTTTGTTGTCAATGAGAATTCTTGTAACTAATGGCATTCTGCTCGGACAAATGCTATCTAGACACTGCACACTATTGAACGACTTTCATGCGTTACAATGATATGTATATGTAATTTTGGATATAGTAGAAGACCATGAAATAGGAGTGGCATGACAAGCAGAGTATACTTACTCGGATTACGAGGACGAACAGTTGCGCGAAGTTCGTGCATAAGCACCATCATTATCCTCAACACGGACCGTGTGAGGCAGGCTGCCCTGAAGTCTGGCAGCTCGGTGATGCATTGCGGTCGTGGCTCGCCTTCCGAAATGTAGGGCACACATCCTGAGGTTTCACAGCAGCAGCAGTTCTCGTCCTCGGGTTGGCATTAGCTCGCACCAATTGCATGTGCACCAGGTGGAAACACCGTCCATGCGACTAGGTCCAGGTCTTCAGCTGTTGAATCGTCCTCCCAACTGCCGTCCGAAGACCCATCGTTTTTGCGTGTTTCCCTTTCCAGTAGTTCCTCCTCGGTATTCTTGGGCTCGTACATGTAGGGCATTATTGTAGCCATTATGTGTTAAACAAAGTAAAATCATTTATAGCGGTGGTACTGGTATCTGTTCACACGGGCTACAAGCAACGAAGGTAGCTGACCAGAGCACAGAAACGAGTCACAGAAGACTCAAAGTAACACAGAGAGAGGAATGGAATCGAAAATCTGCTGCTGTGTGTTGTGAAACGGTCTGTTTATTCTTATTGAAGAAAGAGGCGTCCTGCCATTTCCATGGCGACACGTCATTAGCTCAAGCGCAGCGAATGTTGACACAAGACGTGCTTTGGCGTTGTGAAATGGGCGGTACGCGTCTGCTGATGACAGGCTCAGGGGCGGGGGATATGATTTAGTGCTGCAAAAGCAGGTCAGCCAGGGTGATGGGGCAAGTGATAGGATAATCACAAAATGGCAGCGCCCTGATGCCTGTTTTCGCGTGCGTTTAATGGATGAAAACTTGGGTAAGGGCCATAGGAATTTTTTCTAAAATCGAGCGACTTAGGCTTAAAAACACATGGCCGACCCGTAGGGATAATAAACATTTTTTACCGAACTATTCCTTTAACGAAAAACATGGCAAACTTGTGTCGCCTTTTATTCCTGACTCGTCACAGTACCCATCCTACAGAACTAGTTATCTGAATAAGAAAAGGTAAAAGCAGTTGGCCACTGCACCTTAGTATGAAAAGCAAAAAGCAACGCATACATGCTCCCTACTGATTTCAGAGGACATGAGACCGCTGCCCCGGTCAGAGTACGGTAGTATGGATCAGGGACTAGGATGGATGTTTTCTGTATGAGTGTTAAGAAGATATTGAGAATAAGAGCTCCATGGTTGTCTTTTCTAAACCCGTACCTTGATACTTGAAACCCTAAATGTGCAACTCATTTGCGACCCTGCTTCATATGTCACACTCTCCTCTATCGTAGTACTAGAGCTGTAACAGGTTTTGTTTCTACTGATTATGTCTCTTGTCTTTGACTCTCACCTATCCAAGTCACTGAAACAAGCTGAAATACTGGTCTGCATTGTGGGTAACGTAATAGAGGATATAGGCTGTGAACCAGCAGTCATCTGAATTTGACCAACACCTGTGGGTGTCACTGAGATTTGTGTACAGGGAAGGGCCAGGGGCTAGCTGGTGATACCTGAGGTTCCGGATAGGTGTGGCAGTATGGTCAGCTATGAGCTGTACCAATTCCACCAGCCACGAGACACAACAGTGTCCTCATGCAGACGGAATTAGGAACAACCTGGATCCGTAATAAGATATACTTTGCCGTACTGCTGTGAGAATGGGTTCAGGTCAGTCGAGACAAGGGCCACTTCCTCCTTAAAGGAAGTCCAGCACACTTCATGTTTACTCACTACTTGCCGGAAGCATGTAGCTACCTAGATAAATGGCATGAGGATACACAGGGTGAGTCACCTAGACACCTCCCCCAGGAAGGCACATTTGACTTGTATAAGATAACAAGCCTATGTAAGGCGTTAGAAAAGAAAGTTGCCCTTGTACACCAATGGCAATGGAAAGCTATCTAGACTGGTATACCAAAGCTACTAAGAGACCGACTGGGTCCAAGACTCAGGCACTGAAAGACACCCAAGAAAAGCTTCAGGGGCAAGTTAAATCCGTGAAAATGAGTACACTAAGCTGGAGGTACCGGCCCACAAAGCTGGGTACAAATATTTATAGCCTGTAATCCAAGGGGAGCCCCCACCAAAGGAAACTTCTGAAGACATTCGGAACACTTTCAACCTTGCCATTTTAAATGTTGCACAGGCTAGCTCAGACTCTAATCAATCGCCAACCTATCATCAGTCCATTCCAATAAACCCTATAGTCAGCCCATTCACCCCTAAAATACGAGCCCAGATCTCCAAACTTTTTTCACATTCCTCAGCTACATTTAAAGGGTTGCCAAATGTGATGCCCAATATCAGTGCTGGTGCATTCCTGCTCAGACAGCACCCTGGAGGAGGTGAGACTGTAGTTACTGTGCATGCCCCCTGGAGCGCTCCTGATTTGTTCAATATTGTTAATAGATTCCCAAAGATACCAGAAGTCCTGTTAAGCTCCAAGAAGAGATTCAGGTTATAATAGACTGCTATCACCACACGTGTGTTGATTTAAATCAATGATTGCGGTCAGTGCTGCCCAGAGACACGTTTACCCTGCTGAAAGTGTGCTCCAATTGACCAGCTGACCCTGAAAACATTTACTGAGAGACTTGTGCAAACTATTGTTAAAATATGTCCCAGAAAGACTGATTAGTCCACATTGAATGCACACAGGCAACCCAAGGATGAAAATCCTGCAGAATATCTTGAGCGTTTGAAACTATGTTTTGAACAATACTCTGAGATCATTGACCATAGCCATTATAGCGCCTCAAGCTGTGGTGGCTCAGTTTGTTATGGGTTTGCAACCTAAGGAATCAGAGGGAATTAAAAGATTTCATGTTTGGTTGACATGGGAGCATCACACTCCACACTAAACCCCCTGGGTTTCTACGAGTGATGCTTTCTGATAAAATTGTTAAATCTGTATCCCATTCTGTGTCTACCCCGCTTATGATCACCATAGGTCCAATTTCTGGCCAACATGCATTCTTGCTGAGTCCATGTTCTCCAATGAATTTGTTTGGATTATATTTATTGTGTAAGCTAAGTTGCTCTTTTCCCTCTTGCCCTGGTGGAGTATACCTTAGCATTCCCACTCACAGAGAGCACAAGGTGTTCATAGTATTACAGAAAATTACCCATTTGAACCCTGAAGACCAGCTTGACACACCCCGCTCACGACAGGGTCTGTAGGATTGAGTCCCAACCAAGTTATGATGAACCCATGCAAATGACGCTGGTTACATGTTGCACCCAACCATCACCCGGCTAGCCCAGACTCTACCCAACCACCAACGTATCATCAGTCCACTCCAATAAACCCAATGGTCGGTCCATTCACCCCTGAAATACGAGCCCAGATCAGGTCAATGTTGAGCCAGTCACAGTTACTCTATATTCTGCTAAACCATTGCCAGATGTACCTCAGTATCCTATTTCCCAGAGAAGCTGAAGAAGGCATTAACCCTCTAATAAAATCCCTTCTACAACAAGGTATTATTGTACCCACTAGTATTCCCTGAAAAACTCTGATTTTGCCTACTAAGAAACCAGGTAAAGATGGATATCTATTCATCCAGGATCTTCATGCAGTTAATGCAGCCATGCTACCGGCTTTTCCCATTGTACCTAACCCGGCTAACATTCAGTCATGCATTCCCTACACAGCCAAGTATTTCACTGCTGTAGATCTGTGTTCAGACATTTTCTCCAAACCTATACATTCTGACAGCTAATATCTGTATGCATTTACCCATGATTCCACGCAGTATACATTCATATGTCTTCCAGTGGGATACGTAGAGAGCCCTACCCTATTTGGGACTGCTTAATAGACTCTTTTTTATTTTTTGTATTTTATTTTTGCATTTATAGCAGCGCACAAAACCGTCGGCATCTAGGCGTTAGTTACTGTAAGTGCGAAGTGAACTTTCTACAAAGTGCAAGATCAAGCATGCGGGTTACAACAAGTAGGTGATTAATGAGATCATAATCTGGCAGAGCCACACCTGATGGAGCGGGGGGGGGGCTACATCAGGTATACAGCTATGTAAAAGACACAATTAGTGTAGGTGCACAATCTGGTAAAGCCACGCCTCATGGAATGGGGCGATACATGAGGTATAGAGCTACGCAAAAGACAACATTAGGTCAGGTGACTAGTCAAGCAGAGCCATGGTGCAGGGGCTACTCCGGTATGCTGATACTCAGTAGGGTATGTTACAGAGCATTATGGCAGGTTATTTCAGGTGAGACAATACACATTAGTTATAGGTAGCGCACATTAGCATCAAATGCTAGAGAAGTCAAAGTAGGTGGCGTAAGGAACTCATGGTGGCAACAGTAAGGACAGGCACAAGTGATCACAGTTCAAGGGTGTTTATTGAACTTTATAATGGGTGAGATAATCGCCTAATCTAAACCTAAATCTAAGATGGGAACAAGCTACTACCATCAAATAATAATAAGGCAGTCCTAGTGGCGTCTTATCAAAATAAAAAGGGCCTATACTAAAACAAAACTATTGCCAATCTTTACCACTAAGTTATAAAAAGAGTGTGGGATAATGTTCACCATAAAAGAAGGAAGTGTTCACAAAATGATAAGTCAGGATGGTATGGCTGGGTCTCCCTTCACCATGTTTTTAGCACAGGACAAGGCAGGACTTCTGAGCACAGTACACTCCTGGGCCTCTCCAGCACGAGGTTCACAATTCCAGTTCAACGATACCAGGAACCTCAGGTGCCAAGTCTCTTTTCTACAAAGTCTCTTGCCTTAGAAGGCCTGATGGATCAAAACAACAAACAAAAGTTCCTTCGGTAATCTTGCACCTTGGGTGATTGCTCTTCGCCCTTGGGCCTCCCTCCGTCGGGTTCACTACGGTCTTTCAAAAGCACCTTGCAATTTCAAGAGTCTTAATGTCTTTTTTAAACAACTTCCTACTGCGGACAAACTTCGACCGGGTTCACTCTTGTTGCACAATCTTCACAGGTGTATTACTCGTCACCCAAACTCGCAGGCATCCCTCTGTCAGGTTCACATGTGCCGCTCTCACAGTTCACTTACACAGTTTACTTGTCTTAATTTTTCCTTGGCAATGGGTCAGAGACTTTCGAGTGTACAAGGGATTTGACGTTACCCTTGTAGGACCACTTCGACACCTCACACCGCCCTTTCCTAGGGCCTTCTGGTACTTGCAGTTTCACTACACGAGGGCCAGCAAGAGTCCTCTGACTGAGCACTCACACAGCGCCTGACCACTCTTCAGCTGGCTCTTTTCTGGGCTTTCTCAAAAGTTCAAACACAGAAGTTCTTTGTTCTCAAGTTCTTGCATTCATCTAATGTTGCTACTTGCAACCTTGGACTCAAAACAGTTCAGTTTCCTATCATCTTCCTCCCACTCACCGACTGTCTTGAGTCTGCTTGGCTTGGCTTGCTGCTGGAGTCAAGGACGGTACCCAGCATGCTTCCCCATCTGTGTTATCAATGTGGGAGGCCCCCGTGCACCATTGACATCTATTTCTCCACATGTCAGCTATGTTTCCCGGTCTTGTAATTCCCTTTTTGGAGGCTTAGCGGGTCTGAGTTGAAAAGGGCAAGGGCCATTCCCCCTTCGTAGTCCCTCCTGGCCTCACCGGCTGTCTCATATGTTTGAAATGCCACTTTGGTGTAGCTGTTTCCTCGTGCATTCGGCCTTACTCGTAGTGTGCGCTCATGCTCCGCCTTTTATCCCTGTGGGGAATGTAAAGGGCCATCAGGTGTTCATGGTTATTGTCAAGGGCCTGACTCTGCCTGACCCGTGTGTTGGGACATGTCAGGTAAACAACTCTGGTGCTAGTCGGTTGTCTGTTACAGTGTACGAAAGTGTTCATGTCGGAAAATGTGGCGTAGAGCTTCTAAGCATACTACAGTGTAGGATGGGAAAAAGGTGTTACAAGTCAGGACACGGCCATCACTTTTGGATACAGTTCATGGGGGTGGACCAGTGTGGGAGGATCACCTGGATGAGGGGTGTTAGGGGAGTGGGACACCGGATGGTGAGACGCGGTATGATATGATACCTTCCCTTTGATACCTTACCCCCACCCTAACAGATAGGATACTTGGGAACTCAACCCCCCTCCCTGACATGAACACTTTCTCATGGACAGCTCACCGTGAGAGAAAACGGACTAACACCAGAGCCGTATAACTGACATGTCCCAATACAATGGTCAGGCAATTATAGATCATTACACACACCTGACTTTCATCACACTTCCCCATACGGAAAAAAAGGCGGAGCACGAAAGCACAATCTGAGCAAGGCAAAGCAGAAGAGAAAGCAGCAGTTCCAAGATGGCAGTTTAAAACGTGGAAAAAGACCAGAGAGGGTTGCAAGGAGTGAAGTGCCCTTGACCTTTTCAGACCATTACTTTTGTGAGCCTTGGAAAATAAGAAACAAAATACCAGTAATTAAAGCTGAAGAAACCTGCATTGTGTGTCAGAGGTATCCGAGGCTCTCCCGCGTCGATAACCAAGGCACGGAGGAGCGCTTGCCACCGTGGTACTGTCCTTGGATCCTACAACAAAGCAGCGCCAGTAAAGACAGCACAACCGGTCAGTCGGTGTCATGCTTTCACCTACCTGGCGCATATCTGATCAGGTTTCACTTTGGAAACGCCATCAGATTGCATCCAGATCCAAGATGGAGCCTCTACGCTCTTGTCACATGGTGATGTCATCGCATTTAACGCTTGACAACGTATGACACCAGGAAACAAATAGAGCATTTTTGGAAAGTTCTGTGCGCTGCAATTGTGTATTCATTGCGGAACGCTAGTTGCCTTGCGACCTCGCAAGTCTTTCTTACATTCCTTCCTGGAAATTCCTGTGCTCCTTACCTGTGCTACCCTCGTGTTGCACTTGGCTCCCTCTTTCACGGCTCTGCCGTTACTTTCCTGATTTCCCGAGCTTTGCTCCATTTACTTCCTCTCTTACCTCCTCAGAGCCTCTGCTTCTTCCGTTGCCATTCCTCTAATTTTGCCCGAGTTTGCCAGCAGAGCTGGCTTTACCTACCACTGTTTCCACTTAAGATTTGCAGGATACTGCACTTGGAATCTGGGGACCACTTCCTGGTTCCTGAAAGGACACAATTCTGGCACAGCATACTTAGCTGGAACCACTTCTCCTCACCCTGGGTTTTTTTTCCCTCTGGGACCTGGCTCTCGGGGTAGCCGTAGTGCTTGCCTGTTAACCAAAAATCAGGTTGCACAGTGGCTACCTGGAAGGACAGTCCTTACCTCTTCTCAGCCAAGGAGTCCAGAAGCAAAGACTTCTGATCCCGACAGTCAAGGACACTGATACCAGACCGGTCTGTGTTAGAACCAAGGTTGCAAGCGGCAACATTGTATGAAGAAATATGAAGTGTGTGTGAAGCGTATGTGACGAGCGACGCGAATATAATTGAAAAACAGAGGAGTGACTGAACCTTTGAAGCCACGAAAGATACTGTAAACAGAGTGGTCTGGCACCACTTGAGTGCTCATTCGAAGGTCTCTGTTAGGTATCCAACTGGTTGGCAATTGTGAAAAGGAATTGTGAGATCGAAGTGGTCCTGCAACGGGTCAAGCTAAACCCTGTGCACATTTGAAAGTCTTCGATAGTTAATGTGAACTGAAATTGGTCCGAACCTGGCTGAGGGAGATTCATTATGTAAGAGGAAGGGTCTGAGCTCGTCTGAGGGGGATCCACGGTGAACCGTGAGTATCTGAACATTGAAAAGAGGGATATGAGCCCGGAAGAGGGGGATCCAAAGTAACTACCATTGTAAGAAGAGGGATCTGAGCCCGGCCGAGGGGGGTCCAAGGTGAAGAGTGAATCACCTAAATTGAGTACTTGTGAGAGGAAAAAAACTTTTTGTTTGTTTTGTACATCAGGCCCTCTGAATCAAGAGATTTTGATAAGTAAAGAGACTTGGGCACAAAAGGCCCTGATGCTGGTAACTGAACTGTGTCCTCATGCCGAAGAAGTCAGAGATTGTGCTACACTTGAGTGAGCCTTCTTCTTCTTGTCCCGTGCTGAAAACGTGGGGGAGGGAGGCCAACGCCCTGAACATCCTGACATATCATTTTGTGAACACTTCTTTCTTTTTCATAACATTATTCCCTACACTATTTGTATTTAGAGGTAAGGACTGGCAATAGGATTTTTAGTATATGTCCTTTTCTTTTGGCAAGACACCACTAGGACTGTGTTAATATTATTTGATCGTTGTAGCCTAATCCAATCTGTAGATTTAGGATTAGATAGGCGTTTACCATACCCTTTTTTGAAGTTCAATAAACACTCTTGAACTGTGGTCACTTGTGTCTGTCTTACTGTTGATACCATGCCTTCCTTACAGGTGCCATGCTGTTGTTTGAAGTGGTATCCACTGCACATATTTAGAAAGCCAGTAACAGCGCATAGCTTTGCAGCAATTGTGAGCAACTGGTAGCAATACAGGATATGAAGTTCATGTGAACATTATATGAACATTACATTGTGAGTGTTTTCATTTCACAACAAATATTAAATAGCTACTCTAGTTATTTACACCCATGATCAGAAAACAACATGTTGCATACCAGCCCTTTGGGATTAAGATAAACAGAGACCATCTGACCCAATTGTCATGCATGCTGGAGGATATTGCAAATGCCATGGTGTCCTCCTTGACGCTAGTATCCAGAGAACAAGTAGCCATCCGAACCATGGTGCTTCAGAACCGTATGGCTTCCGACATCATTCTAGCCTCACAAGAAGGCGCGTGTGCAAACATAAAAAGCGAGTCCTGTTTTCATACCCAGTTACCCAAGTAATATTACTGACATTGTTACCCACAATCGCCACACAGTAAGCCTCCTTCACACCAGTTCAGAGGCTTCCTGGACATTTGGGTCTTGGATGGAGGGTCATCTGGGACCTCTGGGTGCATCTATTGGTCAGATCTTACAGGGCTAGTCATCCTAAATTTGTCCTGTCTGATGATGGCATATAAGTGTCTCTATTATCGAACATGCACCCCCTGCTCTGAAGTCTCTCAGACTGCCCAGGTTCTTCATTGACATGCTACTGAAGAAATATGTTATGATATGGCTGGATGTGGTGTTTGTTCAGCTAAAGATGTATGTAATGAGACTGGAGTGAAGGTCTTGTGGGGGGAAAGTCTAGAATAGAAAATTGTATGTACTCCCCTAGCATAAAGCTGCAATATAATATTGAGTAGGTCCTGCAAACTGACATCATTAAACAAATGTTTCTTGCCTATGCAAGGTAAGGCTTTGGGCTTTACTGCACCTGTACTTGCGATGAAGGCTCTTCGCCTAGTGTGTAACACTAAGTCACCCAGACATGGACCTCTTGCTTCCTATGTTTGGAGAGGCTCAGCTTCACATCACTGAAGAGGCCCGACAAGGCCAAAAGGTTCCATGTGATAATATCCCCGCAAATATGTTGCCATGCAAGAATGGCATTGTTTTATTGCAGCAATATTACCATATGTAACCTGCGGGGGACATCCCTGCAACCACCATATTTTTTTAAGGGATTGTGGCACATCCACGCTACCATTTACTCCATATATTGTCCCCTTAAATAATGTCACCTATGCCATTTCCTGGCGACTGTATGGCAAAATTATTTATGGGGATACTATTACTTGATACTGGCCAAAACACGTGTCTGGGGTTGCTGGTGGTACTCTTGTTTAGAAGAGAATTGCCCAGCATTTCTGTGATGGACTGCCTTTGTGGATGGGACCAGACTCATGCAAATTGATATTTCTCCTCTGTGAAGGGTG
This sequence comes from Ambystoma mexicanum, assembly GCF_040938575.1. NCBI lineage: Eukaryota > Metazoa > Chordata > Amphibia > Caudata > Ambystomatidae > Ambystoma > Ambystoma mexicanum. Next base: position 1,557,208,733 of record NC_090932.1, read on the forward strand.
CAGTGAGATAAAATGTGGTTGTATACCCTCCTTGGTGGAAGAAATTCCATAGAACAGGGTATTTGACCCATGTCATTCTCAATAGAGGAACTCCACATCTTTGCTTAATTTGGAAAACTTGGGGCTTCACCCTAAGTAACCCAGGGTAATCCAGACGTGGCCCCCTTGCTGACTGTACATTAGAGAGGCTCAGCTTCACCTCACCGAGGAAGTATAACAAGGCTGAAACACGTGTCTGGGTTTGGTGATGGTACCCTTGTTCAGTGGACAATTGCCTAGCATTTCAGTGCTGGACAGGACTGCCTTTGTGGGTTGCACCCGACTGATATACAAATAGATATTTCTCCACTGAGAAAGGTGCAGTGAGCTAAAACGTGTTTGTAGACCCTCCTGAGTGGAATAAATTCCATGGAACAGGGTATTTGACCCATGTTCATTGTCAGTAGAGTGCCTCCCACATTCCTTCTTAATTTTGTATAGCTATGCTCACCTTCACATCTCTCACTTCTGACGTGTTTCCCTTTTGGCAAATGTAAGTCTGTTTTAGGCTCCCGCTTTCTTAGGAAAAGTGACTTTAGCAGACAGAAGTCATCATACTGTAAGCGTGCTCGCCTGCCTTAGACCATGTGTGAATCTTTGCGGAGTATATTCATTTCAACTAAATGTATCACTTTATGCTGTCCTTCCTGCGAACACTGTCTCCACATGTGAGAATGCAGGTATTAAAGACTTGTATGCTTGGGCTTTGTTCCCTGCTTGTAACATTGTTTTAGTAAGATTCCCTGCCCTGACTAGGCCTCCCCTTCCATTGAAATTCATGTGTTCCTTTGGGAATAAGAGAATGGTGTTTGGAGTGAGGGGGGTTCTCTCTTGCATCGAATGCTCATAATGTCGTCGGTTTGTTGCCGTCCTATTGCTTGTTTTTTTAACTAATAAATTGTTCAGCAATCCACCCGACTAGTTGGTGGTCATTTTTCCACAACAAGTTATTGTGTGATGAAATGTAATTATGGCCTACCGTGTCCCATTTTACTTCCCCCCCCTCCCCTAATGACGGGTACGGTATGCGTTAATGCATACGTTTTATTACTTTGCATTTCATCACTACAAATGCGATCACTATTCTGGGTATTATTTGAAAATTGTGTACTTAGGACAAAGCACCCACTCTACCAAACAATAATTAATGGTAGATGAGGATCTTAGATTACAATAGGAGGAATTCACTGGAATATCAGTGGTAAATCTGTTTAAAGATTGAAATCCAGCCTCCATCATGCTACTTCAAAAGTGTCAGCCTACTAAATTTGCTTTTGTTTTCCTCATTACTGGTAACGGTTTGCCATATGCTAAGTTCTCCTCTTTTGTTCTACTTAGAAATCTAATTTTAAATTAAAATCACCACCCACAATCTGTACCGTTATGTTTGTGTCTAACTGATTGCTTTCCCCCACTCTTAATGCTTCGATCAAACTAGACAGGGGTCTCCCATACCTGAGCTATGATGAGAATTATAAAGGTTTGTTATACACCATTGTTTCCTGCCCTTTAGGATAAAATCTACCTGTAACATGGTTGGGGTACAGCAAGGTGTATCAACTTGTATACTTTCTATATTTCACCGTACAACCACCACTAAACCACTACTATTTTGACATTTCTTACTTGTTGCCGCTGTAATGAAAAACAATACATAATCGGGTAATACGGGTGGAATGATCTCTCAGGTTTCCTCGAGTAAAATTACATTGGGCCACATTGCAAGTTTGCTGGTGCAGGAAAAAAGTGCGGTAATTCCGTCATTACCACTTTTCCCGCACAGCCAAATTATAATTTTGGCAGATTTACTGCTGGCGGAATTACCGTAGGGATCGAAATTAAGATTGGATAAGCAGGAGCTAAATGCAGCTTCTTGGTATCCAGCTTTAACCAGTGACCAGGAGCTTACTACTGGGGAGCTAGTACATAACATTCCACAAATCTAACTTCCACATTACATGCAAACATATCATGTTGTCTGTTATTTATAATCCCTTATGCTTGAAATACAATATAGTTATCCCCTAATGTTTATTAATAGATTTTCCAAACACACAGTCACATTCATATAGGTTTTATTCATCATCAGTTGGCTTTGGGAGCCAAACGTAGCTCCTGGTGTCTGTTGGTGTCAAGCTAACCAGGCTCTTCAGGGATACAAACAGGAGCTAAATAGCTCCTAGTCCTCCTCAATTTCGACCCCTGTTACTGTGTGGTAAATCCACTGATTTTCAGAGGTAAAGTGGCAGATTCACCACCAGCTTGTTGCTGGTGGTAAACCCTCCACTTTACCTTAAAAAATTGGCATTTACCATGCAGTAATTCCATAGGCGGTAAATCTGCCAAACATACTCGTGGAGTCGCAAAAATGGGGAGATACCACCACTTAAATCCTGTGGTTAACCCACAGGACCAAGTGGCAGTAACGTTTATTTCATTTGGCAGTAATTCAGCTGAATTACAGCCAAATTCCTAATGAGGCCCATTGTACTGTATTATATGGTCTACAAACTCTTGCTCCATTATCCTTTCCCTCAGGACTGCAACGCTCAAAGAAAACAATCTTGGGAAACGATCAGGACCACAATTGTTTTCTAGACCCGTGTAAGAGGAATATGAGCAATGCAATTGTAAATCCTTTCTTTTGCACCTTTTGATAGAGTTGGGCCTCACTTTGATCGCAAAAGTGTCTCCAAAGAGCTGGATTCAAGTCTCAGATTTGTTCTGCAATATGCGGGATCCCCTCCTTAGTGACTTACAGAATTTTGCTCCCTTTAGAGTTCTGGCGGGTCCTGCTCCTCCACCTTTCTGTGTTATAGGGTCGGGGCATTGTTTCTCTTTACTGCTCTTTGCATTCACTTCCCTCTCAGTGCATCCTCTGCCCCCTTTCCTTCTGTGTTACATTGCCACTCCTGCGTGCCTTCCATCTACACACCACCCGAGTGGTTCAGGTGTTGAGCGCCTACTGGCCTGGTTCGTGTGCTTCTCTTTGCGCTTGGTGAGTCACATTGGCCCTTACTGAGCTGGTTTCCTTTCTCTGCATCTCCAGCCCTGTCCTCTGCTGAATGTGTGTATCTTTCTCTTATGAGCTCTGTTGGGAATGTGCTAATCACAGGAGTCGTAATGGGAACTGTTTGGCAGTTTTTCCTTGAAGCTTCATTCTATCTTCTCTCCTGAACTATGGAGGATAGGGAGGGGCAGGTAGGTGTTTGTGGGTAAACCCTGCTGATCACTCTCCGTCAGGCAAGTCCTTCAGATCCTTTCTCTGTATTAGAGACAGTGCTCATGTAGGCTCTTTTCAACTTACCAGAGATGCTGTGTAGAGCCTGCTCCTGACCTTCTGTTTTGTCTCCCTCTTCAACCTGTGTGCAGCATGGTGTGGGTAGCAAGGGGATCTTCCCCATGGCACCATTGGGTTCAACACCATTTGGCTTGTGGTGGCATGCACATGTTGGTGACCCCACCATCCACCAGTAAGATCAGGAAGGGGACTTTATCAAAGATCTCTCTGAGGAGGTCCTTGGTGTGATGTTTTCTGTAAGGCGCTGCATCAACAAATTCTATATATGGTTGCTCATGGAACAAATGTACAAGTTGGTGCCAGGATAGTTAGCCTGATCATGCCCCAATGGCACAGTTTTGATATTTCTTCAAATGTTTTGGCAAGTTGTTGGATCTGGGTGTTTTGCATTGTGCTGTGTTTAATACTGTGGGGGAGGTTGAATCTGGGTGCTTCGCATTCTGGTAACTGTGGAACTGTCACTGGGTCTCTTCAGGCTCCCTCCAACCCTAGATCCCCCTACAAGGCATGCCGTTCATTGTTGTGTGTTACTTGTTCTTCCCGTGTCTTCCTCTGTTGTGACCCCCCACTGCACATCCCAAGTTGTGTGCCACATGGCTGTGAGTCTCTCTCTCTTCCCTCATGCCTGTCACCCTCTAGGGTGCTCGCTTTTTCTCCCATCTTCTCTAACTGCTACTCTATCTTCTGTCCTATCCCTCTCACTAAGTCTGGTAGGAAGACGTTCATCAAAAGGGACATCCTGGTCTCCAACCCTGGCCTCCCTATCGCTGATCCCTACACCAGCGCTTCCTCCAGACAGACCCTTACTAACGTCCCGTTTGTTGTTCCCTCTCCAGGCCTATGGACACCCCATATGTTCTCTGTTTTCTCCCCTTTTTCCTCCTCTCCCATTAAGGGTGGCACTCGGTGGGAGTTCCTTCTGGCCCCCTTCCACTCCTCCAAGACCATCATTAACGTCTATCTGAATGACACTGTCTTGGTCCAAGGCCCTCAGCCTAATCTCCTCCTTTTTGATAGGCATTTCCTGCATTTTATCAACTTCCTTCTTTCTCCTGCTAATCTTACCTACACCCCTCTGGCTCCTCCACCACCTCCCCCTTCCACCACCTCTCTGGCACCCTCATCTTCTCTGACAACTCTGCCACCTTCTTCCTCCTCTGCCCTCTGTCGGGCCCCTCTACCACCTCTGCATGGCGTACCTTTTGCCTGTATCCATCCACGGAAGTCTTTCAAATGTGGCAATGTGCTCCATGTCGCTACTCTAAACTCTCGCTCCGCTGTCAAACACTCCTGCAACATCTGCCGACTCCTCGAGGAACTTGATCTGGATGTCCTCTGTCTCACCGAGACATAGTTCACTGCCAGCTCTGTCACGTGTTTTGACACTCTCCTCCCCGATGGTTACAAGATCCTCTCCAAACCCAGAACCAACTGTCCAGTAGGTGGAGTAGCTATGATCTTTCCAGAGTGCATCCCTGCTTCTGGCATTCCTACGCAGGCCTATTCATCCTTTGAAAGCCTGGTCTGACGGCTCTCTATCTCTCCTGGTCTCTCACTCACTGTTGCCACCATTTACAGGCTACCGGGCCAGTTCGCCATCTTCCTGAGCGGGCCGACCTCTCCTCCTCTCTCCTTACCTCTACCTCCCAACTTCTCCTCCTTGGAGACCGCAACATCCACCTGGATGCTTCTAACGCCTTCTTTCGCAATCTTTGCAACTCTCTCTTTCTCTTCTACCTTCTGGCCCAACACACTCCGCCAGGCACATCCTGGATGTTCTCATCTCTTCTGACATCCTCCTCTCACCACTCCTCTCACTTGGACTGACCACTTTCTTCTTTCTACCCACATGAAGCTCTCTAATCCCCAGGTGAAGTTAATCTCAGCATTGCCATCCACCTTCTCGGCCGTCCGGCCCACATGAAGCGTGTGTCCGTGGAGGCTTTTGCTGCGACTTTCTCTCCTCCACCTATGCCTGCGGCTGACTCACACTCTGACACAGCCCTCTCTAACCTGCATCTCTCGATCACTAACACTTTTGATGACATGACCCGTCATAAGGATCCGTTTGAAGCCCACCTCCAAGTGCAACTCTTGGTATGACCCCGACCTCGCCACCCTTAAACGCTAGGGTGGCTGAGAGGAAGTGGAGGGCATCAGGCGCATCCTCTGACAAACTGGCCCGTCGCCTGCTCCAAAGGCAATACAGACTCTCTGTCCTGTCCAAGAAGAGAGCATACATCCAAGCCTGCATCTCTGCAGTCTCTAACATGGCCAAACTTTTCAAAATCTGCGAGGAGCTGGTCAATCCTGCTGCAGTCTCCACCGCTCCTGTTCCCTCCCAGAACCTCTGCACAGCACCGGCTTCTCACTTCACCACTAAAAGTCTGGACAACCTGTCTTCGCTCACCTCTTCCTCTCTTATCCCCTCCCTGGCTGCCTCTCCCTCTCCTCCTCTGTTCTCCTATTTCCCTGTATTCACCCCTGACATTGTTTCTTGACAAGTCTGTTCTATGACAGTATCGTCAAAGCAGGTGCTCCCCTGCTCCTCTAGAACCATCAAGGACCACATCGATATCCTTGCTCCAGCCCTGGCCAATTTCTGCAATCACTCCTCTGCCACTTGAACTTTCTCCTCCCCCTAAAACACTCCCTTGTGCACCCCCTCCTGAAGAAGCCTTCTGCCGATCCTTCATCTCCAGCAAACTACCGCCCGATCTCTTTTACCCCTTTCCTGGGCAAACTCCTGGAAAACTGGCCATCTCCCAGCTTACTCTCATACCGAATCTGTTGGTTGTCTCCATGACCACCAGTCTGGCTTTGAAGCAGCCAGAAGCATGAAAATTGGTCTCCTGAACACCAGTGAGGAACTGCTCTCGAATCTCGACTCTAAGCTTACTTCTGTCCTCATCCTCCTTGAGCTTTCCTCTACTTTTGACACGGTCAACCACGCCACCCTGATCAATTGGCTCTGTGACAACCTGGCCATTACGAATCAGGCCCTAGCCTGGTTGACCTTCCTCCTCTCCGATCTACAATCCCAGGTACAACTGGGGTCCTTTTTCTCCACCACCTCACTCTTCACATGCAGTGTTCCCCAGGGCTCTAATTTCTCACACTGGCTCTTCAACCTTTACTTGGCACCTCTGGCCCATCTCATCTCTACCTTCTCTCCTAACTTTCAGTGTTATGCAGTTGACACTCGACTCTCCTCTTTTATTCCTGAGTGTATACCCATGATTCAGGAATGGCGTGCTGCTAACGATCTCTGCCTGAATGCCAGCAAGACTGAGATCCTTCTCATTGGGACTCCTGCTATCCCTCTGACCACCCTCCTTGGGCTCGCTACCTGCACCTTCCTGCAAGCCAAAAAACCTTTGTCATCTTCAATTCCACCCTCTCCTTCTCTCCTCACATCACAGATGTCTCTAAGAAGTCCCACTACCAGCTACACCTCCTCAGAGGTATTCTGCCTTTTCTATTTTTCCCCCAGAAGCTCACTGTCTTCTGAGCCCTGGTTCTCCCAACAGCCTCTTTCTAAATCTGCCTGCCTCCACTCGTCATCCTCTGCAACTAATCCAGAACAGAACTGCAAGACTTATCCTTGGCCTCAAGCCCAGGGATCTCTTCAGCCCTGAAATCTCTGCACTGGCTCCTGGTGGCTACAAGAATCAAGTTCATGACCCTCTGTATTGTCCACAAGGCTTTCTGTGGCCTGGGACCACACCACATCCAACTCTTCCTAAGCAGTTTCCTTCTCAAGCCCTCCACTCATCCACCTCTCTGAGGATGAGACGCTTCTCCAGGCAGAGAGTGGGGGGTAGATCTCTCTCCTCAGCTGGTGCCTCTCTCTAGAACAGCCTCCTTCAAACTTGAGCATAACCACCTCAGGTTCCGGAAGCAACTCAAGACCTTCCATTTCGCTTCTGCTTTCTCTGATTTCCCCTGCTGATGTTCTTGTCTGCTGCAGTATCGGGTTACCTGGCCTCTCTCTGAACCGTATGGGGACCGGGCTCCTTCACTTGTAGCCCCATGCACTGCATCCAGGCCTTCCACGCACTAAGGACTGTATCTGCAATCCTAAAGTCCCCTGCCTTCTGCACTTACTTAGAACCGGCCACATCAGCAGCACTTACTTGAGCTTTGCACTCTCCTTTCCCCTCCCCCTGGCACTTCTCCTCTCCCTTCCAACATCTGAATGACACAAGGCTTAGTAAAATCGTTTGTTTTGTCTCTCTTATTCTTCCCCTTTCTTGTCGCGCCTAGAAACACTTGTGTATAGGTGCACTATATCAAAGTCAGGTCTTCATGGTTTATTTGGCTGCACTTTCCATTGTTTAAAAGAGACTGGAGCAGAGGTCCTCATTTTAAATTCCTATGGCGCTCAAGTTTTTAAAAGGGGCTTTAACATGCATTTCCTACAAAAAATGTGTTGTTGCTCCTTAGAGTCTTCACTTGGTGGCAGCTTTGTTTGGGCCATTGCATTCTTGTCCCCTTGCAGCTGCTTTCCTTTAAAGTGGCCCTGCTGGTGGCCTTGCCGTCGGCCAGAGCCTTGCAGTTGCAAGCCTTAGCTGAATTTTACCTGCAACAAAAAGCCTTTCAGCTTTCTTTCATCATCCTCACTCATCCATCATAACTTGGATACTAGGTGGACACTGAAGTCCTAGAGTTCTAGGACTAATGAGTTCTGCATGGACAATCAGCTTTTTATTAGCTTTTCTGATGCCATTAAATGGAAAGCAATTTCCAAGCAGAACATTTCACGCTGGATAGCACTCTGCACAAAGGCATGTTATAAACTAGCTCAAAGGGAGGACCTGCACTCATTCTACCATAGGGCAAGCAGCTACTTTTGCAATTCAGAGGGGTTCCCATGCTGAACATTTGTCAGAAGCTACTTGGGTGCCCCAACTTTCCTAAGTACTCTCACTGCAACACTCCAGCTGGAGAGGATAGGAGCGTCTCACTCGGCACTTCACAGGGTCCTGTTATAGGGGAGCTTCCTTACCCGTTTTCCTGCATACAGTTCTTATTCGCCGCAGCTTTGGGAGGCTTTCATAAAAGAGGATTCCGTTGGGGGGACACATCCATTAGCAGCACCTATTACCTTTCTTTGGTTCTTTGGCAGTGTACTTTTTGAAGGATACAAGGATTACTCCCGCAGATTCCTGACCACTCTCCCATCTACACCTCGGTAAATTGTGTTTGTAAGACAAGCGGCATTTTAATATGTTCACACACTGTTCAATGAGTTGCTTTTCTGTGTGGTTGAGCCCACTGATGTCTATGAGAGACAAGTGGAGTCTTGGGAGGGGCACAATGCGTCTCCCGCCTTGGACGGTCCAAGTCTGGGGGAAATGGTGGTAAAACTCATGGAACTGTGCCCCTGCCATCTTTTCACACTCCCCCTGTTATCTACCCTTCTGGTCCACACACTCCTCTGACCTCAACCCTTTTACTCCCTAGCCCCCTTCTGCCGGTTTCTTCTAAATTCATATTACTGTCTCCCTACCCCTCAATGTTCTACCCTTATCCTGCATCTCACATGAACCCCCTCAATTGCCCCATTTTAACCTGCCCTCCGTTCCTAGCTTTCCTACCTCGCCACTCCTCCACCCACCTCTTGTCCTCTTTTCGGGATCGTACGGTGCCCGCTTGCCCCTTTCCTCCCCAATGTCCCCTCCAGGTCCTCAGCTGCCCTTTCCCCGCCCCTCCCCCTTTGCAGCAGTGCAATGCAGCAGGCTTAGCGCGCATGCTCTTTCGGTGTCTATTTATAGTAGGTGACGTCACCTTGAAATAGAACTCAAGAGCCGCCCCCCCTTCACCTCCCCCGCCCGCTTTCCTTACACACAGCGCATGCGCCAGGGAAGCAGCAGCAAGAGCAGCACCGGCGCGAGCCACGGTAGAAGAGCGGCTGAGCTAGAACCAATAGTGCACCGCAGGCAGGGCGCGAGCCGCTGCCAGAGCAAGGCAGAGGGGGAAGGAGAGCGCGAGCTGCTCAGGCAGGGCAGGCAGAACGCGCGTCCGCACCACGGGCAACCGTTCAGTGGGAGCGCGCCAATTGCAAAATAAGCGCGGGAAGCGAGCCCACAGGACAGGCTGTTCAGTGTGACAAGCACGAGCCAGATCAGAAGCAGGTTCGTCCAGAGCGCGCGCGCTTCGTGAAGGAGACAGTTCAAGGAAACTAGCCAGGCGGAAAAGGGCGGGCAGGCAAGCGTGCGGGCGGGGCGCGTGGCGGCCAGTGACGCAGTGTAACGGTCAGGGCGCGCAGTTCGGGCGGCTCACGCCGAGGGCGCGGCCGCCTCCTCTGAGCGCAGACAGAAGAGAGGGGCGCGTCTCTCCCTAGCACCGTAGTCCCAACACCCGCAATCTACACGCCATGGGGGACCGGGAGCAGCTGCTGCAGCGAGCCCGGCTGGCCGAGCAGGCGGAGAGATATGATGACATGGCGGCGGCCATGAAGGCGGTAAGTGACCAGGACCGTGCGAGCGGGTGTGTCTCAAGGCTGACCTGCAGGCAGTGTCCCTTCAAGGAGAGGGTGTGTCGGAATTCGGGGAGGAGGGCACCGGTAGACACGTGAAGGGACAGGGGGGCACGGTCGGTGGGCAAGAGGTATGTTTACTGCGGGTGTTAACGTGAGGTACAGTGTGAGGGCACAACGGGGCTGATGTAGTGTGCATCTTTTGGTAGGGATCCCATGAGAATAGAGGGCCCTACACGCCAGTTTTCTGTCCTACACAATGCCCGGTAGAGTGATTAACGACCCGTGCTGTAAGACAGCCCCTCGCAATTCCAAGTATCCAGCCCATTTCTCCATAACACCCCTTATCGCATCTCCCTGTAATGGTGTGTTTTTTTTTTAATTTCTTGCCTTACGTGTTTTGCCTGCCACTACAGTGCTTACTAGGACAGTCACCTCGCAGCGATTTACACAGCATCCATATGGGTTTTCCAGATCGCCACACCCCTAGGTGAGGGGTGGATGGTAACGCTATGGATTAATGAATGACTAACTGCATTTGTCCTGGGAAACAGCCATTTTTGTTAAAGGCTACGTCATGCATAAGTCGGAAACCTGTAAGGAAGGGATGCGTGAGACTCCACCCCACACGGGGCACTGCTGCATCATTTTTTTTCCTTCTTGCTTCACGAAATCATTAGGAATTGGCCCCAACTGCCTCCGAACCATTTTCATGGCATTTGGTTGTTGGTTTGGCTTTGCCATTTAATACACCGGTGTGAGGTTCTCAAATACGATGTAGTCTCTGACCAGTTTAATTTTTGGATGCACAGATGATTTTATTGCCGCGTTATTTAACCCTTTTTTATCAACCTTGTGCCCCAAGTGCTTGAGTAATGACGTTGGCAAGGGCATTAGTATGACATGTTCTGCGTGCACATCCACTGGGAGAGGGGCTGGCGAGGCGTGCTAGGATCTAAACGAGGGGTTGCTCTTGGTAGCAGAATACCAAGGGGCAGTGCAAGAAATGGAGGGGGTGTGGCTTGCACGATGGGCGTGGCCTACAGACGAACATGTGAAAAAATGGTCTGGCCTATATAACTAAGTGCATATCACCACCGTCTGCTTCGTACAAACTAAATAGATACATCAGCATGTGCACCCAGCACAGAATGCATACATAAATAAACCGGGTCGTGTATGCAGGTGGGGCCTTGAGACCTAAGAACTCTTCCTGCAGGTGGGGCCTTGAGACCTAAGAACTGTTCCCGCTCCGCACACTACCAGGTTTATGTATGCATTGTTTGTCGGATATACCTGCAAACACTTTGAAGTAGTTGTTCAGGTAGCCCAGCAAGAGCTGTTAGGTAGAATTGCATGCAGTACCCTCTGGAGCCACCAAATACAACTAGGACTATGGGTGTAAGCAAAACCAACCTTTGGTATAAGTCTTCTACAGTTTGTGTTAGCAAACTATCTCAACAGGGAATGTGAGGAGTACAAGGATGTTGGAGGTCTTACAACAGTGGTTCAAGTATACACTTAAACTCAAGGTTTCTTGGTAAAACACTTATTAATTTACTAGCTGTCCCCAGCCACGCGTTGCTCGGTCTGGTTATATGGAAAAGAGCGCACGTTTCTAATATGGTTAATTTGACAATGCTTGTGGGTACTTTTTAATGGCTCTGGCGGTTCTCCAAATTGAGGCAGTTTAATTTTCCTGTCGGCGCAACACATTCCTTCAATCATTGTACTGATGAGAACATGCCGGCTCAAACTATAATCATGTGGGTTGTACTGGAATGCAAGACGATCGTAATCGCGTGGTTGCTGGGCACAGGGTTGTTTGACGCTGATCTGATGTTGCTTTCTTTTAGCCACTCTCAACCTGTCGTTCATTCTGTTGAGAACATCCTAAAAGTCTGGCTGCACATCACTTTGCTGCTTCCTCGGCACATAGTTAAAACAGAATCGTGAAATTGCTGGGTTGTACCGGAATGCAAGGCGATTGTAATCGCGTGATTGCTGAGCATTCGTGTTAGCGCTGATCTGCTGTTTCTCTCTTTTGGCCACTCAGCCTGTCGCGGTCATTCTGTTGAGAACGAAGCAGTAGTTTATTACACTTCATTTAGAAAACATTCACTAGAAGGAGGCAACTTAATATATACAGCAATACAAAACCAATAAGTGTGAGTAAATTAGGATCCCCTGAAATAGGAGCAAAATGGCATTTCAGTTTAAATGGGAGTAAAAAAGCACAAGTTAATAGAATAGATCACAAATTATTTCTTAGGCAGTGCAAATAGTTTCAGTTCACTAGAGGACTTGATTCAGTTCAATAGGCCACCGATAAATGGGCTAGTGTCTTGGATAGGAAAGAGCAGTTCCTGTAGTAAATGTAAAGTCTTTTCCAAAGTTCTCAGAAGTAGTTTGTACGAAAAAGAATCATATGTTGGGTCACAAGCTGATTAGGCTTGCAAGTTGGGAAAGTTCCACAAACTTTCACAGCGAGAGGTGCGTTCTCTCAATCGAGTTGGCGCATTACCTTTTTAGAATGAAGCAAAAAGATGCAGCTGAAGACGTTGGTTCCTGCAGATCGCACTGTTCCTGAGCCTTGGTCGTAGGGGCAAGAGGGGGGATGGCGGGGGGACTCCTGCACTGCAAGGGATCATCGGAACAATCGGACAAAGGAGTTACTTCACTTCAAGTAGCTGTAGTCAAGCACACAAGCTGGTGTTCTTCCTCCTGGTTAAACCTAACCAGCTCAGCGAATAGTAGCCTGGTGGCTTATGAGTTGATTGGTCCCCACCAACTCAAAACAGGAAGTAGTTGTCCTTGAAGGGCTTCTGTCGAGGTGAGCGTGGTGATTTGGACCTGCAGCAGGGCTTCACCAGGCAACCAACAGTCCAGGAGTTGCAGCAGCCGTTCCCTTCCAGCTCGTCCTTCGTTTTTTTCGTTCCAGTGGTCGACTCTGCTTTCCAGTCCCAGAGACTCGTCTTTTAAACAGATTTCTCCCTTTCACTCCAGCCTAGCTGCCACTCACCCAGCAGGGTGGCTGTCCTTGCCGGACAGCCAGCCAACCACGCCAGAGTGCATTTGGGCTTCCTAGGAGACTTAAGCATAGGGAGTTTTGGGCACCCCTCACTTCCTGCCCACCCCAGACACTGACGCCAGAGGTGGTCTTCAGTCCTGAAGCCTGTCAAAGGCCTAGAACCAAAGGGACCAAACCTCGTCTGGCGCAGAGACAAACTCTAGAAGGACCTTTCCAAAAAGAAATGGTGGAAAAGACCGGGACCAGTTTAAACACATGGGCTTAAGGCCCCATCTTGAAAAACATGGCTCCCGCTATTTTTAGCTGCCGGTGTTCACGGTCAGGAAAAATCATGATTGTTGTAAAACCACCGCCACGTGCCATTTCGCTTGGAAACTGTAGCATTTCACTGCTGCATGAGTTTCTAGACACGGGATACCAGGTAACCCCTCCAGCACTCTATAGGAACATGGGTGTGTGCTGGGTCTGGGAATTTATTGACTAGTAAAGTCAATTTAACCTTACATTCTCTGGGAAACAGTAGTTTATCCCAGAGAATGTATTTAAACCTTTTGGAAGTCTAAAAGACATACCTGTATCACTGCACTGGGGTTGCTGTGTAACACACATGAAAAAAGATGATGCCTTTTGGAGTCGTCTAAAACTCCATAACCAAAAGAAATGAACACAAAAAACAAACAGAATTAAACAGTACAGAGCCGAAAGTTCAGCAAAAGAGCTGGGGGTCTCTGTGGTAGAGAGGAATTGGCACATTTTGAGAATTCTCCCTAACAAGAGCAACCACGTAGAACCTTGGCAGTGGGCCTCACTTACTGTATCAAAGGACCACAGTGGAGGTAAACTGGAGCCGGTGGCCATGGGGATAGCAGCATGGGCTTGATGACTGACTAGCTATGCTGTGTAACACAACTCTCAATGAGTTGCTAGCAATCCCCCTGCCTGTGTTGCTGTGTCATGAATGCTGTGTGCATCAGAATAGGAAGAGGAATTAACAGGTGGCACTTTTTGAGATAGGCTGTAGAGATGTGTGGGACCAAACACTTCAGCATATCAAAATTCTAACAAGGTTCCCGGGACACTCAAGGTTCAAGGAAAACCAAAAAGAAATCGGCATGTGGTTGAGTGCCTGTGAAATGAGTCTATGCGTGTATGAGGTCAGACTGCTGTTAGGTCATTTTACATTATTTAAGTGTCTTACGACGAGCGTTTTCAGTTAACTCTTCTCCAGGCTCCCTGTCATCCCTTTCTTGCCTTTCCTCTTTCCTTGCTCTCATTGCTTCACTCCTCTGCTCTATTCTTGTTTTTCCCCTCTTTTTAATCCTTCGCCCCTCTTCACCTGTCTCACCCCAATATTTCCTCTCCATCTCTTTCCACCTTCTCTATTCACACCCATCTTTTCTTTCCTCTCCTTCTCTGCTCTCGATCCTTCGCCCCTCTTTTCCATTCTGACCTTCAACTTTCTTCTCATTTTCTTTCATTCTTCTGCAACATCCTCCTTTTCATTATTTTCCCCAGCATGCACCCCTCGACTCTGTTGTGGCCCTATCTTTCCTCCCCTTATTTTCTCTCTCGTGTAACTTTTTCTCTAATTCATTAGAATATTTCACTACTTTTATTTCTTACTCTTGTGTCGTCCTACTTTTCCCTTCAGTCTCACTTGTTACTCTACTTCTTTTCCCGCCCGCCCCTTGACCTTAATCACCTTGTTCCTTTCTCTGTTCTCGCACCTTTGGTTTCACTCCTGCATAAATAAACCAGGCCTGTTCAATTGTGGGCTTGGTTCTCGAATCTTCAGCGCACAGCCCCCAGGTTTGCCAAAGGTCAGGCGCTCTGGGGAGCGGGCATGATTCTGCCCACAGGCAACAATGGAACTGTAACTTCGTCTCCTGACCCCTCGTGAGGGATCAGGAGAGGAAGTCAGTTTGGAGACACTGCAGTGCGTTTCCTGCAGGCAGCTGTGGTTGGCTAGCACTTAAGTCTGTCAGAGCTGCCTGTCTCCATCATGGTGGCGGGCCCATCCCCTCTCGCGACCTTGGTGGGATAATGACCTGCCATGGCAAGACCGGGGGGCCCGGGACAGCCTCACTTTTTGGTAGACTGCCGGGGCTCTGCCCCGGCTCCTTCAACACACTGCCATGGGAAAGAGTGTGAGCAAGCCCAAAAAGCACAAGATAGGAAGAGGAAACTTGCTGAGAAGGAAAGACCTAGTCTGAAATCCCTTTAACAGGTGAGTGACATAGTATCAACTGAGCAATCTCCAAACCTTCAAAGGGCAAGTGTTTAAATTGCCACGTGTATTTGCCTGCACATGAAGATCAGCTGGCGTTAATGGTGCTATTAGTCCCAGGTGTCTTTGCAGTGGCAGAGATGCACGGAAAGCTGTCAACTGTGAGCTGTCGTTCTAGGTGTCTTTGGTCCTCGTCGCCATATAGGTTTTCCTTGTCTGACTGTCGGTGTTCTAGTGAAGACTGTATTATGCCCCTCTCCCATTTTGATAGACATTTTTGTGTTGGCGCTACAGTTTTTCTGAGCATGTTGTCATATTAATGGGAGATCAGCTCATGAGCCTGTATACTCTGAAGAGGCGTTGCAAAGAGTAGAGGTTGGGGTAAGCAGTCCCCGCGGCTGGCTCCGGCAATAACATGGCCTTTTAGGGACGTGCTCCTAGGGTGGCTGATCTCCACCCAGATATAGTGGGTCCGGGATTATGCTTTTGCACTCTGTGTGAGAAGATGCACAGGGTTTGCAAGTCTGTGTCTTTAAAACTGATAATGCTTGAAGCTGGGGCAGCAAGTCTTTGCGCGTGGGTCGGGGGGGCTTAATGAGGACTTATGTTCGTTCACAAGTAAGTCTGACAGCATTGCAGTTATTGCTTCCCAATTCCCCTAAAACAGTGGTATTAATACTTTTTCATACCAACACCCCCTTGAGTAAAAATATTGCACCCACCTCGCAGGGGGCCCAAAGCATGTGCGGGGGAGCCCCAGGCCCTTTAAAATATGAGATTCAACTTCTTATATTCTTTTTAAAAGCAGTCCCCCTTACTTTTTTTTTAGATTTTTTTATTTTTTTTATTTTTTATTATAAATGGCATCTTCCCTTTTTTAAATGGGCCGTTCTTCTCCACCCCAATTTGGAGACCACTGCTCTGAAGGTAGACACGGAGGCATGATATTGATGCAGGTGACCTGGTCAAGTTGGATTGACTCAAGTTTGCGCATTGTGCTTTACTATTAATGACTTGTATGGTCACTTGCATATTCATTTATTGATAATGCTTGTGTACTTCAACAAGCACCACACCCTGTAGTGCATGCTTGTAGCTTACAGGGTTGTGCTTCCAGTAGAGGGGTCTTCGGTGTCCTCAAGTGCTTACTCCTGTGATGAATGCTGTATCACTGCTGGCAAAACTATGCAACAAGGAGCTGCACATCTCTGTAACGAGCAAACCCTTCTGGGTGTGTAAAACAAGGCATTGTCATCGCCCCAGGCCACCTACCAGCCAATCATGGGCCTATTCGATTATCACTGAATGGTACTTGGTAGCAGTGGAGCGCACAACAGATGGTATCCATCAACACTGAATAGGGTTGGCTCTGAGCTTTGTTGCACATGGGAACCAAATGTAGGTAATGTGGTGATGTTGCCGCCGGTTACTCTACTGCTCCCTTGTGTGGTCACTCATTAGCATAATGTTAACTTTGCAAAAAAAGCTGCATTCAAGTGGCTGTTTTGTCACAAGTTTGAGGGCCTTTTTATGGAAGCGGCCGAAGGCACACAAGCGCCTGGTGATGAACGACGCAGGGGCGTTGCCGTGATGCAGAGCTAGCGCAGGAGGGCTTTGTGTGGTTGGTGACTCGGTGGTCCTGAGTCGAAGGCAAGACCCTCAAATTGAGGGTAAATGTTGCCTAGCTGATGGTCCGCTAGTAAAGGCTGTATCACTATAAGAGCTTGTCGGGAATCCTTGCTTAGGGCTTCCTGTTACAGGTTGTCTGTCTCTGCTGTGTACACACTATTTAATACTTATACTTTGTCCATCACCACTGCAATGGTCTTGGAACGTCTTGATTTATCAGAAAGGTGGTGTATTGTAAACCTGTTATGTATCACCAGAAGTCTGTGGTAAGGAAGGGGACTTTGAGGCAGAGGTGATCGGTTGGAGCTTTTGGTATCCCAGGCTAGGTTGCATGTGTCCCAGCAGTGCTGCATGCAAGTGCCTGCTTGAAAGGATGTGCTGATGGCATGCCATGAGGTGGATGTTGGCACAAAACAAGGCACTCCCATGCACTTTACATGGAATATTATTTAGGCGTCAATGAAGACCATTGCATAATTTAAAAAAATGTATTTTTATTTTTCAAGAGAACCTAGTTTATCAGGTGTGCCCACGGTGTCTCAAGTCATATAGCTTGACTTGTATCATTGTTCACAAAACCATAGATTCTGTCAAACACAAACCCAATTTTTCAGACCAGATACCAGCTGACTACACACCATAAATAATGCCAAGTGAAGCATAGGAGGCAGGGTTGTGCAGGATTGGTATACACACATCCTTCTGGGGAAAAAAAGCTAAACAGTATTGGTAGTGGGATGCTGCAGTCCGTTTGGTGTTTGGAAGCTATTAATCAAACTGCCACACATCAGTGCAGTGGTTGCCTATTAAACATCAAGCCTCCTGGGAAGAACGCTGCATCATTCCAGCTGGAAATTAGTCACAGATCTTGAGTTAATTTCCTATTGGTAAATGGCCTACTCTAGTTTCGGCTGCATTAGCTCTTAGTCTACGTGCCAAGCCTTCTTCAGGGCAGAAAAGTGATGAATAGCTCCTGCTTAAACTTGGAGGCCCTCTTAACAATGATATCTATAGAGCAGGGCTTCGGCGTGCCTAGACAAGGACCGAAGACCAACGGGAAGCCGTTTACAAAGTGCATGCAGATGCACTTGTGATGGATTATTACATGCGTTGAGATTGCCGGATGTCACCCCATCAATCTGCCAGTTTGACGTAAACGAATATATTTTACTTGGCGCCTGTTCACTGATGAGGCCTTCAACTTCCTTATTCGTTAATGGTGCACAAAAACTAAAGTTCTCAGTTTTACTGTGTCGTGTCGGTGAGATGTACAATTCTAACGTTCACAATGGTCGGGTATCTGTAAATTGCCCGCATGGTGCTGCACAGGAAGAACAGGGTCACGAAGAGTGCAGGAGTTAGGCGCAATGGTGGCGGGAGAACCTGAGAGGGACTGGCTGCGACCCTAGGGTCATTAGGAAATAACCAGTTTAGTCAATGAGATATACTGCCACTTCACTCCCTGGAGTACTAATCTTGTATGCACAGGCATGCAAAATACATCGGAATTCCGAGTAGAGGATTTCCAGTGAATTGTCGTTTAGTGCATTTCAGTCACTTTGATGATTTTTCTTAAATGTATTCCTTGAGGGGTCTGCCAAATTAATACAGGTGATGTTTTTCCAACCTGGAGCCATAAACTGACAAATGTGCCTTTTTTTCAATTTAATGGCGTCTGATCGTGACCTTGCCCATTTGGTGGGTATAATTAAGAACCCATATACCTGGTAAGTATGTCTTCAAAGAGCCCTCTGTGCCTCTCGTCACACGTGACACATGATCTTCCCCATCCTATTTATTATGCCGCTGCAGTGTCGTCGCATTCCACCGTCGAGCCACATATTTGCACCTACCAAGAACTCTTCAATAGGTTGTGACTTCCGTCAAGAGGTGTTGCCGCAAGTGTGGCTAACGCTCTCGAAGCTCTGATTGGCATTCATTGTATAGCCTACCCATGCTGCATCCCGTGAACGTCTGGGACTGTTCATCGACTTACTGGTTTTTGGGTTCATCGTGTCCACTTATCTGATAATTGCAATATTCAACTATCTCTCGAGTAGTCGCATGACACATTGGCGGTTTCATCGGTGGAATGAAGGCACCTTTTCCATGCCCTGCGTGACTAGCCTCCGACCCTACTTGATGAACAAATCTCTGGCGCCTTCTTTCGCTTCTGCTTTACGCAGAACTGGGCACGTTCTTTATATATTACACTACAAACATCTAAATTGCGCCGTTATGCACATACGGCGTTCTTATTGGCTACGGTGCGGCAAATGTGTCCCGTGTGAATTTTGACCTTGTCGGTTCCCAATATGTGTTCCATGCAAAATTACGTCTTGATTAGATTGGGGACCACGCTGCAGGCGTAACAAGCGTTTCTTTTTCCATTGTGAGTCCCACACGGGCGGACCCTCTGGTCCATTATATCCCGGCTTCTTGACATTGATTCAGGTGGCAATTTCAATATTTAATTTGAAAACTGTTGCACGAGTGACAGGCATAAAGCTCACTCCTATGCAAGGTTCAGCACCATACTACGCCCTTTTAAAACGAGGCTTTGTTAACTTTGTAGTGCAGAGTCTTAAAGCTAAGTTTAGAGCTTGCAAAAATGGAAAACTTGTTGGCTAAAAGGCTGGAAAAGCGGCTTTCGCATGCCCAAATTATTTGTGGTAACAAAGTTTTGACAGGTGCTTTACAGGGTAGGCAACAAGACCGAGCTCTGACGAAATTTGTCTTGCCGCAGCGCTGCTAGTCCTAAAGCACTGGGTCTTGCCCATGAATCTGGCAGATCGGTAGGCCGCGCTTCAGAAGAAAACGTAGAAACAGCCAAAAACCCCGCATACAAGTTAGCAGCTGTCCAAATGGGTGCGTGTTTTGCAATGTGCAGACTTTTTTTTAGTTAATGGGAGAATTGTTACCTTTGGGGGGAAAAAGCAGTAACTTCAGTTACTCGCTCCAAAATGGTTCTTACTAAATTGGGCATGTTTTAAATTGTGGGCATACTGCTCTTTGCTTTTATGCTTATCGCGATGCTTCTCTTCTATGAAGAGATACTGCATTGTGATTTTGCCTGGGGCCAATCCCTGCTCACCAGGAGGAGAGGGTATCCCAAAGACATTGTTTTTCCTTTGCAAGCACTGCTTTAATAAAAAAAATGTGCATGGTACTACAGAACATATCCCCTTTTCCAGGCAGTAGACTCTAGTCTTCAGCTGTGTTTTTGTCAGTGATCCTGGGTCATTGGAAAGCATGCTTTAATGGGCGCAACAGGGCAAGCCCATAATCCTGTACCGGGTGACTATTGGTAGAGGGGGAGGTGGGCGTGCCTGCCATTGCAGAAGTGCAGTCTGCAGGTTCCCTAGTTTTGCTCGTGTAGTGCTTTTGGCTTCTGATTGGCACTTCATCTCTAAAAACAGGGATTTACCGTTCCATAGACATTGCACACTAGAAGTATCTGGGGGGGTATGCGGGACCAGCAGCTTCCAGTTCGCATGCTTATTTATTTGTCATTTGCATAGCGCACATAGCGTGGAGGCATCTAGGTGCTTTTTGCTTAAGTGGGTTGGTTACCATGCATTATAGGTTACAGACGTTGCTTACTACATAGGTTTAATGCAAAGTTTACATGAGCTGTAGATGCATCATACATTAGATTAGGATGATGTCTAAAAGTGCATGGGTTTCAGGCCTTTGGTTGTCTTGCGACGATGGAGGTAGCTGTTATGTGTGGGGTGTTGGCTGGATGGTGGAACAAAGGTGCAGGTAGATATGTAGTCATAAAGTTACCAGGAGTCTTGGGAGAAGAGCTAGGTTTGAGGCCTTTGTGGAAGGACCAAAGGGATGGGTCTGATCTCGGGGGCATGGAGTTCAATCACCGGGAAGCTGGAGCCTCCCAGCTTTTTGCCGTTTAAACCTAGGGATGGCAATGTGGCAAGAGTAGGTTGAACGGGTGGGTGTGTTGGAGATGTCTGGCTAGGTAGACCGGTGCGCTATTAGATAGTGGGATTTTTTGAATTTGTGATCTCGAACTGGCAGCCAGTGGATGTTGCGCCTAGTGGTTTAAAAAAAAAAACAAATTTTAGGGATGTTGTGGGCATCACTTCTGGCTGCATTGTTCTGAACTATTTGTAGGCTCCAACGCCCAAAACATCAAACTACAAAGTGGGAGTTGCAGTAGTCCATCGATAGGATAAGGGCTCTGGTGAGGATGATGCAGTTGTCTGGTCAAGGAAGGTCTGCTGGCAATGATCAGTTTGGCGGTGTAAGCCGCTGCTGGGGCTATGGCGTTTACTTGCTTTGTCAGGGAAACTGAATCTAGCTAAACTCTAGAGTTTTTACCTCTTTTACAACTGTGATAATGTTAGTCAATGGTGAAGAATTTGTAGGATTGGGGTAGATTTTTTAACCTAGATTGACTGGCAATTAGTTCTGTTTATTCGTCATTACGACAAAGCTCGTGTTGTGCCATCCATGCTTGAATGGTGATGTAGATTTTATTCAGTAAGTTGGAGTCAGTGTCATAGTTTCTGATCGGTAGGAGTATTTGTGTGTCGTCCACATAATTGTTATACGTGACTCCCAGTTTGTCTAGGATGTAGAATAGTGGCTTTGTAAACACGTGCAGAGTTGGTGAGAAACATGAGCCTTCGCGAACTCCACACGAGACTGGGGCCGGTGAGGCTGCTGCAGAGGTGGAAAAAACTAATTGTGCAGTTGGATAGGAAGGATTCAATCCAATTTATTGCATTGGTCGAGAAGTGGGCACTTAGGGCGAGGTGTTGGCAGAGTATATTGTGATTAACTAAGTCGAGTTGCAGAGAGGTCAAGTAGGGGGAGAATTGCCAAGTCCCCCTTTCTTTGGTCCACTTGAACTTTGAGGTCCAAGAGTAGTGGTTTCGGTTCAGTGACCAGGGCGGCGGAAGCCAGACTGGCAGAGGCCTAGGAGGCTGGGGGATTCCAGACATTTTGAGGAGGAGCAGCATCCGCTCATTAGCGCAGTCTTTGATGAGTCAGGGCAAATATTAGCTTGACATCTACAGGGCTTCAGTCCCTTAGTTATTTTTGTAGTTTCAGCAGGGGAGACTGGTGTATTCGAACCTAGGAGTGGTGGTTAGTGACGAGGGGGGGGTAGAACTGGTGGTTGGGTGACTAGGGTGAGTTTAGATTTTTGTAGATTAGATTTTTTTGTTTTGGATTAGTGATTTTTGTCAGATGGCATTTTTGATTATGCACCCTAAATTATCCCTGATAGTGGTTAGGGGTTGGTGCTTCGAGCTGCTGTAGTATGGAAAAGAGCTCTCTTGTGCCCGAATTAGCTTTTTAAATTCTCGAATTGTATGAATTGCCCTTTGATTGGATGGTGGCCGCCTTCCTTCTAGTCCGTGTCTAGGGTATTGAAATGGAGTTTGTTTGCGTCCGAATGTATTTTTTTTCCAGCACGCTCGGCAGTACTTTAGCTGAACATGTTTTTGAGGCTACCAAGAATTGGTGTGAGCTATAGGTTTGACTTCTGTGGCAATACTACTTCCACTATGCAGTCTAGCGTGACAGCGAGGCCGATGCCTATGCGACAGAGTTCCTTTTAGATAATGCTGAGTTTGCACATTGTTTTAATAGGTTGCGGGACAGGATACCAATTTTTCCACTACACCCCAGTAGCCACGATGCTCATCGGTCAGGTGAGCTGTGCACGTTTATATAACGATCTAGTGATCCTTTTTCCCATAAAAACGGCCACCTCAAAAGTGCTTATCGTTTACAAATGGGAAGGCGCAAGTTCCAAAAATGCATCACCCGAAAGAAGCTCAGTGGTTTGTGATTTCTTCAGCCACCCACCCCCCAATTTGTGGGTTATGTTTACTCGACCTGACTGACCTATAGACCACAGAACAGGTCAAATGTTAACGCCACCTGGGCTTCGGTGTTAACAAAGGCCTTGCACTTATTAACGTAAAGCATTTCACTGTTAGCACCAGCGTTCATATGTATACATTCTTAGGCAGTTGAAATCG
Source organism: Ambystoma mexicanum (assembly GCF_040938575.1). Taxonomy (NCBI): domain Eukaryota; kingdom Metazoa; phylum Chordata; class Amphibia; order Caudata; family Ambystomatidae; genus Ambystoma; species Ambystoma mexicanum. Next base: position 1,557,231,455 of record NC_090932.1, read on the forward strand.
TGATGCGGAGTTAGTACTTGCATGCCAGGGGCGTTATTGGAAGGGCAGCGAGGGGATGGGACTACTCATTCTCACAGCAGTCCTTAAGTGGCCGCACTGCTTGTAAAATTGAAGCTGCACTGCAATAGTCTCATTAGAAAGCATAAAGGAGTTGGATGCCCCCCCTGTACCCCCAACACAAATAAGTTTGCCCCTCTCCTACCGTTTCTGAAGTTGGTGCATATCCCAACATTTGAAGGGTTAACCCCCCTCCTAACGCCCTGCCCAAAATCTACGTTTCGGTGCGCCCTAATGATTCCCTGCCGATTTTTAACTGCTTCCTGTGCACTAACCTAGCTAGATTTAGAGGCTGGACTACTACACAACATTATAGGTTCGTAGGGACTAGCTCTTGATCAACGCCAGCATGGCAAACCATTCAAGTGAATGTTTCTAGTGTGGTCAACTACGACAAATGTCTGGTTATAAGTTGGACCGTGTTTAAGAAACAATCGCGCTGTTTTATTTTTTTAATTAAATGTTTTTTTTTTTCAGATGCCACCATTTAAGAAAATACCCTAGTCTTAAAATTAAAACAAGGGTGTTTTTTCAATGCTATGCTTCCCAATGAAGAACCCTGCTCTGCTTGAATTTTTCACCTGTGACCCTTGCCGAATGTATCCTGCGCGATTGGTCCAAGTCCAGCTTGGTCAAAGAAGGGAGCAATGCCTAACTAGCTATCTCCTTAGGTTCCCGACTCTGGCCTCACCACTCTGGTCACGGAGTCCCATTTGGTCAGTGGCAGAATCTCAGTCGTTAAATTAAGAGACCCAGTTTTATGGTGTTTGGTTATTTGTCGTTATCTGGGGAATCCTAACTTGCCACAACTATTTTTTTTAAAAAGAGTTATTAAACGAAACATGCACACGAGCACTTTGCCTGCTGTGGCACCAGCACACACCTGGTCTCCTGTACGTCTTGCTAAGTTAATTTTTAGTTCTGTTTTCCAATGCACATATGCATGAATGTTTTAGGCAAATGGAGTGCGGCATACTGTGTACATGCATTTGTTAACGTTTTCTATATTCATTACACATTATATGGGGCGCATAGTTCCAACACATCAAATTAATGACAGTTTATTTCCTCAACAGATATTCATTAAAGGTACAAATTAGCAAAACTGGTTATGGCTGCAAGATTTGGAATAAATCTTGGCCTCTGGCATCGCTATGGGTGACCCTTCAGAACATCATTCTTCACCTGCTAACCCATTACAGAAAGGGGAAAGACGATATCAGGTTTGGTCCCAGACGCGTTTCGCCAAGCTAACATGTCTGGGATGCTTGTGGTCTGGTGCAGAAGGGATGTGACCAAGCAGTTTGTGCTAGACTTTTACGCTTTTGGGGTGGGACCAAGCAAGCATGATATGCATGTGGTATTTCCCCTTTTGTAATGGCTTGGCAGGCGAAGAACGATGGAGGGTTTTCAAGAGCAATGCCAGAATTTAAGATTTAAATGGCGCACATAACCAATTTTCCATTTTCAGAACTTAATACAGACCTGCTGCTTTCCATTGCTCCTTCCTTGCCACATCACAGAAGAAGTTCAAAAGCTTGAAAGATGAACGACTGTTTAAATGTTCTTCACTGCCAGCAAGGGCCTTGTAAGACGAGACGGGCAGCGCGAGGAACACATCCAGACCTGCTTTCTATTTTTCTCATTGTTAAAAAGTAAACGCATTTGAGTCTTTATTTACCTGTACAAATGGAAAACGGCGAACTCCTAATTACTTTATTATTCACGTTGTCCATGTCGCCCAACTGAACTGTTCTCATTTTATCAACTATTTAAACATAGAGATAGAGAATACGTAGCCCATGATGTGGTATAATTAAGCAACAGAACCCGAGAGAAGCGAGGGCCTTACCAAAGGCCCTGGGGCATTACCAGAGTTGGTAATGCCCCTGCGGCGAGGCTTCTATTGCTATTAGTATCCCGGCCTGCAAAATTTGCGTGACCGGGGTACTAAAAGCAATTTTTTTCTGTCCCGAGATGCTGCGGCGTTTCAACGCTGCAGCGTTTTTGTGACAGAAAAAAAACTGACCAAGAAAATGGCCGCCGCCATGGAAAGGGAAAACTGAGTCAGTTTTCCCTTTCTATGGCGGCCATCGGGAGCGGACGCAATTGGAAACGTGTAACACGTGTCCCCCGCGCGTCCGCTCCCGAAAAAGGATAAAAAAAGGTAAGTGGGGTTGGAAGGGCAGGGGGAAAAGAAAAAAAAGTATCTGCGTCCCCGACGGGGGATTAGGGATGGCCCCGCTCTGAGTCTCCACACGGCTGGAGGCTTCCCTTGTCCCCTGCCGGGGACGCAGGATTAAGAAGGTAAATTGGGGGTGGGGGGCGGATGGGAGGGAGGGAAGGGAAAATTACAAAGACTTAACCGAGTCCCTGGCGGGGGGGGGCGAAGGCAGCCTCTCAGCCGCGGGGAGCCTCGGTGCGGGGATGGCCCCGCTTCGAGCCTCCTCATTGGCTGAGGGGCTGCCACGCCCCCCGCTCGGGACAAAGGCCGTGGAATCCCGACGGAGGGATTCCCGGCCGGGTAGGGCCCTGGTGTGAGCCAATAAGAATGCTTGTTGCATTCTGATTGTCTCTCGCCGGGGTACTAATGAAAAATATAAACCAATAATTTAGCAAAAATAGAATACTTTATTTAGGTTAAAACAATCTAAAATAGCAGCATGATTATCAAAAGAACATCCATTCACAAACATTTGTCAACGTAATTTAAAAGCATCTATATAATACACGGAAAACGTTTGACACAACGAATCTGTTTACATAGGGATTAAAGGAAGAAATGCCACTGTCGGAATTTAACATATTCATTCTGGTTGCTTACAAATGTGCAAGTTTACCTGACCTCATGAGATGATCGTACCTGGTTAGAAGTAAATGCTTGTTCTTCTGCCCTGTAATCTATGTGCAAGTGCAACCCAGGTTTATTTTGGTTTGAGATTGCTCATGCACTCCCTACGCACTTGACTATACTTCGTTGGTGTGTGGATAATCTGCTTCAATGATTTAGATGAGCTGACGTTTTGGTGTGTGGATAATCTGCTTCAATGATTTAGATGAGCTGACGTTTGTGTATTGAAACCAAAGGTCAAAGTGGGCGTGAACTAAAGGGTACAATGCTGTTACTTTTCTGGGAAACCATCATCGTTCTCTTATTTCATGCAATCTAGAATACTGTTCCAGGAAGCAACTTTACAAAAAATCTTTGAAGTTTTAAACTTCATCCCTACTGGGGACTCGAACCTGAGCGGTCTGATTTCAGTCCAGTATAACATTTGCGTTATCGCTCAGGCGCTGGAAGTGGATTATTTATTTGAATAGACTGTTTGTTTGGGATGTACAACCCATTCCCAAAAAGCCCAGCTTGACGGCAGCCTGGTTCTTGGTATGAATTACTGTATGCTCAGACTTGTATGTTGATAATAGGAGAGCTGTGGCTGGCCATGAGGTGCGAAGGGGAGGCTGCATGCTGAGTGGAATGAACCACAAATGGTGGCCACGCACTTCTATGCAGTCCATTCTAACGCCCTTAATTCAATCCCAGGCCCAGTGATGCTCTGTCGTCTCAGCTGCCTTGCTCCATCAAACGGGAGTAAGTTAGGTTCCTGTGACAAGGGAATACAAATGAGATCTAAACTCAAACCCAAGGTGGGCTTATAGCCTGCAGGGATATAGGTTGCCTGACGACCATAAACATCAATGGTGTTCGCTTCAAAATAGTTCAGTGTATAGGTAGTTGGTCTTACTGGCAGTTGCAGATTATAGAGGTGAACCTGGCAAATCTGATTATCTCAAGTGGGCACCTTTGTTGCTCCCATTTCCTCAAATGTGATGACGGCCACGGGGCCAGGAAATGCTGGCTTCAGTGCTCTGGCGTATGAAGGATATTATCAGGTGCTGTTTTCACTCCGTTTCACTGGTGACTCAGCAGCTGGACCGCTTGTGAGATTGCTTTGAGGTGGTTGGCTGGACAGCCGCAACCTTAGTTCGGTGGATAAGAGTCTGGTTTACTGGAATATTCATTGACGGCCTAGTCTGGGGAGGTAGTCCTGCATTTAATACTGGAGGAAATAATTACCTCTGTTAGTGTATGGCAATGGGCGAAGGCTGCGTGGGATGATTATATTCCAAGGGCTATCTGGGCTCCTTTTCCCTGGAAATGTATGACATGTGTCAACCTGAATATTCCTATTACTTGGCAACCTGCTGTAATCTTTCCAATATATAAAAAGGGCAGGAGAGAACAACCGGCAAACTACAGGCCAATCTCCCTGCTAGCTAGCAGCAGTAACATTTTAGCAAATGTGATATTATGACGCTTACAGAAATGGGTTGGCGAGTGTAATATAATCCATCTAATCCAGACAGGATTCCAGAAAGGTTAGGGAACCGTGGATCAGTTGCCTACTGTTTGTGTTGGTACAAAGGTACAGAGTTCTGAGGAAGGTGAACTTGTATGCCTTCTTCGACTCAAAACAGCCTTTGATGGAGCCCCATGGGATCTACGTTGGCAGATTTTGCACGAGAGGAATATGCCGGTTAGATTGCGGTCTATTGTAAAATCGCTCTATAACCGCAATAAAGCTGTGGTTCGCTATGGCTTGGCACGGGAGATAACACCGCAATTTTAAGTGATTGGGGGGGCGGGGAGGGGGTATAGGCAGTGATGTGTCCATGCCTCTCTTATTTAGTGTTCTCAATGATGAGGTGAGCAGGGTACTCCCTGAGGAATGTTTGGATCCCCACAAATTTGGTGTAGAGAGATTGCCAACTCTTTTGTGCGGGTGATGCCATTCTATTATCCACCATGTCGCAAATTATTAAGGCTACTCTGGCATATTTTGTGAAGTGTAGAGAGCTCAAGCTTACCTTTGATATGGGGAGAAATATATCTAAGCCTAAATTCGCCAAAGAGCAACATGTAGTTAAGAGTTTATGGTGGTTCTAGAGCAGGTTACGATTATTTGGGGGAGGGGGGGATCGGATTCAATGTGAATGGGTCTTGGCCTTCCCAAATAGACAAAGCTCTCGGACTAACCTATTTAAACGCTGTGGCCGAATATGGAGGTTTCGTAAGACCATGCAGGAGAGCTACCTCGTGTCTGGGGTTGCTGTTGGAACTCTTGTTCAGAGGAGAAGACTGATATGTATGGGATTTTTTTTTTTCTGTGAAAGATGGTGAGCTAAAGACTCTGGGTAAGTCTCTCGTAACCAGCACTATGTCTGACAGAGGGACTCCCAGGACACCCCTTGTTAATTTGCAGGAGAGCTACCTCGCCTGCAATTGAGCTATACAGGAAACGGACACTTGCGCCCGCCTCTTATGGGGCGGAATTATGAGGTTATGTTAACACCTCTGGTTTGGATAACACAAAAATTATAATTATTTCTGAAGTTTTTTACTTTCTCGGGGGACACTGAATGCTCTTGACCATGGAGGTCGCTTTGGCTTCGATCTCCAGTGAGAACAGTGAAGCTGCTGTGCATTGGTTACAGTTGTGTGGTAATCTGAGGTTGGAGTTATTGCGAGATGCTATTCATTTGCTCAATTTACCAGGAGGGGAAGAGCTTACCCTGGGCTGTACATCTCAAGAAAAATCCGAAAAAAAGTAAAAAATCTGAATGAGTCCTCTCTGGAGAAATCCAGAGTTCATTAACAAAGTAGCTGAATTGCCATAATTTCCCCCAAGTTGAATATGGTTACTAATTGTCAAAAATTGAAGTTGGCAGAGACCTATTTTGAAAAAGTTTGACTTTGGCTTTGAAATGTACCTAGATTACACTGAATCTCTGTACGCACGAGCCTTATATTTCGTCTTTCGTGGGGACACAATGAAGCTAGCCATGTTTACAAACTCTTGGGTTATTGGTGGCACAGACATATGCCGTATGTGTGGTTTGGGTGTAGACTGTACACCATTTTCTTTTTCTGCACAAGTCTTCAAGCCCTTAGAGCCTTTATTTGCTGGCCATTTTGAGGGCAGCTGGAGTAGTGACTGTTGCCGATATAATGCCCTACCTGGCCTTAACTCAGGACGGGATGTTGTAATTTCATTAGTCAACTTTATTCACTGGACCTTGCTTAAAAGATCCAAGAGATGTTGCGAGCCAACTATATTCACCTGGATTATTGTCTACCTTGATTTTTCCCTTGTCTCTTTTGAAAAGTGTTTGCATAGGGTTGCAGTTATTTTCCACTTGAACAAGTTAAGCTTTCGTTTGTGTATTGGTAGATTATATAAACTGTTTTTTTTTATCGGATTTCAAGTGATTATTTTTTTTTTTCTTGTATGGCTTGACTGGTTTAGTACACAAGAGAAGTCCTGTTCTATCATCCACCATTGCGAAATACCTGCTATTAGTTTTATGGCATTGTTATGGAATATATTCTTTTAATGCTCAAATGTTGTATTTGTATTGTTCTTTGAATAACTTTTATGGCTTTGTGCTGAATAAAGTGCAATAAATTCCCTTATTAAAAAAAAATGGCACGAATGGTGTTTTATTTGACTTCACGAAATCCACTTGACCGTATTATCGATTACTTTAAGGCAGGTAGAATTCACATTTTTATGGTACTCTGCCCATTGTTCGAGTGGCCCTTCTGACTTGTTTGTATGTACTAATTGCTCAGTCAAGAACTGACCTTCAGGTGGCAGCCGTGCACCAGGCGTATCCCAATCACTTGGAAGTCAGTCTGTGTCAGTATGCCATTCCAGACTTCAACTCCACCATACACATCCAGCATGCACTCTGCTCTCTCCCTACCATACACTCCAAAATATTCCAGTACTCCCACCCCATCAATGAACATTAATCACCCTTACCGCCAAAGCAAAACCTGCACACTTCCTGCATGATGCATGTCCACCGCAAGCTGCATCAAATTGCACCCTCACTCTAAAACAGCCCGTCTCTCATATCATACTCTCCCCTTTGCACTCATCCCCCTCCAAAAAACCACCCTCTCAACCCACCACCGCCACACATGCTCCCAGATAATGACTTGCCCCATCTGAATTTAGTCACTACCCAACTGCAACAACACATCACCACAAAACACTTACTCCTCTCTTTCCAATCTGGCTCTTGACAAGGACACAGCACTTGGACAACTACAGTTCAAATTAGTATGTCCTCCACAACATCACATGGGGCACAGCACACTACTTGTACTTGTCGACCTCTCTGCAGCCTTTGACCACTCTGTTCTACTTCACATCCTTGTCACACTGTAAGAAATTCTCAGGCACTGTCCTTGACTGGTTCACCTTCCTTCTTACAGACTAGACACACTTTGTCTCCATGCCACCTTTTCGATCCAATCCTATACCACCCCTGCCAAGTATGGGGGTCCCACAAGGATCCCCACTGTCTCCACTTCTCTTGAACCTATATGTTGAATTCCTTAGCAAACACAACCTTCAATGCCACCAATATGTGGACATGGTTGCTTTAAAATCTCACCCACCTCAAAAGTTTACATGACCACCTTGATGGCAATGGCCGCCACTTTCTCATCAAGTTCAGCCCTTCCAAAAAGGAATACCATATCTGCCCCTCCAGACCCAACCCCCGGGCCAAAGAACTCCCCACGGTCATCCCTGGCCAAACCAGTAAAGTCCCTTGGCTTCATCCTAGACGCCCCCCACCTTTCCGTAACACACCACTTAGCAAAAACTTGCAATCTACAACATTCACCTCTTACATAAGATCGGACACATCTTTCGTCCTGATGACTTATGCATAGCAGTCCAAGCACTAGTACTCGCCAAGCTTGACTGTGGCAATGCTCTAATCACTGGACTCGCCAGCAGCAGCTTGCCCCGCTGCAAACCATACAAAATGCAGTAGCCCGATTCATCCTTCACCTACCCAAACATTCACGCATCACCCCAGTTTTCCGAAGCTTCCACTGGCTCCATGGACCCCAAAGAATTGCCTTCAAAAGACTCTGGATGATTTTCAAAGCCATTTACCACAAACCACATTTTACCTTCACAACAAACTCAAACCGGTTACACGCCAAGCAAGCCAGTATCTCCTACACATTCCACTCTGCACACAATCGAGCATTTTACCCTCTGGGCATGGAACACCTTGCCTCTTCACATCTGCACTGCACTGTCCATCACCACTTGTCTATCCTAATCTTTCTAGCCTATCTTGAAAACATTTTGAAACCATTACCTCTGACCCTTTAGGTAGAGCCAGCGCTGAACAAAAAGCCCAAACACACATTCACCCTCTGAACGCTATCCCGGGCGTACATAAACAGTGTTGCATTTGCTTTACTTTTTGTAGCTCAACTTTAGCCAGCAAGCTATTGGAAACTCTAAGCCTGTCACCCAAATGCATTACAACCATCATATTAACCTTGGCTGATAGTTAATGCGTTGGAGATTTTGCATTCTATAGGAAATTTTCAACGTGGCGGGACAATTGTGGAAAGGCAGCTGGAAATGCTTTGTCGCCATGGTTTTTCAGTACATGAATTACGCCATCAAGCTCATGGGTCGGGTTTATTTGTAACCGGGTCGAGTTGTTAATTTACCTTCGGCCTATCGATAAGCCAACTGTAACTCGATTTGCACCTGTTACTTGTATTAAAAAGTTAGTTTCACTCTTTAGATTCAGCCCACATGTTGGGAGACGAAATCTCGGCGAGACCTTCTCAGTTATCTCTGGCAGTGTATGGAAACAGTTTTTTGACTTTGGGGGACGAATGGATTTTCTTTCGGGCAGGTGATGTAGCCCATGACTGTTCTGAACAGTGGATAAAGTCCATACGAAAAACAATATGGGCCTGGAGAAAGCCACGAGGTAAGCCTTTCCTGCTTTTATTGCCACGAGCAGGACAGAAGGAAGCCTTGGACTGCCTGTATAAAGCATTGCCCTGCTGAGAGAAAAGGGAACAATAGCTTCTCCAGCATTGGATCTCCGATGGATTCACATGCTTTAAATATTCGCCGTTGTCAGACTGGGAACCTCAGTCCTTTTTTAAAATGTTGGTTTTCCCTTGGAAAACCAACACTTTAGTGTCCTATCGATGTCTTTTTGGGTGCGTAGCTACCACCCAGTACGACGTAGGGTATAAACAGACCCACCCCATGGCTTTCCTTCAGAAACCACGGGGTTCTCCAAAGTGTCTGGATCACCTCATGCTCGCTTTGATTCTGCACATTTGGTGTGTTGTGGTCGTTTTTTCCCAATGTCTTTGGGAAAAGCTTTGTTTCAGGCCCTGCGCGACTTGCAGGCTGAAAGAAGGTATATGAAGGGGACGGGATAATGGACTGCCTCTATTGCCTCTACCCTCATCACTGCCGATTCCTGCGACATCTGTAAGGGTTTAACGCAGAAAACACTGAAGGACCGCAATCGGCGGTTGATATCGTGGCTAAACTTTGCTTCAACAGGAGTCGGCCCTTTCAGAGCACAGAGCCTCCTTGTTCCCATCCAAAGGAGGGTGAGCTACTGGTCTCTGATTCCGACCATGGGCCCAGGGACTCTATCTCTGTCTCCTCGTCGACATCGAGAGACCCGACATGGGAGTCTGATGTGGAAAGGGAAGCTCCTAGGAGTCTAGCGCAACCGTCACCCCCGGATGACATTGGGGCATTTCATGCCATGATGTCAAAAGCTTGTGTTGAGTTTGGTCTGACCCCAGAGGAAGAACGAAAAGAATGTTTCCTATTAGACCACATAGGAAAGAGAAGGAAGGCGGTTTTCTCGGTTCCAATCCTGGACCTTATCAGGCCTGTTCACCATGCGCCGCCCCTTTTCAGAGCCTGCAGTCAAAGGGAGAGGCCCTCGACTGGACGCCAAAGTGTTTGATTGCACAGCCCACCCCTGAATCAGTGGTGTCAGCGGCGGCTAGCCGAAAAGCCAGAACACAGCACAAATGCACTACACCTGCTGACAGTGATGCTAGAAGACACGATGCCTTCGGAAAGGAGGCTTTAACGTTTGGGGCGAAAATGGTAAAAGCCGCTAACTTGTTGGCGATTATGGCATGCTACGACCACGAGATGTCATTCGCTGGCCCCTCTGTTAGAACATCTAACTGATGACATTGAAAGGCAGCCATGTTGCTGGTGTGTGAAGGTGAAGAAGCATCAAATCACAGCATTAACATTGCGGTAGATTTAGCGGAATCTGGTTTCAAACAGATTAATAATGGGGTGGTACTACGTCGGCAGGCCTGGTTTAAGTGCAGACTTTAGGCCTGAAGTTCTCTACAGGGTACTGGACGTGCCCTGTGAGGGGGAACAATTGTTCGGAGAAAAAATAGACTAAGCCCTCAAGGGCATGAAAGAGGACTCGGATACGGCAAAATCATTGGGAGCTTTGCAAAGCGGGCTGTCGTTTCGCCCTTTCCGTGGAGTTTCAGGAAACACCTGGTTTGCTACCTCCAGAGACCGGAGTTATGGTCAGGCTGGATACTCCTCACAAGGGTATAGACGGTCAGTACAGTCTATGCAAAGAAGCCGAGATTTTTAGGCAAACAGAAGACAGCCCTCTTCCGCCAAAGGTAAACAATCTCAACAATGACTGTCTTTGAAGAAATGTGCTGGGAGGCAGAGTAGCTCTACGCGTCGACGAATGGAACAAAATTACATCAGACCGTTGGGTATAGGACACGGTACAGTTGGGCCACTCTGGAATTCAAGGGCTCACCGTTTCCCATTCCTCCTGTGTATTCTGTAAAACCTCATCTCCGCATCTTACGGCAGGAGGCTGTACTCGTGCTACAGAAAGAGGCTATAGAATTTGCTCCAGTGGCCGAATGAGGTCAGGGATTTTACTCCCGTTACTTCGTGGTGAAAAAACCCAACGGCGAGTGGCGACCCGTTCTGTCTGGACCTTTGGGCGCTGAACAAGACTCTGCAACGCCTGTAGTTCAAGATGCGCACACTTGGAGAAGTCATTTGGTCGGTACAGCTGGGGGAATTTCTGGTGTCGTTGGATTTGCAAGACTCATATTTCCACATACCCATGCGTCGACGACACTGAAAGTTAGAGATTTCTAGTGGGTCAAGATAATTACCAGTTCCGAGTGCTCCCGTTCGGTCTGAAATCATCCCCCAGGACATTTACAAAATGTTTAGCGCCGGTGGCGGCATGGCTCCAACGAGAAGGTCATCCCGTCTACCCTTACCTGGACGACTGGCTGATATGCGGCTCATCGCCAGCAGTGACGCAGGCAAGTCTCAACGTTACCATGCGGCTGTTGCAACGACTGGGCTTCGCCGCCAACTTCGGAAAGTCATATCTATCTCACTCCAGGAGCTGGGTATTTCTGGGCGTAGAATTTCAAACTCGGCTAGGCCCGGTGAAGCCTTCCGTCGAGTAAAAAAACTCAAGCAGAAAGCGGCAGAGTGGAAAGTCGGAACGAGTGTCGGTCAGAGTGCATGTCGCTGTTGGGAGCCATGGCGTCATGCATTCAGTTGGTGAAGAACTGTCGTCTCCATGAGAGCGGCGCAGGAGTTTCTTGCAGACTTGTGGGCTCAGAATCGATCGTGGTCGATGGTGGCAGTTCTCGGACAATCTTGGTCGAGGAGTGCTGTTGCTGGAGCCAGTTTCAAGCTACAATTGTGACTGATGCGCCTCGGACAGGGTGGGGAGCGCGTCTGGGGAGCTGGAATGTGCTGGAACTGAGAGCGGTTCATTGGGCTCTAAAATCGTTTCTGCCGTGCATACGCGGTTCTGTGGTGAGGGTGTTGACGGACAATACCACCAGTGTTTTACCTCAGGAAGCAGTGGGGGGCACTCATTCCAGGGTGCTCTCGAGAAAGGCTCAGGAACTTTGGCATTGAGCCTTGGTACAAAACTTCAATATTGTAGCGTTTCATCTGCCGGGAGTGATGATGTGCAGGCGGACTCACTCAGCAGAGAAATAAACCAACTCCACGAATGGCAGCTGAAGGAACAGCAGGTATCGAGCATTTTCCGAAAATGGGGTCGTCCTTCATTGGCTCTTTTCGCCACTCGACAGAACAGAAAGTGCAAGGAGTTTGCCAGCAGGTGGCCTCAGTCCGGATCTCTTGGGGATGCATTCTCGTTCCCGTGGACAGGCAGGTTCGTGTACACATTTCCACTTGCGGGCCCTCAAGTGGATTTAGAAATACCCATGCCATGTGATTCTGGTGGCCCTGTACTGGGCCAGGCAGCCATGGTTCTCAGACCTCCATCTTTCTGTAGCGGAACTGGTTCGGTTGCAAGTGACGGCGGACCTTCTGTTTCAGGACAAGGGTGCAGTTTGGCACCACAATCCAGGCTCTCTCAGCCTGGCGGCTTGGCTCCTGATTTCTCAGTTTGGCCTACTGAACATTTCTGGTGACGGTCGCTGCATTTTGGAGGCGGCTAGAGCTCCGTCCACAAATCTCCTATGCATGCAAATGGAAGAGGTTTTGTGTGTGGTGTAAGGGCCAGCCTGGGATGGACCATTTAAACATTTCACTGGAGAAAATTCTACCCTACTTGTTGCATTTGGCAAAGAAAGGTTTGGCGTTCTCCATAAAAGTACACCTGGCGGCCATTTCTACATTCACTTGGAAGAGGCATGCTACCCCTCTGTTTAGTGATCGTCTGGTCAAACATTTTCTAAAAGGATTGTTTCGGACTTTTACTCCAGCCAAGAAATTCTCTCCTGGTTGGAGCTTCAATCTGGTGCTGTCGGGTCTAATGAAAGCCCCGTTTGAACCTATGTCATCGACCCTGCAGTTCTTGTCGTGGAAAGTGACATTTTTAGTGGCCATTACTTCGGCAAGGAGAATATCCGAATTGCAAGTTCTAGTGATTGATCCTCCGTACTTACGTTTCTTAAAGGACAAGGTGGTGCTGCCCACTAAGCGGCACTTTATTCCAAAAGTGCCAACCACTTTTCATAAACTGCCATCGTGCTACCATCATTCTTTGCTTCTGCTTCCTCATCGACAGAAAAGGCGCTGCATACGCTGGATGTGAAAAGGGCATTGAAATTTTGAGTACTCAGGAGTTCAGGCTTTCTAAACAACTGTTTGTGCCCTTCACTTGAAGGAGGGTCCATAAGCCAATCTCCAAAGGAGGACTGTCTCGCTGGATCTCATTGGCTATTTCCTTCTGTCACTATAAGGCGGGAAAGCCTTTGGAGAGGCGTCCAAGGGTGCACTCGACGAGATCCACAGCTTCGTCTGCGGCATTATGGTCGGGGATTCCGCTGGTGGACTTTTGCCAGGCGGCCTCTTGGCCAGTGCCGCATAACTTTACTCTGCATTATTGCCTGGAACAGCAAGGTGCAGATGTGCAGGAAGGACGTGCAGTCCTGCAACGTCGTTTCAATAAGGTAAGCCCCACATCCTCGGTATCTATTTCAATGTTACCACTGCCAGTGTTTTCTTTGCTGGTTTTATGTGTTTACTTTCGTGATGTATTGGTTTGCATTACACGCCTCCATGTATCATGGCTACTGCTATGTAATCCATTCAAAGCATGTGAATCCATGAAATATCCATTGCTGGAGAAGGGAGTAGTTTCTTACCTGTAACTCCATTTCTCCAGCATTGGTATCTTTCATGGATTCACATGGGGCCCACCGGCCTCGCCTGCATGCAAACCTAGTTGGTTCCTCTACTTTGGAGGTTAAAATCTGAAGGGAAGCCGCAGATCTGGTGTATTTATGCCCTACTTCCTATTGGGTGGTAGCTATGCACCCAAAAAGACGTCGATGGGACACTCAAGTGTCGAGTTTTCTAAGGGAAAATGCTATTTTAAAAAAAGACAGAGGTTCCCAGCCTGACGGGGAATATTCAAAGCATGTGAATCCATGAGATACCAACGCTGGAGAAATGGAGTTACAGGTAAGAAACTACTCCCTTGTATGTCAGGAAATAAAACAAGCCTGGACTTAAGTTTGCTGAGCACTCCAACGCCCTAGACTTGGTTTAGTATCCATCTGCCACTTTTAAAGCAACTGTTCTTGGAAAGACTAGGTTGAAGGGGGGGGGGGTTGCATTCTCCCCTGGGTTGAGGCATTTCAATTGTCTTTATAGGGCAAGACAAGTATTGTCACCACTGCAGAGGTTTTCACCCGAGACCATTGCTGTTGCTCAAGTGCAGCTAAAGAGGAGCTGTGCCGTTCTGCCAGATGGTGGTGCTGGTACTCTGTCCTTTTCTGAAGAGGCAGCTGAACCCTTCTATGAAGGGGCGAGGAAGGATATTCCAGTAGGCCATGACCACTGCCAAAGACACCAGTCTACCCGGCACTTCCACCTCCAGGCTCTGACGAGTATGACAAATCTTTTAAAAAAGGTAGCAGGCACTCCTCTCCAGAAAGAACATGGCATGATAACCTGTTCGGAGATGAGTTTGCAGCACACGCTTTTTGCTAACTGTACCTTTCACAGATGTGAAATATCTATTTGCATATCAGTCTTTGTCCCACCCACATGGGCAGTCCAGCACCGAAATGCTATAATTCCTCTCTGAACAAGAGTACCAACAGCAACCCCATACACGTGTTTCAGCATTGACAAATCAACGGAAGTTAAATGTGCATAGTCCCTAATAGATTTCTTGGCTTGCTGAGAAGTTGAACATGTGGTTTCTATTGTGCCTAATACATGGAAGGTCCACCAGGTTGTGCATTGGAAATGAACACCACGCCCCCCAGCCTGCCTTCTAAGGAGGTAGATGAAGCTGGATACTACAGGATGGAAAGTGCATCATCGCTTGTGGGTAATCCGAACATCCAATATCAATCTGTTACAGTAGGAAACATTGGTGGAAAATGCGCCTTCTGGGGTTTTTATTCATGCAGCAATAATGGGGAACGGAGGACTTGTACGAGTACTTGGTGCGAGGGTGACACTGGATTCTGGATCAGCATCAATAGGTGTGCTGGGGCTTTCATAGATTCTGGATCAACATCATGAGAGTACTGTGGCTATACTGTTAAAAGTGCAGCATGTAGCCCTGATGTTCATTCTTAAAATTGTGGCTTTGCTCTTCTCAACCATCCGTTGACCACAATCGAGGCACAAACACTTAAGGACCTGCTCAAGGGGAATGGGCCATTATAAATTGGTCAATCAACTTCAAGGGCAACTGTCTAAAGTTGAGGGTTTTGTTGTACTTAAAATGCTGAAAAGATGCACAATGAATAAAATGCAATTAAATGCACGTTTGTAGTTATGCCAAAAATGCATCCAATACATATCCACTTGTCTGCAACATCGAATTAATGCAGTCATACTATTTTTACATTGGATGCAAATAGTTTTGCCCAATTGAACGTAGTTGGACAAATCTTATATAGCCGTCTATAGAGGAAATGCAGCCTAAACTACCCATGGAGGCAGAGTTCATTACTGTGTAAAAGGCAGACGTGCATGTTGGCGAACAGGCCAGGTAGGGCGAGAAGGCTAAGATTTATTTCCGTATGCAGCAACAGTTGGATCATTTATGTTACTATGCTTTGATTCTGGACTTGGGGCTATCGCATGCTGTGTTGCTTGTACAGCACTTGCAGAAACAAGGCCACTGTGAAGGACTGGGGGTGTAGGAGGGGGAGACAGGTAGAGAATCTTTCAAGTTCCAAGTGAACACCAGTGTACCCAGAGATCAGCACTGAAGGGCTTGCCAGCCAACAAGACAAATTGAGGAGAATGGACATGCAAGAGACGTGAATTTATGGAAGCGCTCAAATCCCATGGGCATCAATTCCCTGGTAAGAGTAGAGTCAACTTCAACAGATAGGTGGCGGGGGAGCAACGGTTGGGCAGGAGGTATAAGGAGAAGAGAATGGTCAATGGAAGTGTTTTCAGTTGTTTCCTAGACACCCAGTAGATGTTTCAGCATGCATGTGGAGCGGCAGAGTTCCAGTGGTGGGAGGTGGTGGCTGGGAAGCTGGAGACCTCGCTCCTGTGCGCTTGAAGCGTGGTGTTGTCAGGCGGTGGCTGTGGACAGATCTTGTATGCCTGGTAGGTAGAAGCGGTCTTGGCTCTTAGTGGGAGGTAGGATGGAGCAATTTATGAGACATCTGTGGGTGATGGAGAGAATTTTGAAGTTGATCCGTTCTCATGGGTAGCCAATGAGCTGGTCTTTGTGGGCTGAGACATGGTCCAGTTTGGTATGGTTCATGGCGGCGCATGGGCATGGTTTTTAATTGTCTGGAGTCTGTTTGGAGGTATCAGCAAAGAGTTACAATAGTCCAGTCAGGAGCTGATGGTTCTTGCAAGAGTTAGGCGGTTATACTGCACCAAACCACCAATGCAGTAGTCTCAAAGGGCCCAGGCTTGTCCTTTTGTGCAAAATGTTTGACAATCAGCACATTCTTTGGATCATCAGTGATCGGGCAATTAAGCCTTCCACAATGCCAGGTTGCCGTTGTGACCCTGGGCATGTTGAAACAAAGCCCAGTAAAGCTGGTTGGACTTCCTTAGGCCCCAAAAGGTCAGGCCCTGTAGAAAGTAAATATTCAGGGAAATATGGGCACTTTCGTACTGTCGCTAACCTGAGAGGTCAAAGATATTTTTGTTCCTCACTGGGCCATCCAGACGGGCTCTGCAGCCCAACCTGCCAAACAAGCCTGCCTTTTCTTTGGTCTAGTCCAGCTTCTACGCCAGGGGTGCACACCATGCTACCCTTCAGGACATTATTCATGGCCCTCCAAGTGATGGTGTTGCCTGCTATAATTAACTCCTAAGTCTGTCAGGCGTGAGAAGTGTTCATCTTTGCAGCATGATATGTGCAGTTTTACTTAGATTTAAAATATTTCTTTTGCATAATACAAATCGAATGGTAATAGCATTACAGTGATGTGTATCATGTGTTGGAGTTAAAAAGTTATAAATGAAGTCCTCTCAAAATCCATGTTTTTTAATTCGGATCGCAAGCCAATTCCCACCTTACCCTCCCCCTACAACCTTGGTCATTCCCATAGACTGTGCAGCCTACTTTATGGGACTGGGACGGTAACTTAAATTGTGCACCCTGCACTACACCCTAGTGGGAGTAAGTTTATGCAATGTAACAGTTTAAAATTCTAGACCATCGGACAAAGGGCCATTATGTTTGTAGCTTCGGTGACGAGCTGTGCCAATATCTATGGCATGCGAGAGGGGCAACGAGACATCTGGGACAGCTAGGGGTGGAGCAAATGTTAGATGCCATTTAAGTGGCCTTCTCAACCAGAGTGGTACTTTAAGATAAAGACATTGGTCCGTTATGGTTGTCAGAATAAAGCACATAGCGGAAAAAAAGTTCATGACCTGGATACCACTGACTGGCAAGGAAATTACCTGCATGAGATTATCTAAAGAACGCAAACTTTCTTTTGTTAAGACTAAAGTGCACAAAGTTACTGTTGCTGTTTCAGAGGAGAAAACATTATCCTTTCAATGTGTTGCTCTTCAGCTTCCATTCGACAACCAGGGTTTTCACAATCTTGCCCTGGTAGCAGTTTGATGGTGATTAAGTATACATGTTAAATTATTGATCATTGACTGGAGAAGAAGTTAAGTGATGCCACGCTGAAGATGGGGAAAGCTGCTGTATGGCCTGAGGTTTTTAGTGAATCTTGCAAAATCTACATTCAATTATCACACATTGTTTAACTTCTGGGAGCCTTGGTTGGTGTTGCATGATTAGATTGATTGCTGTCTAAATGAAGTCCCACCAAGGTGCATTGCGTAACGTTTATGGTGTACAACTGTGTACTGGTTCGCCTGTACTCGTGTATGCAGTGATTCGTTTTGCAATGTGCAGATGGGCTCTCAACACCTATTATTTGGACCTTATTTTAATAGTGCCAGTTGGACTAGATTGGGACGTTGGTATTGTGCTGCGCAGTCTGTTGAAAAGGACGCTTTTGGCCGTGTACTCACAAATGCAATTGGATCAAACCTTTGCCCTTTCAGAAGAGACTCAACAAGGTGACATGGACAGATGCAAAGTCTGCATCTTTCGTGTACGTGTGTTGGAGCAGGGGAACCAATCCTCTCTCGTGGCCTTTCTCCTGTTGACCAAGACAATCAAGATGCAGATTGTCACGACCGTGTATTACATCCACAAGCAAAGGCTGGCCTTTTCATTTCAGACGGGACACGATTGGTATCTTTCCAGACATTTGGTTCATGTGTCGCATTAATCTTGCAGGAAAGATTTTGGGGAAGACTACATAGTGTTGGCAGTGGCACGTCTGGGAGGGACAGGGTTCGAAATTGCTTGGAACTACTCCGCTTCTGTTAGAAATGCCTGGTAACCATGACACCAACATTAGCCAATAGCTGCTAATTTTGCTTGTTGGTGCCGTATTTCCTACCTACGTGAAGTTTGGCAAGTGAGCAATGGGACATATCGACGACAAATGCAAAGCATAATGGGCAACATGTGATACTTTGCATTTCATCTGAAAGTTGTATTTGTGGCATGATCCGTTCCAATTCCTTGTTCCACAAAGGTGCTCCTGCATGTTAAATGATGCCTGATACCCAGGAGCTTCTTTTAGCTTCTGCTTATCAAATCTTTATTTCAATCCCTGGGGCTTGAAGCGGTTTTGTACCCATAGTAATGTTCC
The DNA here is from genome assembly GCF_040938575.1 of Ambystoma mexicanum. Lineage (NCBI taxonomy): Eukaryota > Metazoa > Chordata > Amphibia > Caudata > Ambystomatidae > Ambystoma > Ambystoma mexicanum. The sequence continues at coordinate 1,557,250,068 of NC_090932.1, forward strand.
ATTTGAATTCTTAGTGTTCTTTTTCAAATCATGACCGCTCGGCTATCACACATTGGACGTTAAGCATTAGAATTCTACGTTGAAAGTACTAAAAAGTACTAAAACTTTCTCCAGCATTGGATCTTTCATGGATTCACATGCTTAGAATATTCCCCGTCGTCAGACTGGGAACCCTCGGTACACTTATAATCTACGTTGTTTTGTGCTGCTTACGCATGCCCCAATAGGACGTAGCGGTAAATGCCCAGCCCCCCCGCGGCTCCCTTCAGATTTCAACCGTCTTCCAAAGTAGTGGGATCCCCTTGCGTCTACTATTTTTACTAGGTTTTGTCGCTTTTTCCTAATGTCTAGAAAAGCTTTTTCGCCTGTGTGCTACATGTGGGCTAAAGAAAGTGTATGAAGGAGATGGCCATGTGGACTGTATATATTGTCTCCACCCTCGGGTGCGTACGCCCCTTCGGAGGTAGGCTCGACGCTTAGCCTGGGACCGATGTGCAATATAAGGTGTTGGATATGCCTTTTGAGGGAGACTTTCGTTTCGGCGAAAAGGTGGACGAGGCCTTCAAAGGCTTGAAGGAGGACTCTGACACGGCACGTTCTCTGGGTGCCCTCCAGAGTGGAAGACATTTTCGTTCATTTCGCCCCTTTAGAGGAGCGTCGGGGAAACTCCCGGTTCTCGTCATCTAGGGACCGTACTTTCAATAGACTGACGTACTCCTCGCTTCTCAGACCGCGAAAAGACGTCGAGACTATCAAGACTCTAGGAAGAGGGGAGGCTACTCCTCGTCGAAAGACAATCTAAAGGCCAGCAGTGACGGGTGTCAGAGCGTCCTGGTAGGCAGGGTGTCTCATTGTGTCGAAGAATGGGAAAAGATAACCACGGACCGGTGGGTATTGGACACTGTAAAGTTCGGTCATTCCTTACAAGCCTCTGCACATTCCACCAGTGTTTTCGGCTCAACACCACCTGAGCGTGTTAAAATAAGAGGTAGTACTTATGCTACAAAAAGGGGCTATAGAATTGGTACCTGTGTCGCAGAGGGGTCAAGGAGTGTATTCACGATAGTTTGTGGTGAAGAAGCCCAATGGAAAATGGCGTCCCATTCTAGACCTTCGAGTCCTCAACAAAAACAATCTAAAATTTAAAAAGCTCACACTTCAGGAAGTGATCCGGTCCGTTCAACAAGGGGACTTTCGGGCGTCGTCAGACCTCCAAGATGAGTATTTTCACATACCAATGCGTCGACGGCACAAAGTTCCTAAGGTTTATGGTCGGGCGGGCCCACTACCAGTTTAGTGCTCCCTTTTGGACTGAAATCCTCTCCCATGACGTTCACGAAATGCCTAGCTCCGGTTGCAGCATGGTTGAGAAAACAGGAGCATCATGTTTACCCATATCTGGACGTCTGGTTGGTGAGGGGATCGTCCCCTATGACCACTCAAGCAAGTCTACAGGCCACCATGCAGCTGTTGTGACGACTAGGATTTGCGGTAAACTTCAAGAAGTCCTCATTGACTCCGTCGAGAAGCTTATTGTTCTTGGGTGCACAGTTCGAAACTCCGTCAGGATTAGTAAGACCATCCGTGGAGAGGATCTGCAGACTCAATCAGCTGGCAAGGCAATGAAAAGTGAACACTAAGTGTCAGTAAGAAGATGTATGTCGATACTGGGCGCCATTGGCTTTGTGCATCCCTTTGGTTAACAACTACTGCCTTTTCATGAGGCCAATTCAAGAATTCCTGGCGGACCGATGGACCCGGATCCAGGGACTTTGGTCGGACAAACTGACCGTTGACGAGTTCCTGCGGGCTCTTCGATGGTGGCAAGTCTTCCAGAACCTATCCAGGGCAGTTCCCGTGCAAGAACCGGAGTTCCACATAACCATAGTGACGGACGCGTTGCTGACTGGATGGGGGGTACATCTGGGCGCTCTTCAAACGCAAGGTCGGTGGTCGTCGGAGGAGTCGCTCCGACATATCAATGTACTGGAGTTGAGGGCAGTGCGTTGGGCCCTGAAAGCTTTTCTACCACACATGAAAGGGTCAGTGGTGAGAATATTGACAGACAATACGACGACAATGTTTCACTTGAGGAAACAAGGAGGTACTCGCTCCAGAACCCTTTCCACCAAGGCTCAGGAGGTATGGCAGTGGGCCCTGCAGCAAAATATAACCATCTCCCGGGAGTAAAGAACGTACAAGTGGATTCCCTCAGCAGGGAAATGGACCAGATACACGAATGGGAACTGGACAATCTTCAGTTGTCGAAGATTTTCAGGAAGTGGGGGCAACCTTCTGTGGATCTCTTTGCAAAAAGGGAGAACAAGAAATGCGAACAGTACGCCAGCAGATGGCTGCAGATAGATTTGCTGGGGGAAGTGTTCTCCTTCCCGTGGACTGACAAGTTTCTGTACGCTTTCCCCCGTTCCACTCATATGGCGGACCCTACAGTGGATTCACAGATACTGACGTCGAGTGATCTTGGTGGCAACAACTGTTTGTGGGTTATGGTCCGCCGACGAGAGGAAAGGCTATCTCAAAACAAGGACTAGCTCGATGGGTCTCGTCGACGATTGCTTTTTGTCACTCCAAGGTGGGGAAACCGCTAGGACGACGTACGAGAGCTCATTCCACGAGATCAACTTCGTCTTCGGCGGCGTTGTGGGCCGGAATTCCGCTGGCAGACATTTGTCAAGCGGCATCCTGGTTGGTGCCACATAAGTTTACCCGCCATTATTGCCTCGAACGGCAGCATGCAGACGATGTACAGATGGGACGAGCAGTCCTACGGCATCTGTTTTAGTGAGGTAAACCCATCAGATTTTAACTGACGGAAATGGGAACTGCGCCCACAGCATCTTGGGTAGTAAAGAATCTGGGTGTCCTGATGGACAACACCCTACCTAACCTTAGAACCACAAACGCAATAATCAAAAAATGCTTCTTCCTTCTCCACACAAGAATCATCCTCTTACCTTTCCTCTCCATCACCCACAACGCTCACAATCGTCGCCCTCCTGTCAATCGACTACGCAAACAGCCTATACCTCGGGATGCCAGAATACCTCCTGAAGACACAAGGCATCCAAAATGCAGCAGCCAGACCCCTCCTCAAACTAGCCAGAAGAACCCACATCACTCCGGTAGTCGCCTGTCTGATTCCATTTCCTTCCCACTCTCCCCCTCCCTTCCTTATCTGTCATAGCTCTTGCACTATCTGAAATGTCGTCAGTCCGAGTACGATAGTTATTTCACATCCTTACTGTTCATGGCCTGTAAGAATGTCATTGTATTTTCCCTTGTTCCCTCACTTGCCTTGAAGCGCTTTGAAACACATAGTTTATTTATATAGCGCCTATACACAATCATATCAGCACTAAATACTACATTGGCTCCCAGTCAAACATTGTATCGTCTTCAAAACAATGTGCATAACGCAGGACCATGAGCGGACAGGGAGCTGAATTCCCACAAAAGAAAATGACAATCTACCAGCCAACTAGATTCCTCAGATCAAGCAATGAAATCCGCCTGGAACAAAAGCCATGTCCAGACTAGGCATGGGGAGGGGGGGCGCTCCTTTCACCTGGCCACAAAAACCTAGAACACCGTGAAAGAAATGCACCAAAGACCACCTACAATTCTGAAAACTACTAAAAACCTGGTTCTTTAACAGCACAGAATAAATTTGAAACAACTAAACAAACGGGAAACGCAAAACAGGTTTGACAGAATTTAGGATGGCACAAACACCCAGAACCGACTAAGGGAAACTCCTACAATAGACTACGCTAGGTACACAAGTGACAACCCCAGGAGGCCAGAAATGAACATCCCTGCCCAACAACCTCACCCACTCCATGAACGCTACCAAGTGCCATACTTGGATGGAATTGTGAATGTTAGCAATTGTCGCATTTGAATGGCGTTGTGGACGTTGGCATGCGCCAGGCACGGACGGAGTTGTTCAATGATAGTAGGGCCCGCGCCCGGACATAGTTGCGAGTGTTGACATGTGCAACACTTGGATGGGAACGTAAAGGGTAGCCTGTTTGAATAACTGGATAGGATTGTGAATGCCGACCATAGCCACGTTTGGAGAGAGAGTAGCTGTTCTTGACCGATGCCGCGTCTGGACTGCATTGGGAATGCTATAGAGGCCAGATTTGGATGAATTCACAAACACTAGCGTGTCACATATAGACAGGTTTCTCAAAGGTGGGTAAGGGCCAAATTTAGACACTGTTGTGAATATTGGTGGGCATCATGTATGGAAGTGATTTTGAATGTCGGCTGGTGCCAGATCTAGACAGAAATGCAGAGATATTCACACGCAGAAAGAATGGAAATTCGGCACATCACTTCTAGACAGCGGTGCCAATAACCCACTAACAATTTCACCCCTCTGCATACACTTCTGAAACGCTAACCAAGCACAACCCCATAGCACAAATCGCACAAACTTCACTACACCACAACAAAACAAACCACGCAAAGACCCGCACAAATGCAAATGACGGCTACCAATCGGAAAACGCCCCAAGCCCAGCAAACTTTTCCCTGCTTACTCACACTAACTCTCCCCTTTCCCTTTTCAGAGCTGCCAGGGGACCACTTCGGTGGTGATAGTGCGCAGTACAAATATCCTTTAACATTAAGCATAGTGAATGCTACTTGTTTTCATCTTGTTTGCACGCGCTCACTTTTAAGAAGGGTGGGAAAATGCACGTTCGGTAATTACTGCCTGGGCTCACAAGCACGAATGTTCGCAGGGTTGTAGTGCTTTGAGGCTTTTTACCCGCCATCCCAGGTATGGAGGCAATGGTGACTTAATGATTTTGCTGTGGTTCGTGTTTCAATCAGTTTGTACCGATTACTAATTTAACAAAACTTTGTGGTTATTGGCTACATACAAAAATCTCCAACGCATAGACCATTCTCTCCTCTCAGCAAAACAGCCAGCGCACGCTCAATTGCAAAACAACGTGACTGTTTTTCTTCATTTTAAATGCACTTCAAAGATTTACTTGCTACTTTTGTAAAAAATCTATTTGATTAAATACAAACATTTTTTACTAATTTAGAAGTATGAACATGTATAAAAGACCCAATAGTCTGCAGCTGTAGGTGATCTGTAAATGTAGATCACTAGTATTAAGGGAGGATGAGTAGTTGGAGATCAATATAGTGTTTGCTCAAATTAGGAACTGGAGGGTATTTTTAATTTTTTTTTATGGGTAAATCTTGGCGATGCATCACCAGCACCTCCAAACCACAATGTACCCATACGAAGAAAACCTATCCCTCTAGATGGAGAGCCTGCGGGTGCTGGGCAGACTCAGAGTGAGCAAAATTAACAAACGGGGTTTATGGGTAACGCCCTGAAGCACAGATGAGCTTGGGTCTTGTGGCGGTAACCGCTTCCGTTCAGATTAACAGTAACTGTGCATAACATTTCATATGTACTCAATCACATTAGCTTTTCACGATTGATCAAGCGCTTTAACTCACCATGGAGTGCTTAAAACATTACTGCGACGTTTCTACTGACCCCATTTCACAAACTAATGCTTACATGTTTACAAAGGCCAAACACCTAATGACCAAGTTCATATAATTTAGCCCCCGCCCCAAAAATATTCATGCAAGATGAAGCCGATACAATTTCTGCATATGAACAGTTGTGGGATTTCATTTTGTTTCTGCATAAGAACTATAGTACCAGCTTTTCAGGTAACGCATGCTGTAACTAAAGATGCCAACAATCATTTTAATGTTCCAAAATAATTGCTACAGAAGAGCCAGGATGCCACCCCACCACAATCTCGTATCTCCATTGTCATGCCGCCCCTGTTCTCAACGTGCAGGCTTCTTTCGAAGTGTTAAATACCTTTTCCACAGCAGCCCATGATACGAAGGAATCGTAGCTTTCTGCTGTTTGAGGGACATGTTTTGATGAAAGGAGGAAGATTTTGTTCTGCCCTGTCTTTGTGTGATGGTATTGCTTTTCTGAAGCAGCATTGATCCAAGTCCAGATGCCCGTTGCCAAAGCACGAGGTTTCCTGTCGTGGACTTGGAATAAGTTGGTGCATGCTGAAAAATGTAGTCATGGCTTTGCACATGGGCTATTTTAATTAAACATGCTTGATACTCGTTTGCTAAGGCCACATTTAAACTAGGAACCATGTTTCCAGGTCTGATATCTGCAATCGCTGGGGTTACTGCGAGTCTGCAGCACTGCAGGAATGTTCGTTTACAGGGTCCTGTCTGGTGTGGTACAGCCAGGACACTCGTGCACGTGCATTGCATTAGTGGTATTAGCACCACGTCTCACTGTATTCGCAAAAACAGCAACTTAGTCACTTGGTAGCATGCCCCCACGCTTATGGTGCAGTATTCTATAAAACTTTGTTCTGTGGTCGAGCAGGAACCTGTAAGAAAATACTGCGGTGCCCAGACGAGTACTGTGCGTAAAGGACCATGGAAAACATCTGCTGACGCAGCCATCTTGTGCCAAAAAGGGGTATCGGTTGTGCTGCTTTAAAGTCTTCTAGCACACATGACCTTTACAATCCTAGTACTGCACTTCCCTCACCACACCAAATCTGGTCTCTCCTAATGGAAGGCAATGTTGTAGGTACCCTTACCTACCCTAGTACTGCATACTTTTTACTCTAACCCCTTCACAGCCCGAATCCTTCTGGACTGCCAATGTTTTAATGCTTTCTGAACCTTCGAGTTTACATTACATGTTGCTCTTTATATGGCAGACACCATTGCCTCCAGGTAGCTCAGAAAATGTGTTGGCTCTTTAAGGAGCTAGTGGTTCCCACCCATCACCCCCTCGGTTACAATCCCTTAAGGGGTGACAGTGCTTGACTGCAATGCGGATTACCATGAAAGAAGTCCTTCTCAATGTGAATATTGCAAGGCCTGGTCAAGAATGAGTGTCCAACAGTAGGTTTGGCATATAGGTAATGCACACTGTGCTGGCTTTGCATGTTCCTTGGACTGAGCAGGCCCCTCTTTTGGAGGGGTATGGTTTAATTGTGTTGGATTTAAAAGCACACGAGGTTTCAGGGTTTAGAAATTGCTATTTCTATGTATTGCTACTGGGTATACTATTTACCTTGATGCGAACAGCTACCAGAAGCTACTTTTGACTAACCTAGAAGACCAGTAAAGCATGATGAATGACATGCAGTGGACAGAGTTATAGTTTGCACCTTATGTGGAAGTTGTCAGTGGTATGCTATGTGTTATCTCCTCATTCTACAGCTGTTAGGTATTCTCTTTCTACAGTGGAGAAAGAAAAGCGAGTTGGCTCAAAAGTTGGTGTCTGCCACGTTTGTATGCATGCTGCTACCTCTTTCCAAGTGATGAAATAACAAGTAGTGACCGTTAAAGAAGTTGCAGCAAAGATAAGGAATGACTAAATGGGGGGTGGGGAGGGGAGCAGCAAGACCTACAACTGACAGGAAGTTCCCGAAAGAGAAGTAGAGCAACATGTCATTTATCAATAAAGCCAATCGGGAATAAACCGAAATGCAGAGCACTTAAGTGTATTTAACAGTCCGAAGGGGAAAAAAGGAACTTTCACTAACTTATGGCCTGCAAGGTGGGCATATTTACGGATGTCCGTAAACGCAATCTTCACCTGAATGGGGGAATCCTGGAACGTGTTTTTAGACTATCAAAATGATTGGTAAATGTAGCTCAATTGTTTCTTTATTTTTCTGTCCATCTTCTGGACGTTTATATTTGAGTGATAATGGCTCCATCTCTGGCAGGGCCAAGGTAGTTGTGAACCTTTGAAAACTCTACTTCATATTCCTTCAGTTTACTTACAGTTTGACGCATCCTCAAAGCAGGATATCTCGGTTGGCATGGTGGATGTCTGACTAGTGCAGATGGACTCTATAGTGGGGTGGAGTTGTAGGTTAGTGGATACATGTCTGTAAGATAGTAAGAATCCTTCAGGTTGGGGTGCACCTAATCGAACTCGAGCCTTGCTTGATGTATAGGGTAACTCTGTCTCAAACTCTATCGCAATGGTAAGTCTGTCTCAAAGTTTCAATTGTTCCTGTCTTGCCCGGGAAAGTATTTCTTTTAGAAATTGTAATTCATTTATATACAGGAGGAACGATGCTCTTTCGCTCACAAAAGAACGTACAGTAGTTAGGCACATTCTGACCAGGTTGTGGCGGGGAGTAAATGGAACAGTCACCAGGGACATACATAGATGGACAACCAACATTTTTAAGCATAGGTAGGCATTACGGACAGCTGGGCTCAGGATTCAAGAATGATGGGTGAAGTGCTGGCAGAGTGATACTTCTCTTTTGGATTAGTCCGCTAGCTTGCTTCGCCCATTGCATCAAAAGGAGTATAGAGAACTGCGTCAGGCGCTATAATTCAGTTGTACCTCATGAAGGTGCATTCTTTGGTTCAGTTGAATGTACTGTCCTTTATGTTGAGTCACTGCGTGCTACCTGCTCTCCCCTTTTGAAATCTCGAGTGTGGGGAGTAAATTGCACTACACACAGTGCACATGTTTCCATGTGGTGGTGCTCAGACAGGGTACTGTTAATGTTAAAGGTATTTATATAGCACGCCGTCACCAACGGAGTTGGTCTTCTGGCGCTCAGGCGGATCTGTAAAGAAAGGTGGACGGGGTGGTTTAGTGGGGAAAGAGGGCGTAGGAAAGGGAGAGATGGTGTACTGTTGGCAGCTTCAGTTGTGGCGTAACACACATCTGGGTAATTGATGGTTTTAGATAACACTGGTTAGCATGTGCATCGGAATTTGTTATTTCATATTATGTGAAACCAGTTATTATAAAGTAGCTTTAACACTATATAAACCTCAAAAATGCAGACATTCACTATCTCAGGGCGAGAATCCATTTGTCACTTTCCTTACAACCACAACTTGTCTGCCCAAAAGTATAATAGAAGAAAGTATTGTAGTTTGAATGCACCAATCGACACATTTATTTAAACAAAACGGAATGCTTGTTTTTAAACATTACCTTTAATATCGGGATTATATGGTAAACCTCTTCCAAATGAAAATCTTAATTTCCTCATTAGTTTTGAAGCAGTTATAATCTTCACCTTAAATGTTCTTGTATTAAGCCTTTTTTTTTGTTCAAGTCGCATCTTCCAGAATACATTTTTATCTTAATTTTCTCATTGATTATTGGTTCTTTTATTTTTCACCTCTACACGGTTCACCACCTTGGTGGATCTTCAGGAGGATTTACTTAATGTATTACAGTTCTATTGGAAATGGAACAAATGATTAGATTAACGTTATTTGTTCCGAAAGTATTACCAAAATGATTTGGTAAATGTTTACATTTTAATATTTTCTCACTAAATTACAGTATACATCTTATATTTCGAAAAAGGGCACTGAGGGATGCCAAAATCAATACTATAAATTGTATTGCATAACACAATTTGAATTTTAAATATTCTGCATCCAGAAGCAGTTTTAAATGCAGAGTAATTCACTGGCTGTTGCCACATGTGGTCTATTTATGGGGAAAGTGGGTATATATATGTTTTCTTTTACGTTCTTGCAAATAAATGATTTCAGATCCTTGTTTGTAAACAAGATTAAAACTTGTCTTCATTTTCATGTCACTGATTCTTTTAGTGCTCACCGTAATTAATTTCTTACTATTGACAATATGCAGTGTTCTTGCTTGTTTGACAGTTTTGCAAATGTTTGTTAATTTAATTGTGAGGAATAGAGCGGGCACTCTTCACTTAGTGCTAATTTGCAGTTCTATATATGAGAAACTAACTTTATAATGTTTTCACAGGTGACTGAGCTGAATGAGCCCCTCTCCAATGAAGATAGGAACCTGCTATCTGTGGCCTACAAGAATGTTGTTGGGGCCAGGCGGTCGTCCTGGCGTGTGATCAGTAGTATCGAACAAAAAACTATGGCTGATGGCAATGAGAAGAAGCTAGAGAAGGTAAAGGCTTACAGGGAAAAAATCGAGAAGGAACTGGAGACTGTCTGCAATGATGTGCTATCACTACTAGATAAGTTCTTGATCAAGAATTGCAACGACTTCCAGTATGAGAGCAAGGTCTTCTACTTGAAAATGAAAGGCGATTACTACCGTTATTTGGCTGAGGTTGCATCTGGTGAAAAGAAAAACGGTGTGGTGGAATCTTCTGAGGCGTCGTACAAGGAAGCCTTTGAGATAAGCAAAGAGCATATGCAACCTACTCATCCAATTCGACTAGGGCTGGCTCTCAACTTTTCTGTGTTCTACTACGAAATCCAGAGCACCCCGGAACAGGCCTGCCTTCTAGCCAAACAAGCCTTTGATGATGCCATAGCTGAACTGGACACGTTAAATGAGGACTCTTATAAGGACTCTACCCTTATCATGCAGCTGCTACGGGACAACCTTACACTCTGGACGAGTGACCAACAGGATGAAGAAGCGGGAGAAGGCAACAATTAAGCGGCTTTGCTTTGCACCGCTTTCCATTGTCCACTTCATGATCGCCCTTCCCATCACCACCAATACCTTCTTGCCAAACACAAAATGTAATAGTGCTAAATATATCCTTCTCGGCACATTTGCTAAGATCTACTTATGAAGGCAGATCATGATGCACTTTTGTGGGCATTGTTTGTGTTGGTGCATCAGGCCTCCTTGCTTTAGTTACACTTGAAGGTTATTCAAAAAAGAGATCTATATATATGAGGCATTTTCGTTTGCCTATGATTTTAACTATGGGCCGAATGATGGAAAGCAGTCTTTCCAGGAGATCTTCTAATTTCAGTTTTTAAAAGCAATGGTGTTTGTTTTGAAAAGTGCTCTTTGTGCATGCAGATATTGAGCCCCCTTTCCCTGCCTTCTAAAGAAGCATCATTGAAACAGGCCAATGTAACTGGTGCTGGGGGAAGCTGGTGTTAAATGACTCCTCCGTCCTGCTTTATCTGCTTCAATTGACTGTTATGCTTGAGGATTGCATAGGTTGGTTTTTGCCTTTTTTAATTAACTTATAATGTGCCCATTTGTTTTTAATGAAATACACCACCTTATTGTTCTGATATTTTTGCTGTTTGTCAGATCTGAATAAGTATGAAGATTCCTGAATTTTATTTAATTGCAATCAGCGTGTTTCTTAGTTGTCAGTGTACCTTTCTGAACATGCCATAAATGTGTGCATTTGCCCATGTTAAGATGGATAAAGATAAAATGCCAGACCTGAAAGATGTTTTGGAATTTGATGGATAAAATAAATGCTGCTTTGGGAATATCTCCACATGAGCTTTCCCTGTCTCTTCTTTTAATAGGAGAAAAATTGAATCTATTAGTGAGCCTATTTGTAGGTTGCTTGGCGTGGGAGAATCTAACTGCCTGCAAAATGACTCTTAAAACGTAACTATTTCAGTTTGGTTCTCTTGCTTGTTGAAAGTCACGAGTGTTGGAGACATCTAATATCCTAAAATATGGTAATTGGAATGTTTGAATTGATTGGCAGTCAGGAGTGTTCTGCTTAGTCGTGACATTCCAACTTGATGGCTGGTTTGATCTTTACCCTCAGGACTTGGTAGATCACAAGGTCACTTAAGGGATCCTTGAATGTGATGCTGTATGTACTGTGCCACATTGCTTTGTAACTGTTTTCCCATAAATAAGGTAGTAATTACAATTTACCTAAGTTCCTGAATTAAAATGTACTCCTGACCTTGATGTGTAAAGTATATGGTTTCCTCTCCATTGCTGATTTTGCCATTTATCTGCTCCCAATATGGTAGTAGTTGGTAAGTATATGAAATGTTAATATATTTAGCTGCTACGATTGAGATGGGTGAATCGTATTGCTAACAACTGAATAATTCCTTACTCTTGTGAAAGTCCCTCCAGAGGATTCTCAAGCTTTAAATACTTGTGGGAAGTGAGAGAATTTCCTGTTGCATTCTAGCCCCACCTACTTAACAGGCCGTCTTGGAAATACTGCACATGCAACCTCACTCTCTTCTGCCTTCCATTCTACTTTGCTAAAGCCATGTTTCTGGGAGATGGCGGAAGCTGGAAAAATCCTGATGAAATGCACAGCACTGCTCAGCCAGAGGCCTCGGAGCGCTTAATATATAAGACTACAACACAATAGACAGAGACGACATAAATTAAAATTCAGTGGGCATCCAAAAGAAAGCATCAACCCCACCACACACCCTCCACCAATAAAGAAGAAAAATGAAATTCTCCCAAAAACCACACAACAAAAAGCTCAGCAGGTCTTCATCCTCTTGTATCGACTCAGAAATCCCAGAATGTTGCTCTGCCACAGCCAATAACTATACAGTCCGTGTTACTCTACGTACACCAGGATTTGTATTCTCCATAGTATTCTCAAGTCTTGCAGTCTAATTTGGCTATGGCCCACGTTGTGTAGCCAGGATAACACCATGTTTCTTAATGCCTCTAGTCCCAGCCTGCTTGTGTTAGAATCATATTCCTATGGTCCATAATGTGCGTTCTTTGATATGTTAAACATTATTTCAGCTTGGGACCATAAAACAGAAGAAAAAGGATATAAATAAATTGGATTATGCATTACAACCCAGGACCATCTCCAATCTTGTCATTGGGGCTGCCAAAAAAGAACCGTCATGCTCCCCAGTTAAATCTATCCTTTATTCTCAAAGACATCTTCTACACGCACTTTGTGCCATGACTTCAGACATACGGTTGGTCGTCGGTCCCATGTATGTAAGGTGGGGGGGGGAAGAGTACTAAACACACATGGCATCTTTTCCAGTGTCCTTGCTTTAGAGTTATCATAGTCTAGCTCCTTGGTAGCCCCTAAGTCAACACACTTGGGCAGAGGTTCAACAATTTGCCCAAGCATCAGTTAAGCAGAATGGTAGTTGGCATTGTGCAAAAATAACTTTTAGTTCAGTTCCCTTCAAGGGTAAACGATCCAGAGGTAATTTAGCAGGTAATAAAAATATTGATTCCACACATCTCGATTTTGAAGGTTTGAGACAAATGGCTACTTCTTTCAAAAGCGGAACCTGTTTTGTTAAACTGCTCCGGTTCCCAGACAGCAAAGTGGATACTTGAATTAATCCTCTTGTTCTCTGAAGTATGCTGAATAATCTGACTACTCTTGGAAGTGTTTTCCATGAAAGGTAGAGGATTGCGTTCTTAGCCAAATGGCACCATCTGGACAATTCCGGTTTGTAACTTTCGCAAACACTTGGGCGTGGGGCTTTCTCTTTGATGGCAATGGTATGAAATTGTAACTCCATATGATCACATTTAGGTCAAGACCATAAATTGGGTATGTATAGAGATTTATAGATGACAAAGAATCGCTGTAAAATGTGTGGAAGTGATCGATTGTTGGAACATCTTGTCTTGGGCTTGCAGTGCCGAGTGAGTCCTCTGGTGGTTGGTGTTCTTTGATAACTTTTTTCCAAGTTGGGGGTGTTAACCTTTATTTCAAATTCTGAATGGCTTGTTTCTTGACCTTTTATAATGTCTTGATTTCCAGTCTAGTGGCTTTGTAGCGTTGCAATTTGCTGTTTCCCCAGATTGTCTTTTGGCCAGCTTGCCCGGCATTGCAGGTGATGAAACATGGTGGAGGCAGTCATAGAAGGCTGTTAGTCGTTTTTCCTTTCTGACACTTCCACGAGCTGGACTCTGCTGTGTCCATATGGTATTTTCATTTTGGTATTTCCATTAATATTCATAAACATTGCACCTAACTGCCTTTGTGCTCGCAGAACACTTAAGGAAACTGTCATTTTAGCCAGTTGGTGAGTGCATGTTTTGAGGCATGTTTTAGGTCAGTGTGGCACCAGTGGAATTGGAGTAGAAATTTGTTGGGGTCAATTTGTAGGTGTAGAACGCCAAAGCAGTGAGCCCCACATGCATTTCAAAGGTTGAATGTCCAAGCAGGATTGATTGGTTTATTGCATGATGGTGAATAAAAGTAGCATGTTTCAATCTGCTTCAGGCACCAAATGTGGTGGTGGAGGAGGGTTGGATGGGGCTAGGTGATGCAAGTATTGGTTAGGTGATCCCTCCTGCCCTCTCCCCCACAGCAGGTGGGTGTTTGGTGTTTGCATTGGTGAAGCCTTGATGGTATATTCTTCTGTCCTTCGCCCCTCTGAAGAAATGTGTCTGCTGACTGCGCGCTTGCTAAACCAAGAACAGTGGCATTTGCTAATAATCGTGCATACACCTCTGCACTCCCATTCTGCAACGAGTATGAGTAGCCCCAAAACAATCCAGCTTAAGAGGAGGTATAGAATAGCAACTAAGCGAGCAATCCACTCATGCTGGAGTACAACCTCTAAGCGTGGGTCCGGTGATCTAATCCATGTTGCTCTGGTCTTGTTTCCAAGACCAGTGCGTTGCCCCTCAGCTATCCTCCTGGCCAGAATATCACAAAGATTATGCCCAGATCCCTTATTAAAGATCGAGATGCAGCGTCACTTTCAGACTTCCACAGGTGACAAACTACTTTGAACACTAAGATTATTCTGATTCTAATTTTACATTTTAGGACAGTTAATTTTGATTTGTATTTATATTGCGCACCTAACCGAGAGGTAGCAAGGCACAGAGGCAACAAGAGGATTGCAAAGCTTGGTTACATATGAAGGTACGTGGTCCAGCTGTGGTTACAGTGCTAGACGCGTAAGATGGAAACAATGCACGCAGAGGAGGCATAACTTAGTGATAAACAATATAGGCAATATTATATACAAGGAGCAGGTTGTCTCATGACAGATATCTACGTCAAATAGATGACAGCCTAAGTGTGCATATTTGCGAACATAGTGATGTGGTGTAGGGCAACATCAAGGCAGCAAGAGAGCAGGCGGTCGCTATGTGTCGTGAGCCTTGAACCAGTGGATGGTTTTAGATGTAAATTGGCGGTAGGGCAGGTCCTCCCTACAAGTAGGAGGGAGGGAGTTCCAGAAATGTGCTCCTTTTACCGGAAAGCGGTTCCCTCCCGACAGTACGTTTAAACCTAGGCACCAGAAGGAGATTAGAGTTGGCCATCCTGGAGGGGCGAGAGGAAGGTAGGTCTGGTGAATCTAGTGATAAGGTATTGGGGGGGGGGGCTGCTTGGTGGAGGCATTTGTGAGTCAGGGACACTGATTTGAGGAATATTTTGTCTTTAGTGGATAGCCAATTGACGGATCTTCTAGAGTCTGAGATGTGGGCTTGCTTCGGGATGCCAACGGCCGCTCTTAGGGCATTATTTTGAAGGATCTGTATTTTGTTAGTGATATATTTGTTGCAGCCTACATAGTGCGTTGCAATAGTTCAGCTTGGACAGGATCAACACCCTGGCTAGTGTGATGCAGTTGGAAGGAGAGAGAAAAGGTTTGGCTGCTCTGAGTTTGCAAGTATAAGCTGTGGCGGAGGCCATGGCATTAACTTGTTTTTTGAAGGTGAAGTAGAAGCCGAGGGTTTTGACCTCCTTGGCTACCGTGATCTTATTATTGTCAATTACAAAGGAGGCGTAATTTTGGTCCAATTTGCTAAGGTTATGTGGCGATCCCAGAATGAGGAGTTCCGTTTTGTCATCATTCAGGCATAGACCGTGTGAGGCCATCCATGCCTGAATGATGAGGTACACTCCATTGACGAAGGCCAAATCCTTATCGTAATCCCCCGTCAGCAGGATGGGGATCTGGGTATCATCGGCATAATTGGTGTAGGTGATACCCAGACCATCTAGATCATCAAAAAGGGGCTTCGTGAATATGTTGTACAGTGTCGGGGAAACGCATGAACCCTTGGGCACGCCACAGGTGATGGGCGTTGGGTCTGCTGCTAGTAGTGAGAAGACTCTCATTCAATCGGGCGAGCCACTGTAGTACTGCACTCCCAAACTGGAGGCTGTGCCTTAATTTGTTTGTCTCCACTTATCAGTGGAACCACTCCTGTGGTTTTCTTTACTACTCCCCCTTTTTTTACTACCCTCTTGTCGAGTCACAAGCTGGTAGGGTGGTGGAGGAGCATGTGATTGTTCATCGTAGCACCAATGCCATGGGATTCGACCCCACACGCCAACTGACGGGCAATATGTACCTGCATCTCATTTCACATCTCCTCACCTGCGCACATACTGCAACTCTCAGAACTAGACCATGTCCAACAGGAGTGGGTGCTGGTAGTAGTGGCCCTGCTAGTTGGGGCGGTCCTGGGTCAGATAGGGGTGGGATGATTGCGGGATGAGTACATTTCTGAGTGTTGGACTGGGCCGTAAGGTTTGCTGTCGTGGCAAAGAGGTTGTATTACCAGCCAATGAGCTGGACTTGCCACTGTCCTGGGGAGTAATGCAGAAGTGATCTGTGGCACAATGTGCAATCATTGTACACATTCTTGTGCCACAGAGAACCAACTATGCTTGATCATTGCAAGAAGACGGTGCACCAGGGAAGCTCCGCAAGAGTGCAAAGGCACATCAAATTGCCGATTTCGTCTGCCTCCCCATTGACAGTCGCTCATTAGCAAGCTAAAGGTAGTTCCTTGACCAGATGGGTGGTGTCATGGGCGAGGATCTTCTCTGGCCTGCCTTCACCATCATAATGAAACTGTAAAGGTAAAGTAGTCCAAAAAGAATACGAAAGTAATTGCAGGAAACGCTTTTTGTTTGCGAATTATGGCTGGGAGAATTGGACGACTCTAACGCTTAACTGAGGACCATCTCAACACGCCCACACAAAACAACAAAATCAACATGGTCTACAAATACATCATGAATACTAACTTTTCCTTTGGCTACTCTTCATTAAGCCCTAAAGAAAAGTATACATTAAACAATATGATTGCAGGTTCTCGTCTCTTGAACATCAGAATACCACCCCTCAAATATGATACTACTTCATAGTCTGCACAAAATACATAATTTCAATTGGCTGGCACCCTTCCTGTTTTTTAATTTAAAAAAAAGCTCTGCCCTAATTGGACACTGACTCAGCTCGGGCTGTTGCCTCCCACTGAGACAAACCAATCATATGAGTTGAAATCCAGGTCAAAACTTTGTTGCAACCCATGGAAGACCACATTCCCTTCCCCTTAATTGGGCCTCTTGACGTCCAGCCACTTGCACCTGCTCAGTCTGATTCCCATTTTGATACATGTTGCCAACTCCGGACGCTTCTTAGTTATGTTTTCAGTGAATGGCTGCATGAAAAAATGTCTAACCAATACTTTCAGTGGGAGTGCTGTGCTCACAACCTAGTTCATTTTGGCAGTGGTGCTGTCTGGATCCTTCTTGCCTATCTCGCTGTGTCATTCACACCCATCGTATATTAATTTGTCTGTTGTCTGGGGAGGCACTTAAGGTCTAGTCTTATTTTAGGCCCCCCTGAGAACTTTGTTGCTCGCAACAATAGCTGTTCGGTATCCCTTTCCATCCTGACCTTGGCAGCTTGGAGCTTTCTTCCCAAAGGCAGAAAGAAAAGTCAATGAAATGACCATAGCTCAGAAATGAAGCGGTACCAGTCTTCGACCACCCTGCTACTTTTTCTCCATATTAATGTGCAGCGTATGCAGTTCATTTATAGCTTTAGATAAACTCGTTTGCATTGTGCAGCAGCTAGTTCTGATTTTAGCACACAGCCCTCCTTCCATGGCTGGTAGTCGATTGAGAACAGGGTGGTCAATCTATCTGCCTAATTGCCTTGTGACCCTACTCAGTACCGGTAGCGAGCTGCAACAGCTCCCAGTGTAATTTCAATCCATTTGGCATTGGCTATCTGTATACCTGGTGCAAGAAGCCATGTGAAAAAATTGCAGTATTACTGAAAAGGTGATATTCCATCAGTATTTCTGCTAAATGATCAGAGGATTCCTGGGGAAAATAATTATTTAGAGGGTGGCTTTTCAAGTTCAGGGAGTTTTGACCGATGGTATACACTCAAAACACTGACGCAAGATCGGAATGTGGTACCATCAGTGCTGGTGAGTGCAGGGCAATGGGGGAACTCCAGCCCAGCATGGTGCGAGTTTGGTATATGCCAAGGTGCCACTTGCCCAGTAATGGTCCATCAGTGCTGCTGTTAGTACTAGTCTGCTTGGGAGCTCATTGTTCTTATGCACCTTTTTGTTCACTCCCACTTTAACACTACCCTTAGATATCAGACTAAGATAGTTGTGGAAGTGCCTGCACTTTAACGGGTTGTTTTTTCTCACCTATCCACTTAAATGTCTGTACATTACTTTCCCAAATGCTGAAGCATGTTTTGCTTGTATGGATAGACCATTCTGAACATCCCACCAATACTTCGACCCCACATTCCATAGGCCCCTTCACTCACTCCTCCCTATGAAAAACAGCACACTCCTATATGTAATCGTGGCTGTTCCTGCACCAAGGCAGAGAGCATTTCCTGCTAGCAAGAAATGTGTTGTAAATGATGGCTCCACTCTCCTTGGTACTTCTGTTTCATAATGCAAAACATCTTCCTTCATTACTTCCTTTTCTGCCATGTTCTTTACCTTGATGTACTTCATAAACCTTGCCTTCTTCCACATACTGTACCTGCACTGTTTCTCCCTGGAAGAGCCCCTAACCCTGCATAAAGCCAGGTGAACCAAACTTGTGTGTCTGTGCTGGTACTTCCTGTGGGATAGAGAGTTTGGGTGTGCCAGTCGCATGTGGAATTAAGGAGCACACACACACACACCCACCAGAGATTCCATTTGTCCTTATCAGTATTGGTGTGATGCTCATCCTTGGTGCTGCTCAAGACCATTTCAGCATATCCGTCTTAATACTGGTTAAAATTCTCTGATAAATATATATCAGTGGTGCTATGGTCTGCAAAAACCAATTCTTGGCTAAACAAAAGGGAAGGAAGAGTCAGGGAAAAAAAAACATAGTTCAACTTAACATGTTTCATTACTTCTCAAGGTCTCCTCTGCTGTTGAGCTGAAAAGAGTGATTGCCAAAAGGATGAACCAAAGTTAGTCAGTTAGCGGGCGGATACTCCCCCTTTTCCCCTCTTTTCCTGGAAGAAGTGGATGTTGCCTGCGTCTTTCTGAATGTCTGACAAATGGAGCTAAGCCTTACGAGAGCGACCTTCACAGCAGTCGGTGTTGCACAAGTCACTTCGAATGGGTCAAGGCACCACCTTTGCGTGAACTTTTGTTGAAGACCTTATCCCCCAGTTGTGGTTGCTGTAGCAATGATGCTTTATCTTTTGGTGTTTGATGGTGGTGCGGCAGGCTGACGTTAAAGGTGCCCTACCTGTTGGATTATGAACCTGAGAATCCCTAAGATATTACTGATACTCATCTCCCATATGCTGAGCTGTGAGCATCCAAATCTGTGCAGATAGGCATGAGCAGTACTTGAAGCCTCTTGCCTGTAGCAATTTTATGTGGTGTTAGATGGTGATCAGAACCGGGCTGGTTCCTCCTCAAAGCAAGCTAAGGGCAAGCAATGCTATGCAGCCAGCTGTTGCGAAGTGTTTTGCACATCTTTGCATGGTGTTCTTTTAATGAGCCTTTGAGGCACTCCACAATTCCGTTGGCTCTGAGGTGGCAGGCTCTGATATTCAAACTACCTTTTGGTATGGGCTGCACACTTCCCAGCTACCAATGCAGGAGGACGGGGCAGTGCTTCTAATCTGGTAAGTAAATCTGGTTGTTGCACAAGTATGCCATCACTTTTTTTTTTTAAACTCTCTTCCATTTGGAAAACCCTGAGTGACATATGTAGAATCTCAATGAGGCACAACATCTTTTAGATATTTCTATTGCTAGAGTGGGTGGAGGTGCGTATGGTCCCACGGGTGGTCAGAATATCTGCCAGGCTCTGCCTTATCAAGTATACAATACTAAATTGGGTTTATTATTCAAGAATAGCCCTGGCCTGCTGCGGTGCAACAGACCATGGCAACTGTGCGCTCTGGTGTGGCCAGGGGTACCTTTTTCCATATACTGTGGGAGTGTGCACAAATCAAGATATTTTAGGGGAATAGTCTCTGCAGGTTGTCCACACTACTGAGCTCTTGTCCTCTGCGAACCCAAGCTGGTATTGCTTGGCATATGGGGAGAAACTGGGTTTACTAAACATGTTTTTATTTTTTTTGTTGTCACTTTGGGATTGGCTAAGAGGATCATTGTGGCGATGTGTGGTTTGTCGGACCAACCAAGGCTCAGTCACTGGTCTGCTGAATTTGACAGATGAATATCCCTAGAGAGGCTGGTATAAAATGATAGGGGCTGTCACCAAAAGTTTCAGAAAGTGTACTGGTGGGGAGGGGTGAGGTAAACTGTTTGGGATATTTTATGTTCTCTGGTGTTACCTATGTTGTCTCCATTTGCTGCTGTATGGTATTCTTGTGAATGTAAGATGCGCTCTGCCATGCACTGCCACTGGTTTGGTTGCTGCGTATTAAGTTATAGAACAAATTGTCAGGTGGGGGAGTAGACGGATAACCCAGGAGAGAGGAGGTGGACCGAGGTCTTAGACCTTACCTGCAGTCTATATGCTGATGAGCCCCAACCCATGGGGTTCACCTCTGCTGTGATTTTGATTTAACTGACGTTCTCTGGATGATGTGTAACCAAGCAATGGCATATGTTTGCTGGTTGTTATTTCAAAACAATAATTGTTTTATGAAACAATGTGACGCCTTGTTACTTTGAAAATGTCTTTGTACCCAGAAACTCGTTGGGTGGTAAGGGTAGACTTTCATTTTTCAAGGATGGCAAACACGGCATGCTCCACATTGAACGTAACTGGCCAGCCCATAGTAATGATGGCAGATGTTTGTATGCAAAGGCTGCAAGTGCTTGTTCACATGGAAAATGTCCCTGCATCACTGGGTCTAGAAGAAGGCAAAGGCTTGTGTCCCTGTGAAGTCATTGGGGTGAGGATGGCCATCACCGGACCATTCAAATGTAAACCAAGGATAAACTCTTCATTATAATCTGGGGTCGCTAAAACTAGTGCATTTCTTAATTTCTTCAATGATTCCATTATTTGAGGTGTCCAAATGATGGGACCTTTAACCATATCTGCTTCCTTCAAGCCTTGTAGAAGGGGCTTGATAGAATAATCAAATATCCAGGCCTGGCAGTAATTGTACTGGCCCAGGAACTGTTGCATCTGCATCTCTGTAATAGGCTGTGGTGTGCCTTGTGCTGCTGCTACCCTTTCTTGGAATCACCTTAATCCCTGCTGATATTGCCTGCCCTAGATTCACAACTTCTTTCAGAGTTTGTTTCTCCATGTCAACCTAGTACCACCACCCTTCTGCCAAGAGGGTCACTGAATCATTTCTACACTGCTCTTCTGTGGTGCTACACACCAGGTCAACCACATACTTGGAACGTTTCCAAGATCAAATTGCAACACTGTTAAAAATGGTGTTATGACTCTGGGTGTAATGGTATGGAAAAGTGTTTTAGGTCCACTAATTGTTGCTCCTGTGGTCATGTTACACAAAATGGTTGCTGCATTTGGCACCACCAGGGCTTCTGCTTCTGTTTTAAAGGGCAGAGGACCAGCAGCGGCTTTGTAGAGCCCCCCCCCTTCCCTTACGCTTTTTTTGACTGAGTATATGTATGTTACATGGCGATTCTGATGGCTGAAGATGCCTGTCGCCACATAGCTGCAATGGTATCATTCCCTTGTCTGCGCCCCATGACATTGGGTACAGTGTGACCTGGGGCTATCTTGCTTGATGGGAGCAGCCCCTATTCCTTTCAAGAGACTTTTCATATGAGCTGCTGTTACATATCGCTTTAGGCACCTTGTCCAAATCGTCTTGCAAGTGTGCACATAGTGTCTAAGTAGGATGTACTTTCTGGGGAATCTCTATGCTCTACAACCAACAGACATGGTATGCAAATATAAAACACCCTCTCCTGTATGTCTGTGAAAAGCTGTTGGTCAAGTCTGTCAAGAGCTGGGCCCGTGCATAAGACTGTGGCATTCAATCCCATCTTCGTCTGCATGCTGCAGAATCACTATCCTTTTGTTATTGCTGCTTCTAGTGTATTATGATAATGTTGCTTGGCACTATGGTCTTGTGGACTGCTAGTCTGAATACAAATTAAGTAAGAGGATATTTTTTTAAAAAAAATAAATGCTTTGAATGGAATAAAGGCAAAAAGGAAAGATTGGAGCGTGCCTAAAAAAACAGAATAGGGGAATGAAACAATGCTTCACACCCCTGTAAAAAAAAAGGGGGGGTACAACTAGTATTTAACCGCTTTAGTACTTGCAAGAAGTACTCTGAATTGAGAATAAAGAAGGCTACCAAGGTAACCAGCTGTCCTGGTTCATGCATGATCACCACATGGGTCAGTTTGGCTGCTGGCTACACCAGTGAAGCAGCTGTTGAGTAGACCGGCCAGTGAGGCGTGTTTCTCGAAGAGCAGCACGGTGCCTGAACATGTAATTAGGGGTGGAGGCAATACAGTGGTAGAGTGTATGACTGCAGAGTTTGCATTGCATCACCCCTTACACTAGATAAGAGTACCTTTGAACTCTTCCCTGGCATAGAGAGAAACAGGTGTTACAAGCAGCAAAGGTGCTTAATACTGATGAGCTGAGGAAAGCTTTGTAGAAGATGATTCAATAGTGCGGCAGAGGGGGAAAAATAAAGTAATAAAAACAGAAGAGCAGGTAAAGGAAAGTCTCAAGCATTGGATCTTTCATATTCACATGATGTATAAATATTCCCTGTTGTCAGTCTGGGTATCCTTGGTAACCTAGTTTATTTTTAAAACCAACTTCAGTGCTCAAGTGTAGTCAATAGAAAAGACTCACTTAGCCCCTCCACCCCCTCTTTGAAGGCCATCTTCAGATGTGTTTATCGCACATTGTTTTGCTAGTCCTCGGCAATCTCCGATAATTGTATGTTTTGCTTTTTTGAAATAAAATTTCATATACTAGCTTTCTTAAATTTGAATACTTTACTCTGGTGATAATCGGGGCTAGCTCCTGTTCTGGTGGCTGTTATTTTGTGTTTTACCTTGAGGTCTACATAAAGTCTGGTGGATAGCAAGAGGAAGAACCCCTTCAATGCATGTGCCATTGCGGCTTCAAGAATGTGTACATGGAAAACCTCCATGATTGCCTCTAATGCTTGTATTCTGAAAAAGACATCCAAGGCTGCGCCATCTGCCCAATTGTGAGACTGCCAATGCGAGCTAGTGGCATGGCCCAATGATGGCAGGGGGGGACTCTTACTTTGTCTGGAGCCAAGCCTCACTTGGGCAGAACAGACTTGTCGAGTACTTCGTCTACCAAGCGATTGAGAGCACATGAATGTGCTTGGGAGACCAGTCAAAGGAGATGTTGACTTTGACATCACCTCCATCTTCATCAAGGAAACACTTTGTTGATGGCATTGTTGACTAACCAGGGCAGTCTGTTTCCTCGTCCACTAATCCTGTGATGATCCATGGAAAATGTGGAGCCAGGTAGCCAAGTCGTCATCTATGGCTTTGTCTATGGGCCATGCCAAGTCCTCATGCCTGTTATGCTGTCAACATCTTCATTGGCTCAACCTTCAACTCTGGCTGCCTTACCCAGGTCGCTGTGTCCTTTCCCACTGATGCAGAGGGTCACTCCGACTATGCCAGGTTAATTGGCTATCCCATTTTAAATACTTGAAACCACCTGTGACTCAGACTTTGGGGGACCATGTGGGAGTCTGATGAGATGGAGCTATCTAGCTCCAAGTCTGTCATGGTTCCCTCCTGGCAGTAGCGGTGGTTCCACCTACTGTTCAGCCACCTCGCCTCAGAGTGGAGCCTACTAGAGATTTCTTCATAGACAGTCTTGCTACCTTGCAGTCTTTGGTGTCAGAGCTGCAACACCCATCCACAGCAAGGCGTGAGTGGGTCAATTGCTGCTCCTTCTCGTCTGCACAGGGGCCACAAAAATCCTAGTGCACAACCTTAGTCACTGAATCGGATGATAACGTTTCACAAGGGGATGCCTCTGTGCTTCCATGCTTTGTCAATGACCATGAAGATGTTTTACTTGGTTCCAGAGGAACAGAGAAAAGGCTTCCTCTCCAGCATTGTGAACGGCCCATAAAATAGATTGTTGCGATTCCTATGTTGGAAGACATATGGAAGGGCTGCCTGTTGACCATGACCAATCCATCCTCTGCATCCCTGTCCCATCATCCCCCTGGCCCCCCCAAAGGAAAGGTTTGATAAATGGTATAGGGTGCTGGACTCTGCTTCAAAATTCCTCTGCACACAGTCATGCCATGACTCTGTAGTGTCTGACGCAGCCCACAAATGTTTGTCCAACCCCTCCTCACCTGGAACTGTTCCCTCCTGACTAAGGCAAGCATCTGGATGCCTTTGGGAAACACATAGGACCTCATTACGAACCTGGTGGAATGGGTTAACGGGTGCTGCAAAAGGATGCGGACCTGTAAAACCCGTTCTGCCACATTACGAGGTCCCCTTGCGGGTCCCGCAAGGGGAAGAGGGAGCAAACAGGCCACTTGTAATCAGCCCGTTGTTTGCTCCCTCTCCCATTCAGCCTTATAGGGGCTGAAATGTGAATGGGGAAGGTCCGGGTCCTTGGAGGGAGGAATTACCGGGCCCTCTGAACTCGGAATGGCCCAGTAATTCCTCATCCTGGGAACCCGGTCGCGATTTCGATGGCAGCCATGCCGCCAATAGCGGCATGGCTACTGCCGAGGTCGTAATGAGGCCCATTGCTTTGACAGCTGTTGCAAGGTGACTCATGCAATGACTATTATGTCCAGCTACAACCGAGAACTTTGGTTCTAGATGGGCCCAGTGCTAGAATTTCTTCCAGATGACAAGGAGGAGCTGTTTGCCCTTCTTTGCGAGGGAGAGATGGCTGTGGCTTCTGACCATGTGTTTTCTGTCTGTGGACACTGGCTTCAGACAACTTGGCAACAGTGCTGTTAGGTAGAGAAGGCTGGTCCAAGTCTATCAACTTCCGGCTGGAAGTCCAAGCAAAGGTGGTAGATGTGCCTTTTAATGGTATAGACCTCTTTGGCAAGAAAGTGGATGACACTCTACAGATCAAGGCTGATGGACCATGTGTTATCTTGGCATGCTGCAGCAATGCTACTAGTCCTTTTGGTCAGGGAAATCCTGCTTCTCCAGAACATCAAGGGATTGCCAGCCCTCGTACTGCTCCCCATCATGCTCTGCTACGACACACATCGGTCTCAAATCTTATTGAGGAAACCGGTGCTGCTGTGGCTCTTACCAGGAGCCAAACAAACCAGACTGCTCGGACACAGTTCCCTTCCTCTGCCCCCCCCCCCCCCACACTTGCACACCTCAGCGCGAGGGAGGCTTTCCCAATTAGTGGAACTCCTCACCACGGACTGATAGGCGTTATCCCTCATCCAGCAGAGCCACATGCTGGAGTTTGTCAAGAGACCACCCACAATTCCTCCCTTGCAAAAGGTACAGAAGCATGTACCTCTACTATTGCAAGACGTTCAGTCATCCCTGTTAAAGGGAGCAATTGAACGAGTCCCATCCAATAATCTCGGACAAGAAATGTATTTGTAATGAAAGAAATCGGGAGGTTGGAAACCTTTCCTAGACCTTCAGGATGTTGACTTTGCAGCAAGGGTGATTTCCTTGGATGATAGAGGATGCTTATTCCCACATCCCTATTTATCAGAAACACGCCCACAACCTGTGCTTGGCAGAATCCGGTTGCCATTTCCAGTTCAAGGTGCTGCCCTTTGGGCTGCTGTCTGCCCTGAGGGTTTTCACCAAATGCCTGGCCGTTGTGGTTGCACACTTTCCTCACTCAGGTGCACCTGTATCTCGACCGGTTGGTACAGGTGGAGTCCTTTTACCTGACCCACAAGGACTATCCAATTCTTGCGGTCTCTAGGATTCTCCCAGAAACCTGCCGACATCCTGTATTAACCAGTCTCGAGAATGTTCTCTTTGGGGGCTCAAGTAGGCACCTGTTCTTGTATGGCCATTCCCTTGGAGGAAAGGGTGCAAGCCCTTCTGGCCAAGGTCCCGTTACTCTCCCGGATATCGAAGGCCTCATTCTTTCTCCATCATTGGCATCATTCACATGCAACCCTCCCGCTTGACTCTTTCTTGGCTCATATTGACACTTTACGTGCGCTATGCTCAATCTGAAGATGTTCTCTAGGTGTGAAGCTCTTTCTATTGACTGTACTAGAGCACATAAAAACAAACTGCTCTGTTACTGAGGATTCCCAGTCTGACGATGGGGGAATATTCATACAGCATGTGAATCTGTGAAAGATCCAATGCTTGAGAACAGGAGTTTACAGGTAAGTGCAGGGTGGCTGAGAGGAAATGCTGCGCTTCTGGTACATCCTCAAACTGGCCTGCCGTCTGCTCCAAAGTCAATACCAGCTCTGTCCGCACCAAGAAGAGAGCCCACATCCAAGCCTGTGTCTCTGCGGCATCTAACAACTCGGCCGACCTCTTTAAAATCTGCAAGAAGCTGGTCAATCCTGCTGCAGTCTCCACCTCGCCTGTCCCCTCTCAGGCCCACTGCACTGGCTTCATTTCATCTCAAAATCAGGACTTCATGTCCTCCTCAGTCTACTCCCTGCTCTTCCTCTGCCTCCTCTCCTCCCTGCTTCTCTGTCTTGCCCCTCTTCTCAGATGAGCTCTCTAGTCAAGTCTGATCTATGAAAGTCTCGTCAAAACAGGTTCACCCGTTCCTCCAAAACCAGCAAGGACCACATTGACAACCACTCCTTTGCCACTGGAGTATTCCCCTCCCTCCTGAAGCACTCCATTGTGCACCCTCTTCTTAAAACCTCTGCTGACCCTTCCTGCCCGGCTAACTATTGCCCAATGTCCATCACGCCTTTCCTGGGAAAACTCCTGGAAGAGCTGGCCATCTTCACTCTGAATCTGTTGGCTGTCTCCTTGACCATCAGTCTGGCTTCAGAGCGGCCCAAAGCACAGAAACTGCTCTCCTGAACATCTGTGAAGACTTGCTCTCCAACCTCGATTCCAACACCCCCGTGTCCTCATGTTGCTGGATCTCTTCTGCTTTTGACACATGCCATCCTGCTCAACCGTCTCCTTGATAACCTGGGTATCACCGATTTTGCCCTAGCTTGGCTGACTATCTTCCTCTCTGATCAGCCCTCCCAGGTCCAACTTGGGTCCTTCCTCTCTGCTATATCCTTACCTACCTGTGGTGTTCCCCAGGGGATCTAACTATTCTCCCTGGCTGTTCAACCAATACCTGGCACTTCTGCTCTCTGCCCCAACTTTCAGTGCTATGTGGATGACTCTCAGCTCATTTTCAGGCTCCCTTCAGCCACCTCTTATCCCATCTCGGACTTTCCTCTATCCAGTAGTGGTGTGCTGCCAATGATATCTGCCTTAATGCCAGTAAGACCGAGATTCTCCTCATCCGCACACCTGCTCGCTCCTTTCCTGTCACACTCTGGCCGGCCTTGCTTGGACCTCTTCCTGCTCCCACCTGTGAGGCTAAAAACCTTGGTCACCTTTGACTCCACACTTTCCTTCTCTCCTCACATCTGATGTCTGTAAGAAGTCACATTACCAGTTGCACCTCAGAGGTATTCTTCCTTTCCTCTCCTTCCCCCAGAAGCTCATGGTGTCCAGAGCTCTGGTCCGCTCTAGGCTGGGCTAGTGTAACAGCCTCTTTATAAATATGCCTGCCGCTCCCGCAAGGGGATGAGTTTCCTTCTGCAACTCATACAAAACAGGACTGTGAGACTTGGCCTCGGCCTCAAGCCAAGGGATCTCATCTCTCCAGGACTGAAATCTCTGCACTGGCTCGCAGTGGTGGCGAGGAAGTTCAAAACCTTCTGCATTGTCCACAAGGCCTTCTGTGGCCTGGCACCATACCTTCAGCTCTCTCTTCCTAAATATCTTCATTTTCAAGCTCTTTGCTCATCTGCCTCCAACTCCCTCAGGGTTATTTGCTTCTCCAAGCAGCGAGTTGGGGGTAGATCTCTTCTGCTGCGGCCTTCCTCTGGAACAGCCACCCTGCCTCTCTGAAACTTGAGGAGAACCATCTCTGGTTCTGGAAGCACCTCAAGCTTTTCCTCTTTGCTTCTGCTTTCTCTCCTCTCCCCTGCTGATCTCCTGGCTGAATCTGGAATGGTTTACCTGGCTACCCTCTATTCTTGGGCCCAGCCCCCTTCCCCCCCACCTGGTGCCGTTGCACACCTGCACTGCTCCCCCCTGGCAACCCTTGCACTCCCTACAGCTCCTACCAGTACTTGACACCTGATGTCTGCACTTCTATTTTTTTTCTTTATTTTACTGTCATCCTATGTGCACTGCCTCCTACCCCTGCACTTTTCCTCTTCCTCCCTGCACTTGCGTGACCGCAATGTCACCTGGCCTAGTGGATTGCTGTAGCTGTCTTCCCTCTGGTCTCATCCCTTGCCGCGCCTTTAAACACTTGTGTATAGGCGCGTTATAAATGCCATATATCAAGTAACTTATTTCTTCCACCCAGGTGTAAAAGAGGGAAGTGCAGTGACTGAAGCAAGTCATGCAATAATCAGAAAAGTTTAGTGAGAGCCACCTTCTGTACAGTTACATGAAGAGTGTGTGCACACTGTAGACTAGCAATGTGCAAGGTTACCGTCACCCAATTTACTTTTGGCTGTACAAGGTGCCCCTCCTGTGCCGTGGAAGAGATGGGATAAAGGGTTTGAGAATGACAAGTTGTACAAGGTTGTTTTAAGTCACAAGGCTGCCTGTTCCTTTGTGTCTTTCTCCAATCATTCATAATATATATATTCAAAAAGTAGCACAAACAAATTGTAGTGATTGTGAAAACAAATTCATTTAAAATAAATCTGCAGTGAAATCATTTAACACAGAAAGAGCTGTTAAACAATACAATGGGTGCCATAAAAATAGAAAGGGCATACGTGACAATAACTAAATCATACATGATATACGACCTTTAAAATCATTAATAACATTATGGAAAGAGACAAGAATTTATCAGCAACTAATGTGTTAAGGAGGGTAACTACTCCAGCTGGGACTGTCAGAAGGGGTATTTTAATTGTGCTGTCCTTTAATTGGTAGTCTGTCCGACAGGGCCTGTTTTGACGTTTGTGGGCTACTTTTTGATTATATATTATGATTGATTGGCGAAAGATACTAGGAGCCCATTTTTGTACAGGTGCAAGTTGTTGAAGTCATTCCTGGTACATTAAGGGACCTACGACCTAGACCAATTTAAAAAACTGCTTCTCAATCAGGAAGAATGGCATCTTTGAAATGAGTACGAAAAATGCATAAAGATGCTTGACCTGCACTATGATGAAGTTAGTGAGTCCTGGAACACTACCATTTTGGGAAGAGGGTGCAACAGAAAGGAGAATCTGTAGAGCAATGCATTACTGCTGTACATGCTTCAACGTGTGAATTTGGAATTAATATGGAGGAAAGCCTGACGGACCAATTATGCTAGAGTGCACAGATTACAAAGTGAGAGAACCGTTATGGGTGCGAGAGAACCTGTCCTTCAGGAAGTCTTAAGAGTGGCCCAGGAGGCTACTTTACATGCTAATGAACGTGTCACGCATCTGGAGACAAATCGGCAACAGGTGTCAAGAAAACAAACACAAGTGGATGTGATGATGGTACATACCAGGACTGGAGATAGGATGACAAATGGAAGGGTGAGGACAGACAAAGAAGAAGGTGCTTCTGTTGCAACAACCCTTTGCACATCTCTAATTGTGAAACATGCACAGCCTTCAGAGTGAGTTCCAGAAGATGCATCAGGGGAGGATAACAGGCTGGCCACAAACCAAAGTGATGAGGGGCATTGGGCCTGGTTGGCCAGTCTGTTGGACCAACATGGCAGGCCCGGCTCCTACCCTAGAAATGATGTGCCCTTCCTTCTTGCTTAGTTGGAACACTTGGGGCAACTCCCATTTATTTGAACATGGTGGTTTGTCTCATATTGACAAAGTTGCTATAATTGCCCTACAAGAGACCAGCCTAACTTCCCCTTTTGTGATAGATGGCTGGAATGTTCTATCCTCACTGGCCTCTAAGGGCTCTAGAGGTAGACCTAACTGGGGTCTGGTACTGGGAGAAGGAAGGAGATGAGTATTACGTTGGTCCTGCCTGAATATAAAGATATTTTGCTGAACCAAATTGTGCTCAACGTACACTCTGTGTACCACAAACACCATTGTGTATGTGATTAATATTTACGATCCATCCTACAAGTCCTGTCGAATGCGATACTCAGAAAGCTAGGCAACAAATATCCAATTCTGATATGTGGTGATTTTAATTCAAGAATCCCCACGCTACTACTGGTAATTTACTGAACACTTTGTCTTGTGTATAGTCACGTCGTCCAACTATTGGCTTTAGACGTGGAGTTGGTGGGCTAAATTGTTAAGCTCACATAACTTTGAAATGGCTCATGGCAACCATCCCCTTTAACATTCTTCTGGGCTACATGAGGGTGGGTAGGAAATTGAGTAGCATAATTGATTATGTATTCGTCTCTAACCCCAATCATGTGATACTAGATGTGTGTGTAAGAAATTGGGTTGAGAGTGACCACTTTCCAATGCCTGTGAAACTGAAGTGCACCCAACCTAAAAAGGCCCATGTAGAACTTGGCCAATTGTCGGTGAATAGAGCTCTAAACTGGGTATCTTGGCATGATGATGATTTTGAAAAGGCTGCAACTAAGGCACGGGATAATGTAGAGGAGGAGTGAAGTACCCCCACCAGAAGCTCCGCCCCCATGTTGCCTATATGTTGGGAACCGGAAATTGCGACATGTGCAGTGCCATTGAGAGTGCTTGTACCACAAAGAATCCTTGATACAAGGCATCCATTCCGAAAAACCCTATATGCATGCACAAAGTAATAACGTTCTTTTGGAAGAGGTTCTGGAAGAAGTATAAAAATGAGGGAGAACGAATAATGGTGATGTGATGCGGAGCTGAACTGATGCACACTCTGAAAAGATACGCAAGACGGAAGAACATCAGCATTCTATAAGATCTGAAGAGGTGTCGAAGATGAGCAACATTTTGGGCTTGAGATGCTCATGCAAAGAAACGCTGAAGAAAATGTCATTTTACACCTGTACAGATGCAATAATGCAAGTAGACAAAGTGTTCTTAAGGCTGACTATGTAGTGAATAGTTTGTGGCGATGCACCAATGTATATACATAGGAATTTATAGAACCTGGATGTTCCACAATGCACTTTAAGCAAGGATTGTAAACCCTTGATTGGAAAGGTTTTTTAGTGTGGCACCGTTGGAAAACAGCTAATGGCGAAGGAGAAATTCAAGAAAGGCTTGGCTGGCCCAGCACCAAGAGTCGAGGCCACTGTGAGCCTGGTTGTCTATCAAGTCGTTACAATGAAAGTGAGAAAGAAACAAACTTCGGTTTGAGGTGAAATGGAAAAACACTGAAGGTGCAAAGAGGTCATCATTTAATAGCATTATATGCAGCAAAGAGCTCGGAAATGTTGTCTCCAGTCACATGGTCTGAAAATAGACATTGGGTCGAGCTACACCGAAACCAGAAGATAAGACCTTGCCATACTCCCTTTAATTCTCGGGCACAGAGAGAGACTGCAAGGCCAAGTTCAAAGCCTTAATTGAATGTCAAACGGCAAGAGTGATGACAGATGTTGGGCTAATCGGGTGGGGAGACATGATCAACCAGCACCCTGACCCTTCATGCACCTGGAGTGGTAGCCTGCGTGCTGCTAGCGTGTGGAATATTCCAGAAGGGTACAAGCATGCCAACCTATTGTAGAGGGCCATATATTAAGAGAGTCCTATAGTATGTGTAACCAATTAATCATTGTGTATTTTATGACGACGAAGATGACTTGCACTAGAGGAGGGCTTAGTTGTCCACCTGATGTTAGACCCAATTACTACCCCTGTTAGTATGGAATGTATACTTAGATGTTCCCTGAGAGGCTATCACATCCCCAAGTAGGTTTTTGTAGTTTACCACGTAGTGTGACTTTATTGATGGTGAGTTTTGACTATAAAAGTTGTTTTTTTCTGAAATGCATTGAGAGCTCGAGCGAATGTCTGATGATGTCCGTTGTAACCTCCCTCTCTTTAGATAATTGCAAATAAAACTGACAAAGTTTTGCCAACTTCCTGAGTCAGTTTTGATTGATGTTTGAGTAAATTCTGCATGCCCATCCATCTCTAAGTATTGCTACCTTGTCTTAAAGGGCCCTAGGTCCATGGGTTGAATAGTCTCTGTGCCTTTTGTTATGTCTGGGCTAAGAATTGCAGTAAGAACTGCTCTTCTGCTATCAGCGCAATAAGCCACTTTGAAGCCTGCATGGAGCACATCAAGGCCAGGTCACTAGGCCCACAAAAATCGTTTAAAAGAGCCAGCACCGGCTATCGAATCCCACCCACATACCCACGACCAAAAGATTCAGACTAGGAAAAGGGCTTTACGACAGGAACTGCGAACCATTGCCCAAACCGAGCAAGATCCTGTTGCACATACTGGGGCGGTGAGAGGAGCAAAAAAAGGGTATGTGACCTGGCTAACGAAGCACAAACTAGAAAAAGAATGTGCACAATGGCACCTGCTGGTCTGGTCGTATCAATGAAATACCCCTGCACTGTTCTGGAAGATCATTAACGGGAAATCCACTGATCATAGACATCTTAATGGGATCACGAGGGAAGACTGGGAAGCGTTTGTGACACAACACTTCACCGGTAATACGATCTATAGGCTCCGGGACCATGTTTCTGGCACTGCTTGGTACTATACTAAAAATATTAGTGATACAGAAAAAATAATTAGATCCTGTAAATCATCCCGGGCGCAAGGTCCTGATGGAGTGTGTAGTGCACGTCTGACACTGGACCCAGGATTCTGGACTGGATGTGATACCACCACCATTATCAGCATGGCCCATCCACAAAACGCCATTGTACGCCGCTTTTATTGATTTCAATGTGGCGTTCGATACCATGGACAGACCTAAATTATGGAACAAACTTGATGATTGGACCATACCACCGGGCTTGCACAAAATGATCATTCAATTACATGACCATACACAAGTAAATGTTTGTGTGGCGCAGGCGGGGAAGACCTCTTGTTGTGTAAGCAGGGCTGCATGTTGGCACCAATGCTCATTAACCTTTACCTGATGGACCTAGGGGTGGGAGGAGATCTCTAATCACACGGCAAACCCTACAAAACTAGCGGATGTCCCAATCCAGTGGTTGTGCTATGCCAACAACCTTGACATTCGGGACCCCTCCCCTCGGGGCCTGCAGATGACCTTAAATAGGCTCTCTTTCTGTGCAGAAAACAACAATCTAATAATTAATATGGAAAAAGCTACATTATGATTTTTGTGAAAAAGAGCAGGAGAGTGAAACAAATGGCATGGTCGTTGGGAGGTGCCATGGTGGAAGTGGTCTCTGAATTCAATTTATCTTGGATATACTTAGATGCTGAGCTGAGTGGAAAATGCCATCTGGAACATGTGAGCCTGAAAACCTCGATCACCTCTGGTTTGATAGGGACATTAGCTACAAAGGGAGGTGGATATTCTCTAAAGATCATTTTACAACTGTATCAAGCAAAGATAGTGTCAACCATACTTTATGGGGGTGAGATCTGGGCACTGTTGCACGTGGAGCGTATAGCAAGGTTAGAAGGAAAGTGGCTCAAGAGATTGCTCAGTCTTCCTCCATGTGCATCCATTGATCTTTTGTATTTGGAATTGAACTTGACACCTATCTATGTTAAATTGAATATGCGTTGTGTTTCATTGATCTGGAAAGTTCACAATGCACCAAACACATCTTTGTTGGGGCTTCTGCACAATCTAGAGCTAGGCTTATGCCAAATAGTAATCTAGTGAACATAGAAGCAGTCGGTAACTTCTGGTTGGAAAGGGCATTTGATCAACCTTTGAACTGGCCTCTTGGCAAATTCAAGAATTTGGTCAAATCTACCTTGCGCCGGGATGCATAGGAGCAATGCACTGTCAAGTTGGCAGGAAAATCTCAGGCACTGAATTTTCTTGCTTACTACAACACACAAATTGGGTTGCCGGGATATATAGATTGTTTAGTTGGAAACACTGTGGTCAGGGATTACATTAAAATCAAGTTCAACATTGTAAAATCATTTGAAATCACTGGGGCTTGGTTAAACATTCCTCGGAACAAGAGAGAAGCCTGTGTGGAATCCACAAAGCATCTGCTGGCCACTTGGGAAGCACTCAACTCTAAGACCAGATGCATTCAGAAGGGCTGGCATACAATCATCTCTTTCACCTGATGATCTATGGGAGCATTTTACTGGTGGGAATTCGGAAGGCAGTATTTACCATCTTTGTTGCGGAGGCAAATCATTTCCATCTTTGATGTATCGTTTTAGTAAGTGAATATTTTTTTATGATGTTGAATTGGATCAATTATTTTAAAAGTTGTTTGTACAACTGTACAAAATAAAAGGAATGCTGCAGAAATGTCGTTGAGTCCACAGACTGCATGGATGAGTTGTGTGAAGAACTGGATGAATCTATATTGACCATTGGTGACCATGAGGAGCAACACACAGCTAGTAGCTGAAATACTGGCTGTTGATAGAGATGCAGACACAACAACGTATGACGCAATGATCCATAAATGGTGGAGATGGCAATAGATTTGGGTGCCAATTATACACTTCTTCCTCGAAAGATGTTTGCAAGAAATATAGCCCTGAGGGGGATCTAGATCTGGTATCATATAGTGGTAAAGGAATACAAGTTGTAGGATAGTTCATGGCTGAACGGAAGTCCAAGGAATGCACAGTGAAAGGAAAAATATGTTTCTCGAAAAGATAATGCCCCACTATTGAGCTGCTCACACCAATGAAGTCTGAATATTAATTTAGACCAGTGGTACACCCCTCCACTGTAAAAAAAAAAAATATATATATATAGATGACTACCCTCCCTCTATATTGTTTCTAGTTTCAGCCAGATTCCGCATATGCTTACATTTTCTATCAATGATTAATGAGCCCTCTCCATCCTCTTCCCCCTCGTACGACACTGGATATCCTTCAGGCCCCTCTAAAGGAGGGGGGAGGCACAGTTTGAAGACCACTGAGAGACCGTAATACAGAAGAAATGGTCCGCTTGCTTAGATGGGAGTGGGCACAATAAGCTGAAGGACCGAAATATGCTATTGAGGAACTGGGATGCCTGAACATAGAGCAGCACAACACAGGAGCAAAACCAGTAGTGCATAAAGTTGGGACCATTGCTTTCCTTACAAGAAGTTCTACTAGAATAAATGGCCATGCAGAAACAAGGTGTAATGGAGAGGGGACTTAACAGAGTGTTTTTTACTTCTAATTGTTAAAGCAAATTCGAAGCTAAGGTTCTCCAGCATGGGGTCTGGCATGGATTCACATGCTCATGAATATTCCCTGTCTTCAGGCTGGGAATCCTCGGTAAAAAGAAAACCAGTTTCGAATGGATTGTGTCCTCCAACGCATTCCACATCTTTGATATGTAATGTCCACAGCTGTGCATTTCGTAAACTTTTTCGGCAGAGGGCGTCCATGGGTGTAGGACATGGGGGGGGGGGACAGGGGAGACAAATCCCCCCCACAATTTTAAGTGAGGGGATGTAATGTCATTTATCCCCCCCAGAATATGTGTTTGGTATGTCATGTAGGGATCTGTTTTTGAAGTGGGGGGAGGGGCTGCTTACTATGTAAGATGCCCTCTTCCCCCCTGCCCCCAAAGCATGGGGGCAATAACCTGGGGGCAGATGGGTGATCATCTGCCCCCAGGGAAGGGGGGCAAACAAAAAAAAGATGATTTTTTAAAAATGTAGTTTTGGGTGGGATGGGTGTAGGTGGGACCACTAGCCACCAGGGATTTTTGCAAGGGGAGTGGCCCTCTCCCCCACCCTAAGTGGATGGGGGGCAACCTATGTAGCCCTCCCTGGCAGCAGATTTCTGCCCCTAGGAAGGGGTACATGAGATGCCCCCATCCATTTGGGGTGAGGGAAGAGGCCACTGAAAATATTGGCAGGGCCACCCCACCACCCAAGCCTAGGGCAGTACGTTTTGCCACCCCCCTGGGGGCAAATGGTCACACATATGTGCCATCTGCCCCTAGAGAAGGGCAAAACAAAAATATAAATATTATAACTTGTTTTGGGTGGGGTTGGCGGGCCCACTTGACCATCAGGATTCTTTGTGTTTGAAAGGGGGGGTGGCTGTCTCCCCCCACCTTGAGTGGATGGGGGCGCCCTATGTAGCCTTCCCTGGGGGCAGATTTCTGCCCCTAGGAAGGGGTACATGAGATGCCCCATACATTTGTGGTTGGGGGGAGTCCACTGCAAATATTGGCAGAGCCACCCCCAAGCCTGGGGCAGTACATTTTGCCCCCCCCCCCAGAGGGCAGGTGGCCACACACATGTGCCCATCTGCCCCTAGGAAAGGGACACAACAAAAATAAAACAAATTATAACTTGTTTTGGGTGGGTATGGTGGGTCACTGAACCGCAATGGATGTTTTAGTGGAAAGGGAGGTGGCCCTCTCCTCCACACCCCAAATGGACGGGGGGCATCTCATGTATCCCTCCCTGGGGGCAGATTGCTAGCACAATCTTCCCATAGGAAAGGCAAAACAAAAACAAAATAAAAAAAATAACGTGTTTTGGGTGGGTGTGGGGGGTCACTAAACCAGCATGGATGTTTTTAGTGAAAAGGGGGGTGCCTATGGGTGTCTTCTTTTTGGAAATGCATGGGGTTCTCTGTTTTCCTTGGTGGCTTCGACACCCTAGGCCCAAATCTGTAGGTTGTCCACATGAGCAAAATTCCTGAAAATCTACTCTGCCGAAAGACTTTGGGTTACCAGTGGGTTAGCCTTTTCCCTTTGCGGCGAGTTAGGTGCATCCACACATGTGAGGTACTGTTTTCGTCGGGACACCTGTGGGAATGCGGGAAGGTAGGACGTGTTGTTGGCGGCCACCCACTGAAACACATAAATACATTTAATATGACCCCAGATGAATGCTAATTCGTGATCAGAATGAGTGAGCATGGCATGTCGCTGGTAAGAGGGTGTCCTGTGCTTCTTGAGTGCGTTGGCAAATGCCCTTAATTGCCATCTCGCGTTAAGCAGGTGCTTAAACCCCTCAGTGTGGATTGCGCAATAAGTCAACAGAGGTATTTCAAATGGCCAATTTTGCTCTTTGGGTGACATTGTCAAAGTGGGAGAATGTTGCCCAGCATGTGCCGCTTTCTCTGCGGAGTGAATTGTGCCCACCCCTGAGGAAGAAGTGTGAAAAACCCACAAGGGCACTGTACGATGCTCTTTCTGTGTGTGTCTTCCCCACAGGGCGACAGATGCCGACTCAGACATGGGTAAGTCTCAGGTGGCAAGCCTTTTCCCTATCTGATGTGGCACAGGATTCCAGACTTCTGACTCTGATAACATTAGTAGCATGGAGTTACATGCCACCTGACAGATATGTGTGATAAAGTTGCAAAGCAGAGCTGTTAGTGGGCTAAAGATGGAGGCAATGTCTGCCCACCCTCAAAGGGTACGTACAACCAGAAGTAATAGGCCCCTCCACCCATCAGGGCTGTAGGGGCCAGGCTTCAAACCAGGGCAAGAATGCCCTCCAATCATCCATGCCCACGAGTAGGGTACCCCTCGTGCTCCAGGAATCCTGTTGAGCAACCTCTGTGCTTTCCA
Organism: Ambystoma mexicanum; assembly: GCF_040938575.1. Taxonomy (NCBI): domain Eukaryota; kingdom Metazoa; phylum Chordata; class Amphibia; order Caudata; family Ambystomatidae; genus Ambystoma; species Ambystoma mexicanum. The sequence continues at coordinate 1,557,287,819 of NC_090932.1, forward strand.
GGTGATACTAACATTATTTAAAGCCAGAAGTCTAAAAGGTAATCACTTAATTGCAGCTGGAAATTAGCTCCTGGTGTGATCAAAATGTCTTAACCAAGTGTGACATCATCCCCTTTATTTATAAGCAATATATGTGTTCTCGTGTTTCTTCATCCACTGAATTACTGTTAGAAACAAAGGCAAGAGTTGTGTAGGCATTAGGAAGGCAGTTGCCAGCCTCTGGCATAATATGCCATGTTCTTCCAATATTGGCTAGCTGTTGCCCTCTTATGGCCAGGTAGAACCATCATGGCAGTGACTGGCAAATGCCTTTCCCCTGCAGACAGAAAAATAGAAATAAGAGGCAAATTCAAGACACAGAACAAATAGAAGTTAAGACAGACTGCAGCTGCCATTGCTGTGTTAGGGAGAATATGTTGAGTGTTCAAGCAATGAGGTATGTATTAAGCAAGCAAGCAGTGAGACAAGGGAGAGGCAAAGAAAAGCCAGAGGGGCTCTTTGAATAATGTAATAGGGAGAGGACCCATGCTCTGCCGTCCTCGTAACATATGAGAGAATTAATTAGATCAGGCTTTGCAGCAAATGTTAAACGAGAAAGGAACAGAGTCCTGCTCTGCATTCAGAACAACAAAGGCAAAGAAAGGCTAGGCTCTGAAGCCTGCATGAGATGGAATAAGAGGGACCAGGCTCATTGTGAGAGGCTGGCCCGGCCCTTGCAGGGGCGCTAGAGCGGCAGCCCACATAGCGGGCTGCCCCTCTGGCCACCCCCCCTGGGTCCACATACACCCCGCCTACTAGGCATCCCCTGGGTCCGACACATCTGGCCGCGGACCTGGGGTGTGATTATAAAGGGGTGGGCTTGGGATCGCTCATCCTCCTTGTTTGCTGTATCCCCGCCCCCCCAGAGGACAGTCAAAGCAGCAACATCACACACCTGGTCCCTCTACTCCCATAACAGGGCTTACTCAGAGGTACAAACAAGATTTCCTCTTTCTTTGAAACCCCAATCTTTCCATTCCAAGAGACACACACGTCTTCTTGCCCCACACAAAAAGTAGCAACTTGCAGTTGGTAGAAAAGGCTTCAACTCATTTATTTGGCAGGAGTCCACTTACAGGAGATCTGCCTCTTAATGAGCTGGCGTCCTAGCTGTGGCCCATTGGAAGTAATTGTTATTTCCTCTCTTACCATGAGCTCATACTCAGATGAAAAATCCAGAAATGCAACATACAAAGACATGTTCTTTGCTGCTGCATCCTTTAATTTTCTTCTGTTTTCTTCTTTTCTCTTGTAATTTAATACGTACTTCTATTTTAATTCTAATTTTGCGAAAAGTAAAGTTCTTTGACTAAAACAAATAAATAAAGCAAAGTCCCCAAGATGTCCCTTGTCCCCCCCAGATTTTATGTGTCTCCTACGCCCCTGGTCCTGCGTCGATGGCGTCGGGTCCATGTCCCTCGAAGGCCTCCATCGAGGGCGACGTCACAGGATGTTATAAATAGGATGCACGGCGCCCATAGCCTCAGTTCCATTTTTTACACGAACGTGTTAACTTCGTGAGACTCGGCGCGCGCCTCATGTGTTTTCTTCATAGAAGATGTCTTTCTCTTCGACCCCTCTGACTCAGCAGTCTGGCTTTAAGACTGCAAGTCGTAGATGTCGCTGACCGACCCCTACCGCATTTGTTTGTGGTGCCTTGGCGAGTCGCACGACACTGACGACATGCCAGTCGCTGACTGTAAAGGCCTTGTTGGAGCGGAAGGGGAAGCTCCAGGTAGGTAGGGGCTCGAAGCCTGTTAAGTCCCGGACTTCCAAGTCCAAAGGGGCTTCTACCAACAACTTGAGGGGTGACTCTCTGCGTCAGAAGGATTCCCGGGGATCTCGGTCCTGGAGTGGTTCCCGCCACTCGTCTTCCTCGTCCCGGCACTCGCGGAAGCGCCGTCACTGGTCGCCTTCCCCATCCTCCTCGGAGGATGGTGCCTCAAGGAAGGTTACGTGCCCTACGAAGTCCTCAACTCCAGAGGAATGGGCGGCGTTTAAGAAATCCATGATGGCGATTTTTCAATCGCAGGACACGGGTCCGGTCGCGCCTTCTGATGAAGCCGGCCAGGATCGGTCTCGTTCTGCGGCTCGCACGCCTTCGGGCTCAGGTTCATGTCGTGACACACATCGGGAGCCGTCGAGGTCCCGTACAGACAAGGATTTGAAAGATTGCAAGAGACATGTCTCTAGGTCTCGGTCCTCGTCCCCGGCGAGACCGCAGCTACCTATGGAGGGCTTGATGCCGGCATCGGCTTGATCGGCGCCGTGTCCATCTGACTCGGACGTCGACGCTTTGCCCTCATACCAGCCCAAGTCACCGTCGGCACCTGTGTTGACGCCGAAGCCCTCGGCGCCCACGGCATCGAGGTTGTTGACGCTCTCAAGCATATTCCCGAGGGGCAAGAAAGGGATGGGTTCCTTGCTCTTGTGCAAGACGGCAAGGATGCCATCTGTGAATCCCTTCAGTTGGTTTTGGATACGTCCGACAGTGTTAGCCGATCCATGGCTGCGAGCACCGTTATACGCAAATGTGCATGGTTGCGGAAGTCAGGGTTTGCTCCGGATGTGCAGGCCCGCATTCTGAACATGCCTTTTGATGGCGCACATTTATTTGGCAGCAAGGCTGACGAGAGCCTTGAGAGGTTGCAGCGAAATCTTTGAGCACCGCGGTGCGTCAACCTCTGCTTTTTCGTCCTACGGGACAGCAGTGGAGGGGGGGTTCCTTTCTGTACTACTCCTCCTTTGGTAGTATAAGAGGGGCCACCAATCAAAGAGGCAAGCGGAAAGTACCCATTGTTGTCGGGGAACTTGTGGTGCCAGAGCCGCTCAGTTTCATGTGACTTAATGCTATGCTCTTGTGGCAACAATTGAGCAAAAAGTCCCCTAAGGGAGCTTTTGCTAATTGCTGCGAGAGAAGAGCCTGTGGTTTTTTGTCAGGTGCACAAAATAATCGATGTCCAGTCCTCACTGTAACAGTAATGTATAAACACGTCTAATGGTGAATTTCCTGCGGCAGCCAGACCATACCCACATTTCTTTCTTGCCGCGTTGCCCAGCCAGACCTCTTGGCTTTGTGCACTGTTTGAACAGCCACCAACTAGAGACTTCTAGCTGTGAATAGCCCCACTGCCGTAGTTCAGAATTACATATCCCCTGTCAGCCTCGAGAAAAATGTCAAATGGAAATGACACAAAGGCACTAATGTCTCTCCTCAAGAAACGTACTCTGTGTATGATTATACTGCTCAAAAAGTCAAGGTATGCTTGCTCACTTGCCAGTGCGTGCTTTCTCCCTTTCACAATTTCCTAGTTTTTCTAGCTCACTGATGACATGACAGCTGCCTAGTTCGGTGAAGTACAGCACACAAATCCCCATATCAGAATCCACTGTGTGCAAGCCGCGAGGTGTACTAAGTCTCAAAAGCCTGCAATGTATCATACATCACCGACTAAGCCACTTTTTTTAAATTTAGCTGAGTTTAATCAACTTTTAAGAACAATTCATCTTACAATAAAAAATTTGAATTTGACAATCATAAAAGAACAAACAAAAAAAAGTAACATGTTCAAAAGTATGAACAAATGTTCAGTTTATTCATAGTAAAATAGATTCAAAGCCATCTGATTTAAAATTACTTTTTTCAAAGTAAGAGCAACAGTAAAAAAGAAAAAAGATAATAAAAAGAAAGCAATAATGTAAAAATCAATATGGAAATGAGTCATTAAAAAGGAAAGGACAAAAAGAAAGTTAAACTGAATTCCAATCCAACTGTTGGTGATCATAAATTAAACATCAATATATATGATTTGATCTGTGTGTTACAGTAGGGCATGGTTAAATCAACAATCTTGCTCAAATTACTCAACCATTTCGTCAGATCGTTTGACTAGTAAGTTTAACTCATCCAAAAATCGAATTGCATTAATTCTTAAGGATGTATTTTTACCCTCAAGTACCATGTGCCACAAACAAATTGGGGACAATTCCGTATATTGTATGAGAGGTGGCTTCAAGTACTGTATACGCTTGTGAATAAGAGAAGTGCATTCAGTAAGAAGATGTAAAGTTTCTTGCTGCTCTTTCCTTTGGCAATACCTACAGTAATTGTCTATCACCGTCATTAATTTATGCCTTGTCAAAATCTCTTGCGTAGGGCAGAGATTAAATCTCAGCCTGGAGAAATTCATTCTGTGTGCCACTGAAGGTAATCTTGCCAGGTATAGCTCAATAAACTTGTTTTTTGTGTAATTGAAGAATGTCCTTAAAATCGTGTAATTGCAAACAGTTTTTACAATTTTTTTTATCCAATCTGTAATGAACATTTTGGTCTTGACTTTAGTAGGATTGTCAATTAAAGTTTGAAGGGATACATCCGCCTCAGCTAGGGCATGGATAGCAGCTTGACGCCACTTGGATGCATATGGTTCATTACTCGTGAGTAGATGATTCAACAGTGTGCCTATTAGCATATACTTGTCAGTGGTCATAACACATTTGCGGAATAAGCTCACAATTAGCCACAAGTGGTGTGCGTATAAGGATATCGGGCCCAGCTCATGTCTGATCCAGCACATTGATAAGCAATTTGGTAGGCCCAAACAACGCCTCCAATAGATACTCTCTAATCTACTCCAAGAGGGCTCCGGCATCAGTCCCTGGGTCTCAGATCCATAGAGTAAAACCAGAGTAACCTTCTGGCAGTAGTAGGTTAAAGCTGGAATAATTTCCAGCCTTGCTTGGTTGATCTTGGTCTGGGAGATAATTTGTCCCAGTTTCTCATTTATTGTTAGCCAGTCTGACTGTGATCTGATAGTAGAAATGGTGATACCCAAATATGTATACTGATCAACTTTTTCAATTGGAGAATTATGAATATTCCAAGGAGGAATTGTCCTATTATTTTTCCTTTGAGGTAGAAAGGTGATTATCTTAGTTTTCTGCAAATTAATGGTGAACAGATTCTGTGAGGTATAAGTGGCAACTGCATTAAGCAAATTTTGCAGGCCACTAGGTGTTTTAGAGAGTAAAACAAGATAATCTGCGTAGAGCAGGGCTGGGGTAGAATTAGAGAGAGGTTTTGGAGGGTCTCCCAGTACTTGTTCTAATGTCGGTCCAATGTCAGCTAAGAAGAAGTTAAAAACTGACGAGGCTAACACGCACCCTTGTTTCAAACCTTGGTGTGTTTTGATGGGAGAAGTTAGAATACCATCAGTGGTAAACCTAATCTGTACACTAGTGTTTATGTGTAGAACATTAATCAATGCTATCAGATCAGTGAGGCACATTGCATGTTTGAGCTTTTGTATTAAAATTTCCAGAGAGACTGAGTCGAAAGCGGCTCGAAGATCAATAAAAGCTAAATAAAGTGGTTGTTTGGATGTATGATGACAATTAATAATGGCTGTTAATGTAAGAAGATTCACTGAAGTGCCTAAACCTTGAATAAATCCTGTCTGACAAGGATCACGTTTGAGATGTTTAAGTGTCCATAGATTAAAATCTTGCAGAATGAAATGAGCGAACAGCTTTCCAGGGGCGTCAAGAAGGGTGATCGGTCTGTAGTTGAAGGATCAGACCGGTCGCCTTTCTTAAAGATTGCAACAATAATCGATTGGCACCAGGAATCAGGAATCGTATTTGATTTCAGTATTTGTGCAAATAGATGATATAATATAGCAGCCCATTCTTGAGGGTTCTGTTTAAATGTATAGTTGGAAAGGCCATCAGGGCCTGAGGCTCTCGAGGAGCTGGATTTCTGAATAAAGTACAATATATCTTCCTCCAGTACTTCCAGTTGTTCAAACGTTCCTAGTGGTTGAGAAACGGTTGTATATACTCAATCGGCAATGCATACAGGGTTGTATAATGAATAATCCACGCACTCTCCAGACCATCATTTACTTGAACTGGGGTATGTGAATCATGATTAGCGATGTTCAAAAGTGACCATATATTAGACAAGTTTTTCAATGTGAAGCTGAGTTGCCTTATAGCATTTGAACCAATTCCTGTACTTACATTTAAGTGCTCTCAAGGTAGCTAACTTTACGCCAATTGGTAAGTGAGCGGCACAGCGTTTTTGGTAATTTAACCAGGTCTTTTGACACTGAATCTCTCGATCAAAGATGTGTTTGTGAGCATTGTGTGAGTTTATGCCAGTTTTGGTTCGAAACAATGATAAATGTGAGGTATAGGGTTCATACGCCCACAATGAATTGTCAATATTAATAATAAGTTGTTTAAAATGTTCTAACGAGTTGTCAGTCCAACGCAATCTAGTCCTCGCATTGTTGACAGTAACAGATGTATTTTATGCTGGTTCTTTAAGCATGGAGCCATATGTTGTGGATTATAGATAACAATTCATGATCACTTGATTCACGCTCGATTATCTCGATCTTCGATATTTCCAGAAATGTGCACGCATCGACCAAAACAAAGTCAATGGTTGAGGTTGTAACACCTCATCGCCATGTATGGTGCGGAGGTGTGTCGCCATCAAGTACGCCATTCAACATAATGAGATTATGAAACTCCATTAGGTTCTTCCCCTTGATAAAGCCTATGGTGGATTTGCTTTGGATTTGCTTTTAGAGCTTGGAAAACAATCTGTGTTAAAATCGCCAACTATAAACAAGTTAGTGATTTCTGAATCTTGTAAGATTATATCCAGCAAGAATTCTAGTTCACAGAAATATTTTGCATTGGTCATTGCAGCGGTATTTCGGTATACATTTATAAGGGAAATTGCTCCCCCGTCAAATTTGATTCTTACCAATTGTAGATAGTAGTTTGGGGCCATCCAAGGGCTGATTTTTAGCCCCAGACCACATTTCACAGCAACTAGTAGGCATGAGGATGGACGACCCATCAATCCAGATTTAGCAGGATTGAGGACTATTTCGTAACCACTCCACATTGGGATTTGTAATAACCATGTTTCTTGAAAAGCCATGATACTGTGACTTAAAATTAAAGAATCTATGCATGTCATCAAGTGGGAGTGACCATGTGTGTGTCAAATTCCCATTCGATGCTGTGTAGGATTCAATTTCAATCATGGTTATTTCTGGTGATTCCAAGTGCGTGTATCAGTCTGATGACTGTGGTTGGGTAATATAATGGGAAGAGATAGTGTTTGAGGTTTAGAAGAAGAATACAACCTCAACTTCCTCATCTTGGGTGTAGCAAAGGAAGCAGATTGATAAGCTGCATCACAGTATTCATCTTTAACAAGGGGATCCAGGCCAGAATAAAGCCCATTGAAAACAGTTTCATTTTAGCCTGCCATAGCGCATTGCGAACTAATGATGACGATACCCAAATGCGTACCACAGACCAATCATCTTCCTCCAAGAATTCCACTTGCACAACGTCGAGAGTGGAGATGTCACGCAATGAATCAATATCACCCAGTATTGCTAACGCACTTGATCTTCACAGGTCATAGACTGGAAAAGGAGCAGAGCGGCATTTTAAAATGAACCGATGATGTTTGTTAGTTGATAAGGCATGTCTAGATTTCGAGAGGGCACTAGATTTGCCTAAATATGTCTTCCTATCGTTATGGTATGTGTTTTGTGTTTGATGAGACTTGTAAGATTCTTCAGTCCTTTCTGATTGATAACAGACTGAAGGTCTAGTACTGGAAGATAAGGCAGTCACTGAATTGGGTAAAGTGAGAGGATCAGGGGAAAGTTTAAGTTTAAGATATTCGTCCATTGATCTCTTGATTTCTGCTCGAACATCCAGTAATATCACCTCAGTTTGACAGACTAGTGGAAGAGTTGTCTTTGTTAGTAGTTATTGGAAGGGTAGAAATAGTTGGAAGCGCTGGAGCTTGTGTAAGAGAAGGTAAGGAGGACAGTAATGGTGGAAAAGAAGAGTTTTTATCTGCCGAAAGAGAGCTCGCTATGGTCTGAACAGATGGAGGAACAGAAGTTACAGAACTGGTTGTTTGTTGAGAAATGGCTTTAATTAAGCCATTCAGTGGCTCATGATCACTAATCCGAACTAAGGGATGTATGCGATTCCGCACCTAAAATTTCACAATATTTCTCTGTTTAGAGGTAACTGCTTTATTGGTATTGTTACCATGCATTTCAACAAGTCGTATCCGTTTTACAAACTGCCTGATATTAGATCTAGCGCCCCTTGAATGTTCAATCTGATTCTTGTTTTTTTTTTTTTAGTTGACTATTGTGCAGAGGCATCTGAATTAAAATGGGCACTGAAGAGGTTATAGATTGGTACTTGGGCTTTTTCTCCAGTGATATGTGCCACAGAAGGATTAGGGTTGTCGTTATTAGAAAGGGAAGGGAGAGTCAAGGTTGAAGTACTAATGGACTCAACTGGGCGAATTACTTCTGGAAAGGAAGGTAGAGGAATGAAGATGGAGCTAATAGAACGTCTGGTATCAGGAGGAGTTTTCATTGGATTTATGAGAAAACAACTTGAGTCAACCTCTTGGGGTGAAAAGGGCAATTCAGTCGCTTGAGTGCCCTGCAACATCTTCTTTACCTTGAGAGCAGTCACGATTGTATGCAACTGAGCTGATTGATGTTGGCTCCTGGCTTCAAAGGTTTCATATAGTTTGAGCATAGAGTTGACTGAGGTGTTAATAGCAGAAAGCGTGATTTCAACTAACATATTCGGTTGATAGGAAACAGGCAAACCAAATGAGGGCAGGATGGGATTGGAAGAGGGTCTTCGGGGAGTCGGGTGAATAAAGGAAGCCGATAGGACAATTGCTATGTATGGAACCTAGAGGTCGTTATGGTAGATGGTGCGCTATAGTACAGCCAAAGTAATGCAGATGCAATTGATATACTGCTAATCGGAGGTGCTGTGTCAAAAACCATTTCTGATGGTACCCCCTCGAAAGTAGAAGGAAACATTAATTGAACAGCAGAATGAAGGTAAATTCGACGCACAGATCCCTCGTTTTTTGTTTGGCCAGGTTATTCAATCCTGCCTTGGAATTAGTAATTAATAAATTCTCAATGAGTCTTTGACTGTCACAAGTTTCAGCCGACACGTGTTTCGATCCTCTGGGTTGTTGTCAAGGCTGTACATAAAATAATATAAGTAAAAAATCAAAATCAAAAATTGAGAGAATATACAGTGTATATAGTATTTCAAGGTTGAATTGCAAGTGTGGTGTAAATGGATATATTCATATCACATAATAAGAGGTTGAACAAAATAGACAATGGATTTATCATATCATTGTGACATAGCAAATCAAATAAAATGGATCATGTAAGAAAGGTTGGAAACATTACCATGGTTCAGTCAAGCAAGGAATGTTGTCAAACAAATGATGATTTGATCATAATAAAGAAACATCCAGTATAATGGAAAAATATATTAAGATGAGAAAATCAGTGCTCATTACACTTGATAATTAATTGTCTTGTGCTTCTTGGCAACACACACTTGGGAGCATGTCATGGGCACCAGGGGTTAAGGGGTGAATACATCTGAAGAGGCAGTGTGCCCTAAGAGTGACATAGCAAATCAAATAAAATGGATCATGTAAGAAAGGTTGGAAACATTACCATGGTTCAGTCAAGCAAGGAATGTTGTCAAACAAATGATGATTTGATCATAATAAAGAAACATCCAGTATAATGGAAAAATATATTAAGATGAGAAAATCAGTGCTCATTACACTTGATAATTAATTGTCTTGTGCTTCTTGGCAACACACACTTGGGAGCATGTCATGGGCACCAGGGGTTAAGGGGTGAATACATCTGAAGAGGCAGTGTGCCCTAAGAGAATTGTCAGAAGTACAGGAGAAGTTAAGATCAATCACCGCTGTGTATAGGCAGTGGAGAGGAAATTGAGTACAGAATTGTAAGTGAATGGGTAAAGAAAGTAGTATGGTAGGGGACCTAGACCTAGCATGCAAGGGTGGAGAATAGAGAGTGTCACGTACCGAATGTCCTGTTAGGAAGAGGAACCAATTGGATGGATAGGTCTTATCCACCTAAGTCAAAGAGAAAAGACAAGTACCACATTTGTAAAAACCAACAGATTGTTTTAACCATGTGGAAGAATTACAAGTGTCTATCGGGTAAAAAAAGGAAGGACTGAGTTGGTTCCGAAGAGTGTTGGCTTTGGTAAACGTAAACTTGGGCTTTTCCGTAATATAGGGCACGAAGTCTGGATCCAAATGTAGTAGATGCCAATGCTTGGAGGCCAGTTTATGAAGAGTGGATGAGTCTCTTGAAAACTGCGTGATGATAGAGATTGGTCTGTTTTGTACTGTACATTGTTGAGCATTTTTGGCGATAAGTAATTCTCTACGTTTAATTTGAGAGTATTTTTGGGAGGCTTTACGCGCTGTAGTTTCGGGATAACCTCTCTGCTTGAAGCGATTGGTTAATTGAATACTTTCTGCTTCATAATCTTCATCTTTTGAACAATTTCTTCGTGCCCTATAAAATTCGCCTCCTGGGATGTTGAGAATGGTTGCTTTTTGGTGACCGCTTTTGGCGTGCAAGATGGCATTGACTGCAGTTGCCTTTCTAAAGGTCCTGGTCTGTAATAGGTTGCTTTCAACAAAGATTTCTAAAT